>NC_141046.1:26094227-26214227 GCF_041138505.1 Cibotium barometz | reverse complement strand
CACGGTGCTATATCATGAAAGACCTCATTGCCTAGTCAAAAGGACTACCTAGCAAGTGGGAAGGACTTTGGCTTACTGCTTACCCCCATTGTTGTGCACAAGGTTCCCCCTTTACTTAAGGAATTGTGGATTGCTGAAAACATGTTTACAAGGAGCTACGTTGGGTGGGGTAAAGGGCCTTCCAAAGGCCTTCAAAGGTGATGACTCGCTAGGCCCATCTATATGGTGGACCAAGGCAATAGAGGAGCCTCTCTCGTGAACTTATCTCTAATAGCCACACTCCTCCATGGTGACCCATGACCCCAAAGGCATGGTGTCGCAGAGCCAAAGGTGTTTGGGCATCTTCCCTAAATTTCTCACTCTAAAGGACCATCTTTTAGGACAAGCTGAGCGTCTCTCCCTATTGTTCCTTGTGCAAAGTTTAGAAGGAGACAAGTTGAGCAAATGGATGAATGTCTCTCCCTACTATCCCTCATACTGTTTCACCTATTTTGGGGTTGCCCCTTCACTTGACGACTTTGGAAAGAGGTAACTTTGTGGCTACTTAAAGTCGGCACCCATCAAGCTTGCTTTGACCCCACTCGGTGGCACTAGATGATCATAGTGTTTACATCAACTAGGAAGCATGTAGAGATGTGCTATATGACTACAAAGCAAGTGCAACATAAATGTGCACATGCATGTACACATTTCCTTAAAAAACAAATCCCAAACATTAAAAAAAAATGAGGAAGTACTTATTTATATTATTGAAAGAAAAGGATTACAATCACACAGACAAAGTTTGTGATATTCAGAAGCTTAGCAACATATTTACTACAGCAGCGGTAAGATCCGTGTCCTTAGCCTTAAAGGGGCATGTGAACAAATCAACACGAGCTCTTATTTCATGACCATCCAACTTGTCAACCCAAGCACATTGTGTTTTCCCGAATACCACATAGAGACCTACCCATTGTGCAAATGAACTTTTGTAAACACAACCTTTTGAAAGCAAACAGTCATGTGAGCAAACAGGCATGTGAGCACCCACCTTTTTTGGTGGAGGCGAGGCACTAATTCCCTTTCATGTGTTGACCCCTTGTGCAAATTAACTTTTTGTAAACACAACCTTTTGAAAGCATTGGAGCAGTAGAATATATATATATATATATATATATATATATATATATGGTACGCTCTATCCAAACTTCAAAGTTAGTTTGAAAACCCAAAAACATAAAAGGAAGGGGAAAAAAAAAAACTTGAAAACAACTGTTCATGAACGTGCATTTCAAAAAAAGAGTGGGGAGATAGGAGGGCGGGCCACGGCGGCCTTCGATTCCTCCTTCCTTCCTGGATTTGATCTTCCAGCTTTCTGTGGCTACGCCTATGGCGGATGCACACAGAATAACCCACATTTTGTCCAAGCAGAAGAAGAAGAACAACAGGCTCTGGTGAGCTCCATGGCTATGGCGGTGAAGCCGCCCACCGCCACCCCCCGGCGCTTTTGGTTTGCCTCCCTGGTGGGATGCACTCCCGGCTTCAAGAAGTCACGATGGTAAACGCCCTGCTTCATCCCCATTTTCCTTTTTTGATAGCCCATTTGAAGTAAGTTGCAGTTATTTGCCCTCACACCGATTCTAAGGATTTGTCTCGTTAATATGACGAGTGATGTGGTAACTAGCCCTCAAATTGCACTGATAACCTGATTATCAGTGTGGTAATTACCCTTCGATAGCCGCCGTTGAAGGAAGGCTTGGGACAATGAAATCGATATGTGGGAATTGTGTTTAGATATAGTTTTGTGTGTATTTTTGGGAGCAGCAAGAAGCTGTTGAAGGTAACCATGTCGAGGATCAAGCTGCTGAGGGGGAGGCGAGAGGTTCAAGTGAGGCAGCTGAGGCGGGATGTGGCTCAGCTACAGCAGCTTGGTCAGGAGCAAAAAGCCCAAATTAGGGTAAGCCCTTAAACCTAAAACTTGATTAACATTCATCCCTAACCCGTGTAGTCCAGTCATCACATTGTACTTCCTGTTTTCTGTAGTTTTGAAAATCCACCGCATTTCACCATTGAGTGCGTTAAAATTTGAAATCATATTTCCTGCCTTAAATCTTCATCAATTTGTTTGACACTCATTTCAGCCTTTCCATTTGATCAGCTGGATAGATTGTGGAAGGAAGACAGTCTGCTCTCTGCTTACATAAAGATAGAAGAATATTGCAAGCTAGTGAAAGCAAACCTCTCCAATATTGGCGGGCAACTGTAAGATAGGACCCACAGCCTGCTTTTGAGTGGGAATAAGGATATATCTTTACCAGCATTGTTTTTTCCCCTCCCTAAAGATCTTCTCATGTTTTTGACTGTGTGTGCACGCAGGTGCTCTGCATGTTTTGCAGTTAGATCATCAATATTACTGTGGGCTATACCACACTACACATCCTCTAGGAACATCGGAGTTTCATTTGGGCTTTGAAGATTTACCCTGATTGCTTTGTCTGCTGTCAGTTGGCACGCGCTCGTGCACATGCATGTGCATGTGTATATGTATGTATGTATGTATGCGTGCATGCTTGCGCACGCACACACATTTTGCAGTTAAATCATCAATGTTACTGTGATGTATACCATCATACTTTTAAAGTTTTACCTGATTATTTTGCAGAGAATGCCCCATGGACTTGAGGGAACCTCTAGCAAGCTTGTGTTTTGCTGCATCCTGCTGTGCAGACCTTCCTGAGTTGCAGGAGATCCGTGAGATCATGGTAATGAAGTATGGAAAAGAGTTTTTGTTCTTGGCACACGAATTGCGCCCTGGTTGTCATGTGAACAAACTGGTAAAACTCTCAAATCCTTCTAGTTTTTAATTGCATGTATTCTTTTGCTGGAGAGGAACCAGCTTACTGACATTTGCATCTGCTTGTAGAAAATTATGTGTACATCATCTAAGTTGGTGTGCTCAAGAAGGAAACTGGCCAATTATTTATGTATGTAAACCTTGTATGTATGTATATTTTTTTTATCATGCATTCGCACATGTATGTACATTGTATATGTATGCGTGTGTGCACTCATGTATGTATCTTTGTATACATTGTATGTATGCATTTGCACACGTATGCATGTATGCGTGTGTGTGTGACACCACTGTGTGTACATATGTTGTGATTGTAAGTATGCAGGCATGCAGGTGTGTGTGCTCATGCGCCACTTGCATAAGATGCAGTATGTGCATGTGCAAATGTATGCACAGTACATACTTAAAGAATCAATGTCTATTGCGTACATTTTTGCTGTCTTGCACCCTTTGTATGCCTTTTGACTGAAAAAGCAGTATTTGTTGCAATAGGTGCATTTTACTAGATGCCAAATGTGTTTACCTACTGCCATACCCTGTCCTATTCTAGATTTTCTACGTTTTCTTCACAGTTTCTGGAAGCTTTTTCTACCGAGGGGCCATCTGAGATGTCCAAGCAAGCATTATTGAAGGGCGTTCTCACAGAGTACAATGTAGTGCAAGGAGTAAAAGCTCAGGTTCCACCCCCACATGGAGGCTTCCGTGTTAGTATTTTCCTCTGTTTGCGTAGTTATTTTTGGCCAACATTCTTTGACAACTCCCCCCCTCCCCATCCCTCTTGCTCACAGAACTGAATTCATGACTTCTGAAACACTGAAGCCCCTTACGGTGGATTGAATTGTGCGTGCACAGGACGCTCCATCTGGCTTGACTGGAAAATCAGTTGCACCTGGTGTCACAGACAGGAACGCATCAAGGCAGGGATATGGTTCATCCTCCGGTAGCTCAAAAAGACATCCGAAATCCAATACTCATGAGCAAGATGTTCTACAAGAAGAAAAACATCACAAATCCCTAAAGCAGACCAGATCCATTGCAACTTTGCCTACCAACGAAGGTGCCCTGGGCCCCATTGGAGAGCATGTTTCAGATGGGCATGTTGATGGCCTTGATCAGATGAGAATGCCGAGGCAGCACAGGGAAAAAAGAGAACACAAACATCGGGAGATAGATGTAATGCAGGAGATTCCAGCACATGGAGAAACAGACCTAGGTTCAAGAGAGATGCCTCAAGAGTTGTCACATGGAAAACTTCATAAGGAGAGATCAAAAGCCAGGCCAAAAGACGTCCATAAAGCACATAGGAGGGAGGCCAGAATCAACAAGGATGATCAAGAAGATCAACAGATTTTTCACAATGGGAGACCTGTTTATGAGAAATCCGGGCCAGACACAGCTGCAATTGAGGTTGCCAACGGCGGGCAACCTTTTATGCATGGATATGGTAATGGGTCTCTACCAGAAAACTATAGAACTCACATTATGCAGAGAGAGAGGGGATATTCTATGAGGGAACACTATTATACAGAAGTTGAAACTGAGGGTCATTGTGTACCTAATGGGAAATCAAGGCCAGAAAGAGGAGCAAATGGGGTTGCCAATGGGCAGCCTTGGGTGTATGGATATGGCGATGAGTCACAAGGAGACTTTAATACCCATGTAATGCAGAGAGAGAGAAAACCTTCTCATAAGAGACACCATTATGCAGAGACCATTCATTACAAATCTACTGGGAAATCAAGGCCAGAAAAAACCACAAATGAGGTTGCCAATGGGCAGCAGGCTTGGATGCATGGATATGGCAATGGGTCTTTACAAGAAGAAATTGATACCCACATTGTGCAGAGAGAGAGGAAGCGTTCGCTAAAGATACACCATCATGAAAAAGCTGAAATGGAGGCTCATTGTGAATTTAACGTGAAATCAAAGTCACATACAGCCACAGATGAGATTGTCCATAGGCAGCCTTGGATGCATGGATATGATAATGGGCCTTCACCAGCAGAATACCTTGACACCCATGTATTGCCGAAAGGGAGGAAGCAGTCTGTGAAGAAACACCACCATGAAGAAACCCAAACAGAGGCTTGTAGCAAATTCAATCAAAGATTTGTTGATGGGATACTGGGGTCGGAAGGAGCCACAGTTGAGGCTGCTCATGCGCAGCCTTCCATTCAAGAATATGCTAATGGTAATGGGTCTCAACTAGAAGATTATAGTAGCCATATACATCACAGAGAAAGAAACCATTATTTGAAGAAACACCAGCATGAAGAAGCTAAAACAGACATTCGTTGGGAATCTAGTGGGAAGTCTGTTGATGCAAAAGCAAGGCCAGAAGGATTTACAATCGAGCCTTATATGGATGATCAGACTGTTCGAGAAGACCATGGTACCCACATTAGGAAGAGAGAAAGTAGACGTTCTTTGAGGAAACAGCATCATGCAGGTGCTAAAACGAAGGTTTTAAATGGGATATATGTTGATGGGAAATCAAGGCAAGAAAGCGCTGCAGCTGAGGTTGCCAATGACCAGCCATATGGGGTTGGATATGGTAATGGGTCCTCTGTACCTGAAGATGACAAAGCCAAAGCCAATGTGATGGACAGAGAGAGGAGAAACTTAATGCAGAAAGAGGGGAAACAATCTCAGACACAGAAGCAGACTTATAATGCAGTAGGTAAAATAGAAGGAAGTGGTGAGAAAGATGAGAGTGATGCTTTGCAGAGTCAGTTTTCCAAGCCGCCGCAGCGCCCACCTCCACCAGTTCCACCATACAGAGTTACCTCGTTGCCAAAGTATCCCACTGCAACCCCTCCCCCTGCTTTACCCCAGCGGTCTACCACATTGGAACCCTGCCATTTTAGACAAAATCAAGAGCCCCATGTTCATCCTAAGCTGCCTGAATATGAGGATCTGGTTGCCAGTTTTACTGCTCTGAGAAAAAAGCCACTCATGAAGTAAATGCTCCATTACTTCAAAATGCAATTCTTTACACTTGTATGTGTAGCAATTCTTATTTTTGAGAGAAGCTCAAATAAGATTCATTGTCCTCTGTTTTGAGGGGTTTGTTGTGGTGTGAAACTGTTATGGCTGAAAAGAGGACAATGTTGGAAGCCCTCATTTACTGTCTTTGTATGTTTGATGTTTTATGGATTGATATAAGATTAAACGACTGAAAATGGATTCCAATTGCTGATCAATATGAAATCAAGGGTGCTATTAGAAGTAAATTTTTTGGTCAAGGGTGCTATTTAGAAGTACACTGTTAGGATTTTCTCAGAAATTGTTAAGAATGAGATGGATGCTCCAATTATTAAATATCAAAGAAGCCTCACATAGCCTTGCAAAATAACATGTTAATCAATATTAATAATTGATGAAATTAATTATTTCGATCACGGATATGCTTATTAAGTGTATTTGTGTGAATGGGAAAAAAAAGAAAACGAGCATACATATTGCCTACATATTATTGTGGACGGGGAAACAATGCTTGGACTGTTTTGTGGTGGGCGGTGGGGGTGGGCAAGCAAAGGAACAGTTGCATCCATGCTCATTTTAGCTTAGTGCTTGCAAACAAGTTATAAATAAGTGCTTACCGCTTGCAAACAAGAGACTTTAGATGCTTCATATACAAGATGGATTTAGAAAATTTGGACACAAAAATGGTCCTCTAAGAAAGTATTTGAGAATGGTCCACCCAAAAAGAGAGCTACGACTCAAGATCCATGTAACATGGATCTTTTTTTGAATCTTCTTCCACCAACTCAAGATCCATGTAACATGGATCTTTTTTTTGAATCTTCTTCCACCAACTCGGACAAGGTAAAGTTTCTTGAATAAAATATTGAAAGGTTTACATCGGGAAGAAGTGGCAGACGGACTTACCTTCTGCTCCTACTAACAACAAGGTGATTTGACTGTAATTCAAATTGTTTTCCGTCTTCTTACTTTTCCTCTCCACATTTCCTCTCTTTCCATTCTTCCCCTCCCCCCCTTCCCTTTTTTCTACACCTAACTCATTTGTACCACAGCTTTTGCTTTTCTTTTTATTTTGTTAAGAAACATTTACAAGTATTAATCTACTAACTTTCAAGTCTTCCATGATATTTGTAGAATTTTTTAGGAGTAGGTAATAAGCAATCACTTTAGATTTGGACATGATTGGTCATGGGTTCTCCTCTTTCGGTAATCTTCCATGATGTTTGCCTTTACGTGTAGAGGTTTAATGATTTGCTTTATCTATCAACATCTTCTTTAAAGAGCGATAAGGTAACATATTTTACATTTTGCATATTTTTTTATTCTTAGTCTTATTTTGGTAGAATGTACATTACATGCATATTTACTTTTAGATGAAAAATAAGCTCTAAATTGTCTTCCTTTTATATGTGCAAATATCGGAAAGATGAAAGATTATAAGTTCTACACATAGTATTGAGGTTAAAAATAGAGAAGATGATGAGGAAGATGGATTAAGAACATATATAACAAGTTTGAGTACCGGGTATTTATGAACCCAGTAGCCAGGTTTTTTTCAAAGTTTAGACAAAGGACAAAGGGGATTGGACAAAATATTGGAAAGGTAGAATAATAGATTTTAGAAGTAGAAATATTGCAGCAACAATGGAGGTATTAATACAACATGTGTATCTAGACAAAGCATTAGAAAGGTAGAATAATAAACTTTAGAAGTAGAAATATTGGTGGGAGTACAACAATGAAGGTATTAATCCAACATGTGTATATGCATAAAGAAATTTTCTTATATTCAAATAATTGAATTATAAAGCACAACCATAATGGTGAGAATATTAATTAGCATATTGTTTTTATATTTAAATTTTTGAGATAAAAATATGGTATGTCTTTCAGCATTATATCCATCAACGATTGAAGAATGACAATTTGTAAAGTGCTTAAGTGGAAAGCTAGGTGTTTTTCATGCTGAAATTGGAAATTTTGTTGTATAAGGAAGAGAATGTTAGCTTCTTAGCAGCACAATGTATCTTTTTCTATGATTCCTTGTATGAGATAAAAATATGGGATGGTATGTCTTGTATGTCTTTCAACATTATATCCATTAACAGTTGAAGAATGATGATATGTAAAGTTCTTAAGTGGAAAGCCAGGTGTTTTTCATGCTGAAATTGGAACATTGTTGTATAAGGGAGAGAATGTTAGCTGCTTAGCATCACAACATATCTTTTTCTATGATTCCTTGTATGGGAATATTAAGTATGGTTTATGAAGCGCATGTCACTCCCATCGTGTCAAGTCTCGAATGGCCCAACCTACTACTATGGATGTGATTGTAGCTTGTAAGGTAAAACTTACAAATGATGTGCAAACTTCAATGAAACCAAACAGAGGCTCAAAAGATATTCACCTAAACCTTTGGCTGTTTTGTTCATTTATTTGCAACTTGTAAAGAATTGAAGAGAACTAAGATTACATATAGTTGCAAGAGTCCATCTGAAGACCGGATGAAACATCTATTGGGGGTGAGAAATGGGACGCAAAGAGAATCTATAAGGACATAGTTGATTGTCGAGATTTAAAAGCTTATGTTATATTCCGTTAAAAACTTGATAAGTATGATTGTAACCTTTATTTTTGAGTAAGTATAATTTTTTAATTTTTTTAAATCCTACGATGAATAGGTACGTTATTACTTGACAAAAAATATGTATGCGATTTATTTATAGGAGGTGAAGAGTTGTGAAAGGGGAATGGCTTAGCATGGACCAAGATACATGCAATGATTTTATAATGGTGGAAGTGGAATTCTTTGGGGAGAGCATGAAATAATGATAGTAACCATTGAAGGCCATTGGCCATTAGCCTTTCTTAAACAAGATATTTCCTTGTTGTTGAGTGACCCTCCTACTAAATTTTTATTTTAGGTTAGATGGTAAGAAATTGAGAAGCAAATTTAAGAACTCCTCACCTGCACATAATGTATTGCCTCTCACATCTTAGAGATTGTGGATTGATGTAATTAATAATTTGATAATGCTAATTATTTTGATTTTTCCCAAATTTTTAATTTTATTTAATTTGCAATAAAAAAAGTCATCAAACCATGTGATCTATATTACGCTTTCAAATGCAATAAAACTTTGTAATAAGACCATAACATCTAATCTACCAATGACTTTCAAACGCACTAAGAACTTACAATTTTAAAAAATCATAGGTCATGAAATCTAAAACTTTGTAATCTAAAGTTATCAAATCATGCCTCCCTTACATGTGAAATAACAAAAAGAAAAGAATACTTGATATCGAGAAAGCAAAAAGAATAGTTTATATCTGGAAAGCAAAAAGTTCGGAGCCGCTCATTTTGGGGGGGGGGAGATTGAATCCAATGCTTATGTGCTTTGGTTTCTTCTATTTTAGTTATGTTAGGTTCATGTCTATGCTTATCTTGAGTTATATGATCATTTGTTCATAGTTTATTGATTCAATCCTTGTCTTGGAAGAGAGTGTGGTTATTGCAAAGTCCCCATGTAGAAAGATCCTTGACGATGGTATTAGAGCTCGATCAAATTCAAAGAAATAATTTGAGCATGGAGAATTGTGGAGAAAAAATAAAAAAATGATTTTTGGAAGGTGTCTAATGGAGTAAGTAGTCTCTCTATGAACTTTGGAGCAAATTGGTAAAAGGCAAAGAAATTATGTGAACCTAAAAAAGCCTGCAAAGTCTGCAACACAAGGCATTTCATCAAAACCAAGGCAAAAGACAAAGCTTCAGGAACTTTTGGCAAAAGAATAAGGAAATTTAATGGCCCTTAGTTCAAAGGGCTAAAGAGTAGCCTTGGAAGGTTAAAAAGCTTATTAATAAAGCTCACAAAAACTTTTGCATAATGACCGGCATGAGGAAAACAACGCATGAAAATCCAAACACTTTTGCTTTTTATAACTTGTCAATCCGAGCTATGGATCAAAATTTATGGCCATTTCTTTGACACCCTGTCATAACAGATTTTGATTTGCTTCACCTCTTCAAGATCTATCACTTGCAAGTGAATACCTATGCAAAGGAGGTCAAAATAATAAGGCAATTCAATGACCCTTGGTTCAAAGGGATAAATAGTAGCCTTGGATAGTTTAAATGCTTATTAATAAAGTTCACAAATACTCCTGCATAATGGTCGGCATGAGGAAAAATGACGCTACCCTTCGTCTCATAACATATTTTGATTTGATTCATCTCTTCAAGATCTGTCACTTGCAGGTGAATACCTATGCAAAGGAGGTCTAAAATATGTAAAAACACGAGGTGCTTGTGCTCATAACAGATTTTGATTTGCTTCACCTCTTCAAAATCTATCATTTGTAGGTGGGTGAAAGCAAGGGTTGGTGGTACAAGAAAAGGGCCAATTTTTTTTCCACCTTTTTGGTACTTTGGGGGGGGGATTTGAGGGTAAAAGGTTTGTATTTAGGAACTATTTTTAAGATCTTTGAGAATCTTTTGTGCAGTACCACCCCGTGAGAGTAGTGGTGTCATGAGTGGTGGTAGTGGTTTCAATTTTTTATTGTTTTTGCTCATTTCTGTTTGAACTAAGCGGGCGTCGTCTGGTCGCACCATCTCTCTCTCTCTCTCTCTCTCTCTCTCTCTCTCTCCCCCCGCATTCGATTGTAGCAGAGCTGCTCTGCTCTAGAGCAGTCGTCTAGCCATGAGGACCCCAAAGGCCAAGGGAGCTGCTGCCAGCAGAGCGTCACCTTCAACATGCAAACCGAAAGCGAAGGCAAAGGAGGGCATGGTGCCTCCTGGCAGCAGCAACAAGAAGGGTGCTTCCACCACACCCCCCCAACAAACAAAGCCGGAGCACATAGCCAGTCCCAACACAAGGGCAAGTGCAAAACAGTGCAAGGTCGACTCCGAACGGACCTCACTCCTCTTCGACGACGATGAATCAAAATCTACCAGTAAGTCAAGACGTGGTACGCTATTCATTGGCATATGCATGTGCTAAGTAAATGGTGCATGTTAACTCCCTGCACTGACATTTGAAGTTAAATGAATAGTACTATATTTGGGAGCGTCACCTTCAACATGCAAACCAAAAGCGAAGGCAAAGGAGGGCATGGTGCCTCCTGGCAGCAGCAACAAGAAGGGTGCTTCCACCACACCCCCCCAACAAACAAAGCCGGAGCACATAGCCAGTCCCAACACAAGGGCAAGTGCAAAACAGTGCAAGGTCGACTCCGAACGGACCTCACTCCTCTTCGACGACGATGAATCAAAATCTACCAGCAAGTCAAGACGTGGTACGCTATTCATTGGCATATGCATGTGCTAAGTAAATGGTGCATATTCACTCCCTGCACTGACATTTGAAGTTAAATGAACAGTACTATATTTGGTACTTTGCAATAGCAAATTTGGTACTCTTTGAGTACCAAATTGGTTCTGTAGGGCATCACCTCACATTAGACACAATGTCGGGCACCACATTTAATCTTTGCAGCTGTGTTGAGAACAAGAGATATGTGCGTGAAGGCACGTTGCAACACCGCAATCCCTTCGGAGGCAAAGGCCTGGGTGTCAGGGAGGTCATTATTGAAGAGTAAGTGGGGTGTTTGTGTTGGACACTGTATGTTTATATTGTTTGAACTGATGATCTAATCTTGTCTTTCATCTTTGTGCATATGTAGGTAGAGAATCTTTCGGTGCGGACACCCATGACACCACCCCAAAGGGTAGGAAGGATCTCCCTGGTCACAGTACGTCAGATGCCACTTACATGTTTAAAGAAGATCCTTACAAGTCAGTGCAGAAAATACTGCAAGACCTTGATGCCAACACAAGGGAAGGGAAAGGGGCTAAGCTTGCTGTAGACTCAAGCATGGGGGAAGATCGACTAAAAGCGGAAGTGCAGGAGAGAGACAAAGACAAAAAGGGACCGGAGGAGAAAGAACAGGGGGGAAGTGATCTGATTGAGGAGGTTGCTGAGCAAGAGACTGACCAAGGCGAGAAGAACAATGAAGAGATGCCGGCTGTTGAGGAGGTGACAGTTGAAGTTCTCTCAGAGGCAGAGGATTTGGCTACAGCATCAACATCTGCAAAGGACAAGGCAGGTAGAAAGAGGAGGAAGAACGGAAATAGGGTAGCGGAAGCTACTCAAAGTGCACAGGAGGCTGCAGGTGCAGAGGAGCCCAAAGACACTGAGGAGGCTAAAAGCAATGAGGAGGCCAGAGCGGCGGGGGAAGCTGCTGAAAGTGCTGAGGAGGCTAAAGGTGCAGAGGGGGCTGAAGGTGTAGAGGAGGCTAAAAGCACGAAGGAGGCCAAAGAGGCGGGGAAGCTACTGAAAGTGCAGAGCAGGTTAAAGGTGCAGAGGAGGGTGAAGGTGTAGAGTTGCCTAAAGGCACGGAGGATACAAAAGGTGTGGGGAAGGACAGAGCTGCGGAGGAGACACCTGATGCAACGCCCTTAGAAACAGGTGATAGCAATGATTCAGCCACCCTCTTCGAGCTCTTCGCTATGAAATGTAGAAAGCGCCCCGTTGGTGGTGGTCTCAAGCCGCAAGGCTGCAAAAATTAGCTGATGTTACAGCATTTTGTACTTGCTTCTGGACTATTTTGAAATACCAGCCCATTTTGCTTTTGTCGATGCGTTTTGTGTCATGCCGCTCTACTCTTGAAAGGTGTCAATGTGTTTGTAAACTGTCATGTCCTACTGTCACTGTTTTGTAACCTTTTATTGGTGCCCAATGTCTAACTTTGCTTTTGCAAAAAGGCTGTGTTCTTCTACTCATATAGTTTATAAATGAACAACCACCAGATACATCAATGCCGATACATGTAATGGCAAGCAATAGGCGCCTTGTTGTTTTGTATGTCAATGGAGTGCTACTGAAGGATTATGTTGAAGCACCCAAGGATTTGTGGCAGCTCCCGTTCCCAGATGGAATTAGGCCCCGAGGTGTGCAAGTGTCTCAATACAAATATTGTGTCGTCAGACCTGATGCGGAGGACTTCATCATCAACTTGAGGAAGCGATGCGACGTGATGCTCTGGTCATGTAGCCAAAGGAAGAACTTGATGGCCATAATGAATGCTTGCTTCCCTCGGTTGATGAAGATGAAAGGCCTCTTTTTAGGTATTTATCCCTAAACTTTCACAACTGGTTTTATTGATTTTGATACTGTTTGGCTAGCTTTGCTACTGTTCTGTACACAATCTGGTACTATTTGGTAGTTTGGTACTTTTGGCACTGCTAACACAATTTGGTACTTTTTGGAACTTTGGTACTCTGGTGCTATGCTGCTTTGGACTATGTTTGTTCATGTGTACACAATTTGGCACTGTTTTGTACATAATTTGGTACTCTTTGGTTATCTTTGGTACTTTGGTACTCTGATGCTATGGTAGTTTGAAACTGTGTTTTTTATTTTGTACACAATTTGGTACTGTTTGGTGCTTTGATACTATGGTACTTGGTTCTGTGCTTGGTAACATTTGTGTACACAATTTTATAATGTTTGGTACTTGGTTATTTGGTACTTTGGTACTATGTTGTACCAAGTTTGGTACCTTTTCACTGTTATGTACTGTTTGTTAGCTTTGGTACTCTTATTTGTGCTGCTATTCTAATTGCTTGGTTTACCTGTTTTACAGATATTTTTGAAGAGTCTCATTGTGAGAGGTGGGCTACCAAACTCAGAGATGTGCCAGTCCTTGCGAAGGAGTTCGGTAACAAGCCTATTTTTCTGAAGCTCCTAAGAAAAGTGTGGCGCAAGTATCCGCAATTCAATGAAACGAACACCCTCCTTGTGGACGACACGAGATACGAGTCCTTGAAGAATGATTACGACTCGTGCTGCTGCATCCGGTCATATGAGCCTAAGTATTATGACCCCAACAAGCCGAAGTATCTTATGGATGTCATTTTCCCGAGGATCTCCGGGTGGCTAGCTGATAAGTTCCCCACTGCTTACAGCCACCGGAATCCCTTGTTTGATGTTGAGGATGACATTTCCTCGTTCGTTTGTCAACTACTTTGTATCTATGGAGGGGTATTCGTACCGCTTTGACCCCCCTGATGTGTAAAAGATTCTGTATGCATGTACATTAGCTTTGGCATTTAATGATAATTATCTTTTTGTACATGTACTTTTTTTGGCTACTGCTTTTGTACTTTTCTGTTACTACTTGGTGAAAACAAAAAGGAACAGTACCAAAATTTGGTACTGCAAAAACACAGCAGAGCTAAAAACAATAAAGCACAGTACCAAATTCATAACACAGCAATAGCATTAGACAGTACTGATCACAAGTAAGATTCTAATCAAGAGAATTAGACAGTACTGATCACAAGCAAGATTCTATTCAAGAGAATTACAACTGTTGCCAGTGGTTAGAATTGTAGTTGGGGTAAACACTGTATGGCTCCCGTCCTGGTCACTTCCGTCTTCATATGGCATACTGTTGTAGATATTTTCATATATCTCTGAGGATAGTTTAAAGTGGTGATGGAGGCCAGGGATAGCCTCCATGGGGAACCGTATGGCTCTAACAAGATGCGAGTAGATCATCACCGGTGGTGTCTGATCTAATAGGGTATAGGTATCAACTTTGTCCTCAACCTGGGCATAGTACAAGCCCTCAACTAGCAATCCACCTCTTACGATCTTGTTATGCCAAAGGTCCTTCATTACTCTTGGTGCTACATAAACGGTTTTTGTGCACTTAAGAAGGTAGAAGTCCTCCTTCTCCTCGGCTGCGTTCACTGCAAAGTTATCCCCAATGGACAATAATTGGCTCAACACCTCAGGGTCTCCTTCATACATAGGCATGCTTAAATCCTCACTCACATGGGAGGAAAACAAATCATTGTAGTTCTCCTCATCATCGTCGTCCTCATCACTATTAGTAGGTTGTACTAACTCTGTCAATGGCTCGATGAAGACATATTTCCATTCTTCAATGTGCTGTTTATTATTGCATCTCCTCCACTGCCCATTCACACATGGATCACAGAAGCATGACAGCGTACGAAAACGCACATCACATGGATTGTGCGTTGAGTAGCCGTCAACACAATGGAATGAGCGAGAGCCTGCAAATTGGTTTACAGTCCCACAACGAAAGACGCAGCACATCATTCGGTGAAACCAACCAGAACACCCTCCTTGTGTTGGCACTTCCACCTTCCGTTGTCGGCTGAAACCTCGCGTTCAAAAAATTGACCACATCAGCCGCACACTTCATGGGCCAGCCATCGGGTTTTAGCTCTTCGTGCGTCAGGGTTCTCTTGATAATAGCACCTGCACCATCATGCTCTCCTTTTCCATGCCCTGAAGCAAAGAAGTTATGCATCATAAGCAATCCTGTCAACTGATAATACCTGGCTACGAAATAGTGTGGTCTTTGTGCCTTGAATTGTGAAGCGGCACCATCTGACCATACCCAATGATAACGCAAACGGTGTCCTTGCTGTTTCATCCAGTTGTCACATGCAGCATAAAACAATGCTGAACAAAGAGCGTGTCGTGGAGCTTATCATCTGATATGTAAAAATGCACAGTCTTCTTAATAGCTCCTACTGAATTTCTGATATAAGAGATGTGTACCAGTATTGTTACCTGTGTTGACCACCAATGCATGGACTGGATCTCATTTTGCACTTTAAAGCTGTAATTCTCTGCAAAATCAACAACAGATACCACAACATCTCTGGGAAACTTAAGCCAGCAGTCTTTGAATTGTTGGGCCTGCCACCTAAACATAAAGTTGTGCTTAACGAAGCTTTTCAGATGATCTGAAAAGAGATGAATGAAAGTTGCACTTTTCATCCTTTCCATGACCAAGTCCTTTCGCTTCTTCTCTTTTCCATCACCATTAACCTGTCCAGTGCCCACATCCTGGGATATCTTAACAGTCACCTCCTTGCTATCTGTTGCAATCTCGGCTGGGCAGAATGACAACTTTCGTACACCGCATTTGGGGCACTCTCCAAGCAAGCATCTCTTTGCATGATATTCACCCTCCTTAGGGCGAGGGCACAATATAAAATCCAGCAAGTTACTTATGTGTTGAAAAACAGCCTGGTTTGCAGAACATTGGCCTGCCTCACTACGTGTACCACAAATGGAGCATGTACATGGATGTTCTTTGCCGTGATGCCCAAACTTGTTCTGGCGCATTTGATTGAAAGCATCCTTGAAGTATACCATCTGGATATGGTAAATACAGCAGCAAGTATAGCGCTCTTTCAATCTTCGGACAAAAAAAGGCTTGAGTGTCTCAAAGGACCTAAGTGACAACTTCACCGCAGGATACATGCTCTTGAATCTTTTGTAGAGCTCCACCTTTAAACGAAAAATGAACCACGTTAGAGCTCAGAATACTATCAAACAAGAGTAAAGCACCAAAGCTATTTACAGTACAAAATTTGGTACTGTAAACCACCAACTCATTCTAAAGTACCAAATTTGGCACTGTAGTGCCAGATAACAGACTATAGTGCCAAATTTGATGCAGAAAAGCACCATATTAGGCTCTATTTATTACCAGGCGGACCATAGTACCCAATTGGATACTTTTCTACATTAAGCATGGTACCAAATTGGATCATAGTAACAAATTGGGTGCTTTTGTGAATACAAAAAAGCACCAAATTTGGTTCTATGTACCAAGCTGGAACCATAGTACCCAATTTGGTACTGTTTTACATACTGCATATTACCAAAATGGATCCATAGTGGCAAATTGGGTACTTTTTTGGATACAAAAAAGCTTTAAAATTGGTACTATGCATCCAGTTTGGTACTTTTCTGTATTCACTAAAAGCACCCAATCTGTTTCCAAAACCCAATTTGGTATGATACTACCAAGTGTGTGTGGTGCCCAAAAACACCAAATTGGATTTGTGGAACCCCTTAGGTACTATGCAGGCACACTTAAAGCACCCTGCATAGTACCAAACTTGATCCATAGTACCAAATTGGCTATTTCTCTGTATACTTCACAGTACCATAATTGGAAGCTTAGTACAAAATTGGATACTTTTTTGGATACAAAGAGCGCCATAATTGGTACTATGCATCTAGTTTGGTACTTTTCAGTATCCTCTAAAAGCATCAAATCTGTTTCCAAAACCCATTTTGGTATTATACTACCAAGTGTAAGTGGTGCCCAAAAAAACCAAATTGGAGCTGTGGAACACCTTAGGTACTAACCAGGCACACTTAAAGCACCCTGCATAGTACCGAACTTGATCCATAGTACCAAATTGGCTATTTCTCTGTATACTTTACAGTACCATAATTGGATGCTTAGTACAAAATTGGATACTTTTCTGGATATAAAACGCTCCAAAATTGGTACTATGCATCCATTTGGTACTTTGCAAGATACATTGAAAGCACCAAATCTGTCTCCAAAACCTAATTTGGTATTACACTACCAAGTGTGAGTGCTTCTCAAAAGTGCCAAATTGAGACTGTGCTTTCTTACTCTTGGACATTGCAACCAAAAGTTGTACTGTGAATCCTGTTGGGTACAATGCAAAATTCAGAGAAGTGCCAAATTTAATCCTATGGAGGTGGAATTGGTACCTACAATGATACTATTATGGAGCTGGGAATTCAAACAATCGTAAGTACTTGGATATGGAAATTGGTACCTACAATGATTGCAGTACCAAATTGGTACTTATGGCCTAGAGTGATTGCTGGTAAAAAACTACCAGTTTGGTACTGAACAGCCAAGCTTTCAGTGCTGCCCAAAGACTACAAATTTTGATCTATTCCAATAGAAATCAAGGCCACCATGGATTGCATTGTAGCAAAAACATATTACCTGAGAGTCATCTAAAAGATGAATTGGATGTTTGATGTGACAATTTGCCTCGATCCTCTGCTTACAAATATCCTTTTTGTTTGGTGAAACTCTCGTTTCAGATTTCCAAAAGCGGTCACCAAATCTCTAGTTTCACTTGTGATACTTGTATACAAAGGCTGTGAGACAAGCACTAACTGGCAACACTTCATTCTCATCTTTCGTTTCCAGTCGACTGCTTGCTGCCGCTATATTCCGTCGATGAACACCCAAGACAGCAGCAATTTTGGACTGGTTCACTGACATTGTTCTCTGATCACCATTGTTCAGTATCATCATCAAAGAGGCTCTCTTTACAAACAGCTCACTTGCAGAGTGAGGTACTTTCAATTGAGTCAATGTGTTGCGAACGTTGGAAAGAAGACTCGATTGCACATCCAAACTCCTCAACTTGGAAAACGGCTGATGATGCATGAGCTGCTCTAGAATTTCCTGTTGTTCTACTGTTGTTAGTCCTTGGGTCTGTCGACGCCAACATCTAGCCATGGCTTTGCATATATTGTTCCTTGACCTGGTTCTTGAAAGGCTACCTTCCCTAGCAGGGTTGCGCTCCTTGCATCGTTGCTCACGCTTCTTTTGCGCCCAATAGCCCCGGAGAAATTCTTGGTTGCCGACAGGTTCGTGAGCAGCTTGGGTTTCATTGATAGTATCCTCTGTAAATGCAGGTATCCCTGACTCAAGGTTAGTGAAGGGATCACACTCAACCTCCAGCATCGTCTCTGTAAATATGGTGACGGCCTGAGCTGCCATGTTTATACAGAGAGAGAGAGGGCTATGGTGTTCCGCAGGGGATAGAGGATGTGCAGGAGAGAGGTCTGAGAGAGAGAGAGAGAGAGAGAGAGAGAGAGAGAGAGAGAGGGGAGGTCTGAGAGAGAGAGAGAGGGAGAGAGAGAAATCTGCCTCCTTGTTATGACCCATGTTATTTGAATAATAATCATGGTCATTTAAATTTGTATATATTTTTTATGATGCCTATTTCTCATCATGAACACGTTAGGATTGATTGATGTGATGTCAATTGATTGTTACTACTGACGTGGTTTATGTTTATGAGTTTAGGTGATGAGGTGTGCAAGGGTACCGATTTAGGTGTTGCACAATGCGAGGGTACCGATTTAGGTGTCGCACGGATGGTGGATTGAGTCATGGCGTGTGGACCGATCTCATAATATTTTGTGGCTGTATTATGGCATTTGATATTATTTTGACATCAGTGTGATGTGTGTGTGTGCACGCATCAATTTATTGTAAAGTGTGCGTACGAGCATTAGTTGATTTATTTTGTAATGTGCATATGTGCACAAGTTAGATTATTGTATTAGAAGAATTGTGCAAACCTTAGAAGGTTTGAGGATAAAGGCTAAAATTGAGGACAAAGGCTAATTAAATGGCAAAGTCCAAATATGGATGTATACTTTATTTTTGGCTGAAAGCCTACTTTTTGGAATATATAAAAATACCCACGCGAGAAGAAGCCACTCACGTTGGGGGGGGAAGATTGCACCCAGTCTTGTGTTGCCTTGTGTTGATGGTGATGTATTTCTTTCTCTTGTCTTAATGTTTTGTTATATGTTTTAATTTTTAATTTAATTCAAGTAGTTGTTTTGATGTTTGATATAATTTTTATGAGTCTTTTGATTATTCTCTTCAAGAAAATTAAAGGTCCGGTTGCAGAGGTATCAGAGCTTATTTCTCCATAAATTATAAATTAGCTCTTGGGTGAATTATACACCGTCCATTATAGATTGCTTCCTCCCTCAATGGTTTAGCAATTGGAAAGCTAAGCAAGATTGGCTATCAATTTTGAAACCCATCCATACAGACAAATCACGAAGAGGTCAAGAATTTAGCAAAACCGCTTTTCAATTTTGAGAGAGGACTGTTATGACCCATGTTATTTGAATAATAATCATGGTCATTTAAATTTGTATATATTTTTTATGATGCCTATTTCTCATCATGAACACGTTAGGATTGATTGATGTGATGTCAATTGATTGTTACTACTGACGTGGTTTATGTTTATGAGTTTAGGTGATGAGGTGTGCAAGGGTACCGATTTAGGTGTTGCACAGTGCGAGGGTACCGATTTAGGTGTTGCACGGATGGTGGATTGAGTCATGGCGTGTGGACCGATCTCATAATATTTTGTGGCTGTATTATGGCATTTGATATTATTTTGACATCAGTGTGATGTGTGTGTGCACACATCAATTTATTGTAAAGTGTGCGTACGAGCATTAGTTGATTTATTTTGTAATGTGCATATGTGCACAAGCTAGATTATCGTATTAGAAGAATTGTGCAAACCTTAGAAGGTTTGAGGACAAAGGCTAAAATTGAGGACAAAGGCTAATTAAATGGCAAAGTCCAAATATGGATGTATACTTTATTTTTGGCTGAAAGCCTACTTTTTGGAATATATAAAAATACCCACGCGAGAAGAAGCCACTCACGTTGGGGGGGGAAGATTGCACCCAGTCTTGTGTTGCCTTGTGTTGATGGTGATGTATTTCTTTCTCTTGTCTTAATGTTTTGTTATATGTTTTAATTTTTAATTTAATTCAAGTAGTTGTTTTGATGTTTGATATAATTTTTATGAGTCTTTTGATTATTCTCTTCAAGAAAATTAAAGGTCCGGTTGCATTCCTTGCATTCCAACCCGCGTCTGCACCCACGTCTATCTGTTATGGGACGTTTCAAAAAAAAGACTAAAGTATAACACCTCAGGGAATTTTCACAGCTTAATGTTTCTCCTTTATTTCCTTTTTGCCCTCTTTTTCTTTACTCTTGTTCTACCAAGCCTAGGTGGTGTCAAGGACAACCAATTTTGTACCACCATCCCTTGCTTTCACCCAGGTGAATACCTATGAAAAGGAGGTCAAAAGAATAAGGCAATTCAATGACCCTTGGTTCAAAGAGATAAAGAGTAGCCGTGGACAGTTTAAATTCTTATTAATAAAGTTCACAAAAACTCTTGCATAATGGTCGGCATGAGGAAAAATGATGCTACCCTTTGTTATAATAGATTTTGATTTGATTCATCTCTTCAATATCTGTCACTTGCAGGTGAATACCTATGCAAAGGAGGTCCAAAATATGTAAAAACACGAGGTGCTTGTGTGTAGAAGGTAGTCCACCATCCTCTCCATAAAATTAGCATATTCATGGTTTACTGTGAGCTTTACAAAAGCTTAATCTTGTATTAAGCTAGATTAATTAATCTCATATATCATCCACACATACGAGTGATAGATAAGAAACTTTTATTGCTTGCTTCATTTACTACATTTTATATTTGCAAAAAAATTCCTTTCTTTCATCTTTCTCGTTACTATGGGTGATAATCCATAACCTACCATTGTTAAAGAGAAATCAAAGACTCTACAAGTAGAACTTCTTAGTGAGAGGAGACAACGTGAAGTTTTGGAAAGATATCGGTCACGTAAAAAACAGAAAAGGGGATCCTCAGTTTCTAATACAACAAATTCTGAAGTTGACGGTCCAAGCTATTTTTCATACCTAAGAATCAAAGAAAGGGAACAAGATCAACCGCAAATCTTTTAATTTTGATTGCAAGAAAGATGCTCGTACTATACTTGCATGGCTTAGTCAACTTAGTGACTTTTTTTGGGATAAATTCTCTAAGGAGGATAAAATCAAGTGTGCTAGTAATCATTTAGTAGAAAGTGCAACATTATGGTGGAATATGACTTGCAAAGGCAAACGTAGACCCCACTGATGGGAAGAGTTCCACAAATTGATCAGAAAGGATTTTCTACCACTAGAGTATAAATCTAGAGCTAGACAGCAGTGGGCTATCCCTAGGCAATTGGAGAAAGAGAATGTGTCTGCATATATTGATAGATTTTGGCAAATCTATGTTTGCATATATTGATAGATTTTGGCAAACCTTACTACAACTTCAAGCCATTGAGAAAGTGCGTACCAAAAGGAGCAAAAAAGGGAGTTTGTAGGAGCTAGTTTGAGACCTACTATTCGAGTGGAGGTCAACATGTTTCATCCTAATTCCCTCAGTTCTATCATATCTTTAGCCACCAATTGTGAGAAGAAGAAATCACTTTCAAAGAAATCTAGAGCAACTGTGAGAAGAAGAATTCACTTCCAAAGGAATGTAGAGCACATGAATCTCATCTTTTAAAGGATCCTAGATTTAAACCATACACTTAACCTTTTGAGAGACCCAATAATGGTGGTAGTAGTAGTGGTAACAACAACAAATCCCAAATGAATGCAAAGAAGACAGATGATACCTTCCTTTCTTTCTTTGATTCTTGCTCTCGTAACATACGAGTGACAGATAAGAAACTTTTATTGCTTACTTCATTTACTACATTTTATATTTGTAAAAATTATTTCTTTCTTTCATCTTTCTCGTTACTATGGATGATAATCCACACAACCTCCCACTATTAAAGAGCAATTAGATACTCTACAAGCACAACTTCTTAGTGAGAGGAGACATCAGGAAGTTTTAGAAAGAAAGTTCGATCATAAAAAGCAAAAAAGGGGTTCCTCAGTTTCTAATACAATAGATTCTGAAGATGACCATGCATTTTCATACCTGATGGCTTGTGTACTTTTGATCAAAAAGAAGAATTGCACTTATTGTATGTGTAAGGATTATGGCATAGTGAAAAGATACCCTATCCCAGATGACTTATTGGACAAACTAAGAGGGGCTAAGATATTTAGCAAGATTGACCTCAAGTCTGGTTATCATCAAGTGAGAATGGATGAGGAAGATGTGTGCAAAACAACATTCCAAACATAAACTGGTCATTATATGAATTCTTGGTTATGCCCTTTAGACTAACCAATGCTCCATAACTTTTAGTTGTATGATGAATCAAAGTTTCCTTAAACATCAAAACTTTGTGGTTGTATTTTTTGATGATATAACACTTTTCAATAAAAGCATTGAAGAACATAAAAAACATTTAGAGCTAGTATTCACACTCTTGAAGGAGAACCAACTCTATCTCAATCTTGAGGAGTAGTTTCTTTCAAGATAAGATTGAATATCTCAACCACATTGTTTCCACCAATGGTATTTAGGTAGATGGATCAATACATTCATTCATCTTCTATAGTTTGCTTACAATAATACACCTCATTCAGTGATTGTTTGTGCTCCATTTGAGATCATATAGGGAAAATCCTTACCCATTCCACCTACTAGGCTTTTACATAGAATCCATGCCACACTGATGACTTCACAATTGACTTTAATAGCATACTTCATGAAGTACGTGCAGCCATACATTGTACACAAGAGCACTATGTGAAGAAAGTGATTATGTACTTTTGTGAATTGAAAAGAGACATTTAAAAATTGTGGAAAAACATTCAATGGTGAAATTTACACCTAGGTTTTATGGACCATTCAAGATAGTTTAAATAATCAACAACCTCACCTATAGACAAACTGCCCTCACACTGAAAATTCACAACACTCTTCATATTAGCCTTTTGAGACCATTTAAAGAACCTTACCCTCCTATCTAGTTTATGAAGGACCACCTGTTGATGAAGAAGAAGTTCTTTTACCAAATTCTATTATTGATTATCTCATCAGTATACCCATATAAGAATAGGAAATACTTACACCAAGTATATAATGACTTTCAAGAATCATCCTATTGAAGATGCTCAGTGGATGCCTGAGCAATTGTTTCTCCAATATCTTGACCTTCTTCGTTCATACAAAGCAATACATAACTAAGGACAGTTGGCAACTCAAGCAAGAGGGAATGTTACAGGTAGTCCTTCTATGATTCATCAAGGATGCTTGATGTGTCATTATACTTAGCAAGGGTATCTTCGGTGTGGCATTGCACCAATATAATACTAATTGTTGAGTCTATGCTTGATGTGTCATTATACTTAGCAAGGGTATCTTCGGTGTGGCATTGCACCAATATAATACTAATTGTTGAGTATATGCTTGCATGTTGACATTGACAAAGTATCATGGGTGAATCCATTTTAATACTTTTTCGCCATGGGTGGCCTTGTGTTCATGTGTTTTTGCTTACACCATGCTATATGTGAGAATTGATTGTTAAGTGAGTCCAATTGATTCTTGAGTGCGTCCAATTAATTCAGTGACACATGTAATTGTGAGTGAGTTCAATTGTTAAAGCACATGTTAGAATTAATTGTTGAGTGAGTCCAATTGATTGATATCTAACATTGTGGATTTTATGAGTGTAGTCTATGAAATGGAAGATGAGGGGTGATAGTTATTGAGCGAGAAACCAACTTAGATGTTTATCATATTATTATTATTTCTAGTCGCATGCATGGGAGCTACATTTTGGTTTTACATGGCTATGCCTATTTGTATATAAGTTTGGGCCAAGCATATATTTTCACTTTTGAACATTGGACTATGGCTAGTTTTTATATAAGTGCAATTTTGGAAGCAACAACTAATTATGGCTCTACCGGCTAATTTTGATGAATACAACTTTAAATACCCACATGAGAAAGCAGATCCTCTCATGTTGGGGGGAGGGGGAGATTAAATCCAATGCTTTTGTGCTTTGGTGTCTTCTATTTTACTTGTTACGTTCATGTCTATGCCTATCTTGAGTTATATGATTATCTTTGTTCATAGTTTCTTGACTCAATCCTTATCTTGGAAGAGAGTGGTTATTGCAAAGTCTCCATGTATAAATATCCTTGGCAAAAAGAAAAGAATAAGAAAAGTTTGCATGGGGAAAAGAAAAGTATCAAGAAAGAAAAAAGGTTGCATGGCCTAAAAATAGGTCTTGTCATAGCTAAAAATGATTTAAAAAAATACAAAATAATGGCACCAAAAACTTTACATTTGGGAAAAGTGAGAACTCATATCGCTTAAGGTATAAATAGTGTATAAGGGGTTTAATCAAAGACTATTTACCTTCCACACAGCTTGCATTATGTAACATGGCTTGTAACATTACTAATGAGATGAGCTTAACATATACTTCTTAGGTTTACAACTCCCTGAATTGACTATAGAAGAGGTTCAAAGTTCAATACCTATAGAGCAGGAGTCAAGAGAAAGATTGGAGCAACAATATGAGAGGATGAATTTTACTGGATTTGACATGCAAACCCTTATCTCTTTGTTAATAATCTAATTAATTAACATAATATTATGCTAATTATTTAAAAATTTACTAAAACTTGATAATTCTTATATAGTTTTGAGGAACTAATCAATCTAAATTTTGACACTACTCAGGAGACATGAATAATCTAACAAAATTAGCTACTCTAGAGGATACGAGAAAAGAAAAATGCTATTCACAACTTAGAATCAGCGTGCATGAAATGCTCTCTCTAGTAACATAGCCTCCACAAGAAATAAAAGGATGAAGTGCTCTCTAATAACATAGCCTCACCATAAATAAAAGCGTGAAGTGCTCTCTAGTAACATAACCTCACCAAAAATAAAAGCATCTATCTCAAACAACCTTAATAGAATAATATAAGGTCTTTTGATTATGTGTTATTTAGATATGTTTTACAAATTTTTTTTTCCATAATGAAAAAAAAAGTATTGCATCTCCATGAAGACCAAGAATTGAATTCATGAAATACAATACTTTTCATTCAATATCGATTCCTATTAAGCTCAGTCACTCCTGAAATAAAAGATACCTAATAAGGGATATTTTCATTAGGAAATACTTTTTCAAAGAGAAAGAGAGAGACATGGCACTTTTCATGATAAGGGAATAACAAAACTTTGATAGTGTCAAAGGAGACATGATTAAACCAATGTTTTAATTCATATTCTATTTTGTTTACATCTCTCATATAAGGTGAGAACATATGATCCATTATCCCAGCTTATCTTTGGATGTCATCTAGTTTTCTGCTAACAAGAGTTCTGAATATTGTTCTAGACTATTGTGAAGGGCCTTACAAAGATAAGAATGATTGCTTCATTGATCTTCCTTCTCTTGTCTCTTAGAATGATTGCAACTTTGATCTCCCTTCTCTTAGAATGATTGCAACTTTGATCTCCCTTCTCTCTAGTCTCTTAGAATAGCCATGTTTTCACTTGGCAGAGTCAATATTCCCTCTCCATGGATAAAGATGATCCATACATTGAAGCCTTGAGAGATGCTTGAGTTCATTTTTTGCATCCCATGTGATCACATTTTGTTGTGTTTCTTGAGCCCTTTGTTTGCTAGTTTCTAAAACTCTTCCAATTTCAAATCAACTACCTTTCTTGTGTTAACATCATGGATTATGTCTTCAATATTTATTCTGCCATCACATGTTTTCTTTCTTGGAGGAATATTTAGTATCTCATAGGTTTTTTAATCTGTCCATGGAACTGGCTTAATTGAATTATTAAATCTATAAGAGTGTGTTATCTATGATGCACTCTTCTTAGAGTGTGTATATGTTTATCCATAATAAGTGTAATCACCCCTATGAGCATGTGCAACCAAATATATAGTTATCTTGGAGAAACTCGATCAATAACTCTTCTCAAGCCACTGTTGCCACTTGAAAACTTGTAAGGCTGATGTTTTTCACATATATACCTGCATAATCCCGAAAAGGTAGACTTAGGATAACATTTATAAGAACCTTTTGTAATTTTCTGATGTCTCTAACCATTGACACTTTTTGTGAGAACCATCTGGCCCTTCCATTCTTCCTCGGAAGATAGATAGATATTCCTTTCATAGGTATCTGTTCCTTTACAGTTGTGTTACCTTACTACCTATTCTTGCCCCCGCTTTCCTTTCTATCCTATTTGTTCTTGCAATCCAATGAGAACATAGTTGGGGCCCTTGTAGTCCTTCCTTTCGCACGCGGTAGGGTACCTTGACCGGTTTGTAGAAAATCAGTAAGGCATTAGCTCTCAAGGGATCTCGATGCCCTAAGACACTAACTAACACAAGATTTATGCCCTAGATGCAAAAAAAAGGTAAAAAGAAATTACAGGATGCAAAGAAGTTATTTTATACTTGTGTCAGCTTTTTTAAAAAATACTTTTACGAACCAGTGTTTACTAAGCATAAAATGTGTCCATTTTATACTCATGTGAGTTTATATATACCACGACTATCAAATCTATTTCTTCACATGATGCAATCAGAGGATGTTGAAGAGTTAATAGAAGAAGTGGCTTCTAAGGAGAAGCCATTCGGATAAAGTTGGCATAGACAAAAGATTTATAGCTTTCAGAGAAATTTTCAATCCCTAGATTAATCTTGTCGAGCTAATAACAAGAGCTTTTGCTTACTATGAAGACCTATTTTCAAAATTTTAGAGGATTATATATGGTCATTCATTGTTTATTGAATCTAAGGAATGTATGCACGTTAGTGATCTTGTGTCAAAACTACCAATGGGAAGTTAAGACCCAAAAAATAATATATTTCCTTGCCAAAGGATGTCAAGTTCACATAAACATGTATTGCACATGTAGGCAGGAAAAGGTGTAGTAGGTTTCTATCGGAGGATCTTGCACTAATTCGTTACATATACTTGAAAGTTGATGGAGATGAGAACAATGATAGTAATAACGACTCCACCATGCTGCTCCAAACTAATGTATGTATTGGAGATGAGAACAGTTATAGTAATAATGACTCCACCATGTTGCTCCAAACTAATGTATGTATTGGAGATGCAGTAGAAAATGAGGAGATAGAGAACTCTTTGGAGCTTGAAGTTAAGGTAGAGCTCAATAAAGGACAGAACTCAAAGCAAGCACAATAGGTAAGGAGAAGAATGCCACCGGCCACCATGAATTAGAAAGATTAGTGAACTTGCCATGCCTACCATCATTTAGTTTTAACAATAAGGGCATGGTCTTGGTGTCAGATATACAAATAATGTTCTCCTTAAGAGAAGATTTATATCCTGCTACTATTTCACATATGATTGAAGATGAGGAAGATTGGGTGAATTTTACGAGTATTTTTTTTTGGATGCAAATACATAAAATTATGTTGGAGCATCTAAGGCCCTCACTGTCTTATTTAAGAAGTACCAAATTACGCTTAGAATGGATTACCAACAAAAGAAGAATTTACTGCTATTCAAGAGAGGTTGGAACTAACAAATTTCAAAAGAAAAACCATGGCAGACTACCAAAGAAAAATTATCTCAGAGACATGCAAATAGACGATTGACTTATGGTGTTATAATCATGTTACTCCATGTGTGGTAGCTTCTTTAAGCCATATTTTTGTACTGTGCAATGTGCTTCATGTAAAACGATTATGGAAAATCTCCAAGCTTACGATTTTTATAATGCCAGAAGATACTCAAGCACCGAGCTTATGACTTATGTAATGTGTCAGTAATGTACAATTAGGCTAAGAAGTTATCCTAGACTAGCTTATCGAGCCCCCGGACATTGTACAAGTGAGTATTATATATAAAACATTTTGACTAATGAGAAAACATATAATCCCATTCTCACAATTGAGTTTCTTCTTGCTGTGATCGAGTTTCTTATATGCTCTTCTCTTCTTCTTCTTGTTGCATACATGCTTAAGGATTGCGTGGGTGAGTGATGGTATTGCTATATATTCTCTCGTCCCTCTCTCCTTCTCTTATCTACATTTTCAAGCTTAGGGTTTGTGTGGATGAGTGATGGTGTTGCTATATGTTCTCTTGTCCCTCTCTCCGACTCTTATCTACATTCCCATGCTTTCACTCGCCGTGGCATAGAAGTAGAGATTGAGCTTTCCATAGCTCTCTCTCTCATTGCTCCCTACCCATTTGCAAAGCTCCTTTGTGGTGAGACAACAAAGGAGGCAAGGTTTTGAGGACCCTAGCTCTCCACAAGAGAGTTATTCTTCCAAGAGTGGCTTGAGGTGCACTGGTATGACCCTTGTATCCTTCCCTCTCTATCTTGCGTTCTCTTCCATGAACATCTTTGTCGTCGCTTCTACCAAAGAAAGTACCTTGACTTAAGACTTCATTGCTATACTTTACATTTGGAGTATTGACATAGCCCGATTGGAGTGAAAATTTTAACCTTTGTTTATTGATGTTTTGTGGTTTAATTTACTTACGTTGATGCAATGGAGCATGGAGCTATCCCTCGAATCAAGTTGCATGGCTTCAGGTTTCTAGCTCTATTTTCTTTGATTTGGTTGATTCCTTAGTGGATTATCAATTTTTGTATTTTTGCTCATTTTAAACTTAATCACACCATTAATCTTTGTATAAACACCATTAGGATGCATTATGCACATCATTAGGTAGGCTAAGAAAAGCTAAAGCATGTTATTAAATAAAAAAACCCAAAAATAAGTACCATTAACAAGTGATTAGAGAAAATCTTGGATTTTTATACCAAAACATAGAAAACTACTCTCTAGTTTGTTTGTGTACGTACTCAATTGGGCTTGGGTATGTATGTTTGTAAGTTCAAATGCACGTTCACAAGTCTAACAGAGAGAATATGCACAATATTCTCATTAAATAAGGGGTCAAAAATATTCTTCACATAAAATCTCATAATGATAAAAATTGTTGAAAACTGATCATCACGTGGCCCTGATTATTACCACCACTTGTCATGAGAATATATTTTAAGTCCTCTTTAAGAATATTATTTTTCCCTCTTGAGGAATTTGGGGACGCCTAGGTTACTCTTGCGTCATGCCAGCTAGGTTAATATCGTGGGTGACACCACTATAAATATTAATACGTGCGGTATATGACGTATGCTTGTGGGGCCGTCTATGATTATTTCAGTTAGGTTTGTATGGCATGGTGATTCCTGGGGTACTTACGCCTGGTAATATTTGTGAGATTAATTTAATTATTAATTGGGCGGCTTATATTTTCAGGTGATGAAGATTACGAGGATTGATAAATAATATCGAGGAGAATGTTTCTTATATGCATCATATTTATTTTTACAAACGTAGCTTGTAACCTTAGTAGTTGATTTTTTCATTTTGATACATTGGAAAAAATACATTTATAATGTTGAATTTATTAAAGCCTAAAGGCTTTACCCTAGCCCCAATTTTTGGGACACTCTATTTTTGTTATGGAAGAGTGTCGTGCTCTCTAAAAGCACACTTTGTATATTTTTGGGGGCTATGACCTATTTTTGGTTGAAAGCTAATAAAAATACTCGTGTGGGGGGAAGGCCACGCACAAGGGCGGGAAAGATTGCACCCAGCATGTTTGTCTTGGAGCTAAGTATTATGTTTGCTATGCTTTTGTTCAATTTATTTGATTTTGTTGAAACCTGCAAAGCATGTGTTTTCATGGTTGAATTTATGTGTTGAATTTCTCAAGTATTCCACAAGCTATCCTAGAGAACGATTCCGTTTTCAGTGGTATCAGAGCTTGGGCTAGGAGATTTGTGGAAAGGTGGGAAAGATCTTCATCAACACAACTCTCAAGAAAGTGCAGCTCTACTTCTCAAACCCACTTACCTCTTCCCAAAACCATTCTTCTTCATCAAAAAGTGGTTTTGCTCAAAGCTTCATGAATTTCAAATCCAAATGTATAGATGGATTCCCCATAGCCAAAAACCTCATGTGATTTGCTCAGTTTTTGCAAAGGTTCAAGGTAGAAGCAACCTATAATGGACGGACTGCATGCTGTGTGAGCTTTAGCCATGAAAAATAGCTAAAATCAAGCAAAATATGAGGCGCCGATTTGCAGCCTCACGGGCAAAAAAAATGTGAGAAAGAAGACCACCAAAAATCAATTGCTACTAATTACTTAATCTTCATTAAGCCAAATCCTCAACTTAACCCAATTCTACTTTTCCCAAGCCCAATGCATGTCACATCAACTTTTGGAGCTTTCACACTACCTATTTTCCTATTTCAAGGGAAATTCCAAAGAATTGCAATTTTCAGATTTTTGGGTGCAGAAAATTGATTTTCCAAGGCTCAAAGAGGCTTAAAAAGGCCAAATAAATACCAGAAAATTCCAAAATAATTTCTGAAAAATTCTAAAAATTCTCAGAAATTATTACAGAGGTTTGGCCAAGTTTTCAGAATTGTTTGAGCAGTGTTCAAGGTGCGGAAAATTATTTCTTCAGCATTTCGACTAGCCCAAGTCTCCTAAATCACTCGGAATTGCTCGGGACTTGTGCGAAACGAACGGAATTCGACCCAACCATTGAACCAAAGTCTTTGTTCAGTTTCAATACAAATCGAATTGCGGGAGGATTGAGATAAGTACAATCATTTTCTTTATTTACATACATCAAATACTATCAATTTTACTTATTTACATTGTTTGCATGAGCACTATGGCAAATTTTTCTATTTTACCTTCAATTCAAGAGCAACTCCAATCTCTACAACAACAAATTGTAGAAGAGAGAGAGATGCGAATTGAATTGGAGTGACAGCTCACGAGTCGAAGGCGTAAGCGTGACTCTTTGCCATCTTATAATGACGAAGACGACATCATCCAAAGAGCTGTCAATGTTACACTTCAAGCACAAAATTCACGGAAAGATTCTAAAATCAGTCGTAAAGCTTTTTCATTTTAAAATTATGATGGCAAGAAAGATGCTCGAGTCCTTTTGGCATGGCTTAGTCAATTGGATGACTACTTTTCGGGGAAGAAATTTTCCGAGAAGGACAAGATCAAATGTGTGGCTAATCACATGGTGGATAGCGCAGCTTTATGGTGGAGTGTCATCAAGCAAGGACGTGACAAACCGGATTCATGGAAAAGGTTTCAAAGGGTAGTGAAAAAGCATTTCTTACCTTCACAATTTAAATCTAAAGTTAGGCATCAATGGGATACATTGCATCAACTTGAAAAAGAAAGCATGTCTTAGTATGTGGAGAAGTTTTGGAATACATTACTACAGGTACAGGTTGTGGAGAAAGTCAATGAGAAGGACCAAAAGAGGAAATTCATTTCGGGCCTTAAGTCTACAATTAGAGCCGATGTGAATATGTTTAGACCTCATTCACTTTCTACAGCTATATCTTTGGCAACAAATTCCTAACGCAAAAATGGTTTTCCTAGAGAGGCCAAGTCATTTGAGAGTAACCACTCTAAACCTTTTCATGCTTCAAGAAATTTTCATAAGCCAGGGTTTGACAAAGGCAAGGAGATGGTCTAAGGCGAATAAAATTCAAGAAAGTCAACGGTGGCAAGCCCAAAGGTCCTCCAATCAAATGTTTTCGATGTCATAAAGAAGGACATATAGCACCAAATTGCCCAGAACGTGCAAAGAATCCGACACCTGCGACACGAGTCAATATGCTTGAAGGGGATGACAATGAAGATGAATCGCTCAAGCAAGAGGGTAACTCTGACCCTGACTATTCAGAAGCAGAAGGTAAGCCTCAAGCTCATTCGCTACTCAAAATAAAAGGAAAAATTAATAAGCATGAAGTTATTGTTTTGCATGACGATGGTAGCACTCATGACTTTATTTCTGAAATAATCATAGACGGCCCCAAGCATACGTCATATACCGCACGTATTAATATTTATAGTGGTGTCACCCACGATATTAACCTAGCCGACATGACGCAAGAGTAACCTAGGCGTCCCCAAATTACTCAAGAGGGAAAAATAATATTCTTAAAGAGGACTTAAAATATATTCTCATGACAGTTCTTTCTTTCAAAAAGAGATTGAATACTTAGGCCATATAGTGTCAGCTGAAGGAATCTGTGTGGATCCTAAGAAGATTGAGTGTATAGCCTCTTGGCCTACACCTCAAAACATTCATGACCTTAGATCTTTTCTAGGTCTATGTAGTTACTATAAGAAGTTTGTCAAGAACTTCGCTTATATTGTACATCCTTTGACGAAACTTCTCAAGAAAACTACATTTTTCCATTGGACCGAAAGTCAAGATAAATCTTTTCTAGCACTCAAGGATGCATTAACTCATGCACCAATTCTTACACTACCTGGATTTCAAAGACCATTCTTTGTGGTAGTAACTGATGCTAGTGGCAAAGGTTTTGGTGCTGTGCTTATGCAAGATAACCATCCTATTGCCTATGAAAGTCGAAAGCTAAAACCTGCTGAAACAAATTATAGTACATATGACAAGGAATTAGCAACAGTTGTGCATGCCTTGAAGATTTGGAAGCATTACCTAATGGGTTCAGAATCTCTTATCAAGACTGATCAACAAAGCATTAGGCATTTGCTTTCGCAACCCCTTATTTCAAATAGGCACATCAAATGGGCATCTTTCATACAAAGTTTCCAACCCATGATTCAATACCAACCTGGAAAGGAAAATGTTGTTGTCGATGCTTTAAGTAGAAGACCACATATCAACAACATTTTCGCTATTGAAAGTGAACCATTTGTACTTATGAAAGAAACTTATGAAGTAGATCCAGATTTTTCTGAGATATGGATCAAATTGCGTGAAAACAATTGGACACCTCAAGGAAATTATTCTCATAATGATGGCTATCTTTTCTTTGAGAAAAGATTATGTGTTACTCAACCCTATAGACAACTTGTCTTGGAAGAGATGCACCAACCACCATTCATGGGACATAGAGGAGTTTCCGCAACACTTCAAGTAGTTTCTCGAGAATTCTTTTGGCCTCATTTGAAAAATGATGTAGCAAAATTTATAGCTAACTGTAACATTTGTCAAGCAATTAAAAACTACAAAGGCAAAGCTTTGAGATTGCTTATGCCTTTACCCATTCCAGACCGACCATGGGAACAAGTGTCTATGGACTTCATTACAGGCTTTCCTACTACTTCCAGTCATCATGACATGATTTGGACAATAGTGGACAGGTTTAGTAAGTAAGCCTATTTCATTCCATGTAAAAAGACATTGACTTCTCAGTAAGCTGCAACCATATTTGTCAAGCAAATCTTTGTTCATCATGGTCTACCCAAAGTGATAGTTTCTGATAGAGATTCCAAATTTTGTAGTCACTTTTGGATTGCTCTTTTTTCAAACTTAGACACTAAGCTAGATTTTTCTACGGCTTTTCATCCTGAATCAAATGGACAGACCGAAGTCACGAATAGCACTATCTTGGATATGCTTAGAGCCTATGTTTCCCAGCAATCTAGTTCATGGGATAAGTACATACATCTACTCCAATTTGCTTATAATAATACTCCTCATTCTGCTACTAGTCGAGCACCATTTGAGATTATCTATGGTAGAGCTTTGCCTATTCCGGCTACTAGACTCTCCCATAAGATTGAAGCTGCTGACCAATATACTCGAGACTTTGATCGCATTTTATCTGAAGTGCGTGATTGTATTGCAAGAACTCAAGAGAAGTATGCATTTCAAGCAAATAGGAAGCGTAAAGATTTTTCATTCCAAGAAGGTGATTATGTACTTTTGAGAATTGAGAAGAGACGATTGAAGAGTGTGGAAAAATTCCCTGCAGTTAAACTTGCACCTAGATACTATGGACCATTTAAAATTATTGAAAAGATTAACGATGTGGCCTATAAACTAGAGTTGCCATCTAATTGGAATATCCACAACTCTTTCCATATTCATCTCTTGAAACCTTTTCAAGGAACAATTCCTTCTCACCTAATTTATGAGGAACCACCTCTTGTTGAAGGAGAGGAAGAAGTCTTAGTTCCTGATGCTATTATTGATCAAGAGACGACAACAACAAGAACTGGGAACCAATACATCAAATATCTTTTGACATTCAAGAACCATCCTCAAGAAGATACAAAATGGATGCCCAAGAAATTTTTCCGAGCTTATCCTGAGATCCTTTGTTCTTTTCAAACCCAACAAACCTGCAATTGAGGGCAATTGCAAACTCAAGCAAGAGGGATGTCATGAGAATATATTTTAAGTCCTCTTTAAGAACATTATTTTTCCCTCTTGAGTAATTTGGGAACGCCTAGGTTACTCTTGCGTCATGCCGGCTAGGTTAATATCGTGGGTGACACCACTATAAATATTAATACGTGCGGTATATGACGTATGCTTGGGGCCGTCTATGATTATTTCAGCGGTGATTCCTGGGATACTTATGCTTGGTAGTCATGAGTTGGTGATGGTTTGTGCCTGTTTAATATTTGTGAGATTAATTTAATTATTAATTGGGCTTATATTTTCAGGTGATGAAGATTACGAGGATTGATAAATAATGTCGAGGAGTGTTTCTTATGCGCATCATATTTATTTTTACAAGCGTAGCTTGTAACCTTAGTAGTTGATTTTTCCATTTTGATATATTGAAAAAAATACATTTATAATGTTGAATTTATTAAAGCCTAAAGGCTTTACCCTAGCCCCAATTTTTGGGACACTCTATTTTTGTTATGGAAGAGTGTCGTGCTGTCTAAAAGCACACTTTGTATATTTTTGGGAGCTATGGCCTATTTTTGGTTGAAAGCTAATAAAAATACTCGTGTAGGGGGAAGGCCACGCACCAGGGGAGGAAGATTGCACCCAGCATGTTTCTCTTGGAGCTAAGTATTATATTTGCTATGCTTTTGTTCAATTTATTTGATTTTGTTGAAACCTGCAAAGCATGTGTTTTCATGGTTGAATTTATGTGTTGAATTTCTCAAGTATTCCACAAGCTATCCTAGAGAACGATTCCGTTTTCACCACTACAAGTGAGACTTGTCAAAATTTGTGCATACGTGCCAAAGCAGGAATGCAAGTTTAGAAATCCTTGGCTATGCACATTCCTAATTTTCTTGGCCACACGTTTGCAACTCGAAACGCACGTTCACAACTCCACAACTTTCAGCCCACGCACGTTCATTGTGAATGCACGCTCCATAGCTCCAATTGGAACCTAGCCGTACACATTCCCAACTCACATAGCCATGCATGTACCTACTTGGAACGTATATACTACTCAACTTGTCAACACCTTCATAAGTCTAACAGAGACAAAAGATTATAAAATTTAGTAGAATCCAAAATATCTAGGACCACTACTGAGTGGGAGTCTAAGACTCATTAAATTGAACAAGTGAGAGGCCACCCATAAGAAACACCAAACAAGCACCGAGGCATTGGCGCCTGATAAGGACCCTCACTAGTTTGACTTGGGAACGAGAAGCATCAACTCCATAGAGGAAGGAGTAATCCTTCCTAGAACCACAACGTGAATGGTTGTTGAGACAACAACTACTTCAACATCTTTTGGCTCGGCCAACACACAAAACACGAACCTTGGTGTCTTCGGGAACAGCTTGGAGACCCACTCTCCCCTCTGGCTTTGCTACATTTGACCTTGTCATGCATTAGGTGAAGGGTAATTTTACATATGAACTTTGTACTTAAAAACACCAGTGTTCTTTGTACTTAAAAGGGTGTTTGAAGAGGTGCATTTTTTTCCGAGGGTAAAAAGCCACACTAAAACCCAATCTCAAGCGTCATTGGAAACTTGCCTCCTGAGCTAGAGCTCAGTGGTAGCGCCCAAGCCTACAAAATGAGAGGGACTACGTTAGAATCACCGTGTGGCATGTAATTCACTCTCTCTCTAGAAAAAGTAAATGGAAACCTTTCAGGGTGGAGGGGTGGCGTTTCAAGAATCCTTGAAAACCCCTGCACCCTTGGCCCGCAACCTCTCCATCGCAGCCCGGATCCTGCACCTCCTCTCCACCGCAATCCTGGTCACCTGTGCTGCTGAATAAGTAGTCCAGCATGCAGTTGAGCTGGCCGTACCTCCTGCCGGCGCTGGGCGTCCTCCATGGAACGGCCGGATACAGTTGCTGCTTCAATATTAAGCTTCTTCCAGCGCCTAGTGTACTGTATATGGAGCTCTCCGACGTAGTAGTACTAGTTAGACAAATTCTGCGCGGTGGTCTCTTTGTTTTTTCCCACCATCAGCATCTGCACCGCCTCCGTTAATGGCAGCATGACATTGCCAACCCGAGAATATCTGATATTGAGGCATGAGGCACTGATGCAGGGCATGACACACTTGAGCTCTTCCCAGCGTCGCCTCTGTACTGAAGCCGCACAAGAGAGGAGTAGGCACTCTGTTCTGGTGTCTATGGGGTCATTTCCGGGCCCTTACTGCTATTAAACATGGCATCTAAGGCTTCCATTGCAGATGTGAGGAGTTTCTCCCCAGCGTTACAACAGGAGTAGGTCGGCTGGGAGCTCTCTCCCGGGAGACAGGATGTCATCGTCTTCCTCCATGTTGTCTGTTGGGCCACCATCAGATGGACACTCTTCCTCCAGCGACAGTAAATGTTTGTGTTAACCATACAACAGATCCAAGGGTACAGGCCTACTACTATTGTAACCAACTGCCTGCTGTTGCTGATGGCACTATGTGGCTGCGTTATCAAGTTTTCTTTGCCTCTACCATGAGGGCCAACTCCTCACAAGCCGTCCCATGACCAACAGCCACATCATCAGAACCTGCATGGGCAGCGCAGGGGTCAGGAGGGCTCCTCAGAGTGCAATATTGTCCTCCTTTTGGGTGTTCTATGGCGGGAGAATTAGGCCTTGAGTAGCTGAAAGCTGGGAGGTTTCATGGCTATCGTGTCACCAGGAATGGCAGAAAGCTCAGACATTAAAGCTTGACCAGCTGCAATATAACTGCTGCTGTATGGCTTCCATATTGTAGGAGGCTGCATCAAGGCTGCTGCAGGTGATATATGGTCATGCAGCTTTGCCTTCATCTTGATGAGGAGCTGCTCTGTGTGATATTGGACCCAACCATCTTCATCGTCCATACGGCTTGACACAGCTGGTACTGCTGAACAGCTTGCAGTTAGAGTACTCTCATAAAAAAATCCTACATTTATGGGCGGCAGGACAGGTACTGGAGTTGTTTAAGGCTCGAACCAGGGCTGCCCTGCATGGTTGCTATCTCACCCGGAATTGTATGAAGCTCAGAAGCATAGCTGCCTCAGGACAGCACAGCAGATTTGCAAGGGCTTCCCAATTGCCAACGCTGCACCAAGGGCACCATCGACATTCCGAAGTGGTCGCATCTCTGGCAATATCTCCGCCAGCAGGCAAATTTCCACCCACAGCTACTGGGCCGCCTGTGCCGCTGACAGAGGAAGGCAGAGGTGCTGTTTCAACGACAGGGTTAAGCAGGAAGAGAATGCCGGCCATATTCTCTGAAGCATCCAGGGATGTCTCACCAAATGCCCCGTAGGAGGAGAGCAAGGGGATGCAGAGGTTGGAATCTGGTAACTGGTAATGTGTCCTGCCCTGTGTCTGCATCGCAGGACACCATGAAGCTGCCAAGCAGCAGCTGGTGCTGGTATTGTGATTAAACTGCGACGGAGCTTGCCGCCCTGCTGCTAGCAGATCAAAAGCAGCAACCACTTCTTCGTCGTCCAAGGAAAGCGGCCAGCAGCTGCTGGCCATGCTCCCTGATGAGATATGGAGAGTGCAAAGCTTTATTGAAAGAATATCTGGATTCCAGTGTTAAAGAGCCTATCAAAGGGGTTGGAGGCTGGAGCCTGGAGATCAGCATACTAGATGCATGCGTTCATATTAATATGTACTTGGACTTCATGAGATGTCATGAAGGGTTTTCTTTGTCAAATATGCTTGGTGATTGACCAGCATCATATTGCAGCTATAACATCTTAGTTTGTCCAAGTGCTCTAATATCAAGACTATCAACTCAGCCAACTGTGAGCTTCCAAGGTAGAGCCTTACAGGATTGGAGTTGGCAGCACCCCCTACGGGTTTCTGTATTGGCTGGTCCACATTCTAGGTTAAAGATTACTGTAGGATGCAATACCAGAAAAGAATGAGAGAGAGAGAGAGAGAGAGAGAGGGAGGGAGGGAGGGAGAGAGATGGACAATGATGATGACGATTGTGTTATCATGCTTGTGAGACCAAAATATGGTATATAGCACTAGTTCAGCAAGTACACGATACAAGTGATGCACATGGTGTATAATCCATGTGTTTGTGTGCGCACTAACCTTGTCTACACCTTGTCTAGGCTACTTCCTTTGCCATTATAAGGATGTTAAACTGGATACTGCTACTGATTCTCGAGCTTCCATCACACAAGGTTTTGTTTGTGGGAAAGAATCTACCTGTCATCTTTATTTGGGTTATCATGTTTGCCTCCATTTTTATATTGTCAGAAGATTACCTTCTCCACAACCATCACTTGTTGTCTTGGTTCAAATTATCAAGACGCAGCATGCTACTTACTCTGTTGGAATTAGCATCGACACTAGTCAAATTTTTCCACACGGAGGTGCATTACTCGCATCACCTGGGCAAGCTATCCAAGGCAACTCTAAGTTCTAATATTCATCTCCCTTGTTCCTACTAGTACAGCAAACTGAGTGGTTTGTTCAAAAATGAGCACAGCGCTTGAGCATAGCATCGCTCGTTCAAGTCAAGAATGGTTTACCCTTTCCTCTACATCCCAGAATGTCATTGTGCTCTTGTACTTATGTTTGCAAATGCATTGCCTTGTATCCCCTATGCATTTAACACTTACATGTCTCTACACAACTACTCATACTGATTTCAAGAGCCATTTAGATACTGTCTTATCATAGTTACCAATGCTATGACACACCAAAGAAACCATAACCAAAATCTCAGAATAACTCATTCCTTTTGCACAAGGAGGCCAGAGGAGTGTAAATCTATTGCAAACAACTGATTGAAATAGGACTTGGAAGCATTAAAAAAAGTAATGTTATGAAATATGCCCATGTCCAAACACCATCTCAACATAATAGCTGCAATAATGAAATGGCAGGAGTAAGGGTGGCCTCACAACACCTGCACACCCTTTGAGGCCGCCCAATGTCTTGGTGGGCTTGGACAACCCCATCATTATGAAGTCACCCTAAGTTTGTCAAACATGAAAACCTGTCCTGCAACTCTTAAGATAAGAATACAAGCTCAAGGGTTGGGCTTTGACAACCCCATCATTATGAAGCCACCGTAAGTTTGTCAAACATGAGAACTGTCCTGCAACTTTTGAGATAAGAATACAAGCTCAAGGGTTGTATCATGATAAGTAACAATAAAATAATACATTATCAATCATCTTCACTATCGCTAACCACCACCCGCCTACGTTGGACAGGCTTTCTACGTGGTGATGGCTCATTCTCAGAGTCATCTTCCCTGTCTTTCCTCTTCTTGAATGTTTCATCCTCTCCATCATCCCACCCTCTTTCCTGCACAACACATTCATCAAAGATCCCTAATTAGAGTGACACTTACACATGTCAACCTGCTCATCAGAACAAAAACAAGCAGCAACAGCACATCCCTTACCTTGCCCTGTTCATCATCATAATCCTCTTCGTCTGCTTCCTCTACTTGCTCCTCTTCATCCTCAACCTCGTTCACCTGAGCATCTTCTTCCAGGCCATCACTCTCATACTCGGAAGGTTCGTGTTCACTCTCTTCTGATAATCTGTCTTCTAATTCTCTCCTTCGAGGTGGTGAGGGGCGTCTCTCCTTGGAACGCTTACCTAAATGCTCTCTCAAAGAAGAAGATGGCTGATACAGGTGCAAACACAAGCTTAATACTGCGAGATTTTTATTTGGAACTTGAAAACAAAGAAAGATACAAGGCTGATTGATAATGTTATCCAATTTCCATTTCTCATTTTCTTTTTTCTGCTTTTTATTTAGCACTCGAAAAAAGAAAAGATATGAGACAGATACCAAGCCCACTTGTTATCTAAGATAAAATATGCATTCGAATGTTATTAGAGACCATCATTTTGAAATTTAATCTATAAAAACCCAGTATAACAGCCAGAGTCAACCCTGCTGTGATGCACATGTGCATGTCACTTTCTCATGTTTTCTATAATCGCACGCACACGTGCATCAATGTTCAGAGACACTGTCTATGGGCATGTATCTTTTATATAAACACATGGAAAACATGTGTACATATATACCTTTCTTTCGCAGACGTGCATACTCACACACACATCAATACATGTATCAGAATTCTCCTATAAGGTGTGTACATGTGTACAAGACCTTACCCGTTTGGCATTGATTATTCTTCTCTCTGCTCTACCCTCTGCCTCTATATATTCTTGAACTCTTCGCGTGTTTGTAAACCTTTCGCCTGGATTGTAGTCCTCTCCTTCCTCCTCCTACCAACCGCTCAATCTCGTAAGTAAAATACAGCTAGAAGAAAACGGATTTCACATTTTTTTAACAACGCCTCTTTTACAAAAGGTTATTACCTCATCTAAGGCCCCTTCAAGGTAGCCAGGAGAGAGCTGTGGTTCTGCCCTTTCACGAGTTGGAATGAACTTGCGGCTGATTTTGTCTTGCTTTCTTTGCAAATCTTCCTTGCTTCTAATCCTTTTCTGTTGCAACTGAGCAATCCAAGCACACTATTAGTCGTTTATTTTTCCTTTAATTTATATATACTTAAGATGTCGCACACCCCTATCGGGGCAGCATGGTATGATAGCCATGAGGGCAAGCGCCCGCTGCCAACACCCTTATGAGTCCTTAAGAGATTTTTTCTGAGTAAGCACACCTTTTCAGTTTCCTCCTTTTCCCGTTCTGGATCCTTATTTGTTATGACATTTTTGACTTTATAAATCTTCCTGTTTCTTGAATCCACAAGAGCGGTTAAAAGTCGATGCGATTTTGAGGACAGTGATGATGGCATAAATTTCATCTTCTGCAGCAACCTTCCCTGAGATTGTAGGATTCCCTGTATGGAATAAACACAATTGCAAAAACAGCTTCATGAATGGGGCTTACATGGTATAGCTTCAACATCCAATGTCTTTGTCCATGATGAGGTTACTTCATGGATTCATTGTGACACTCTTGGTCTCATAGACCCTTTAGTCTTCTATAGATTTGAATATGCCTCTCTCTCTCTCTCTCTCTCTCTCTCACACACACACACACACACACACACAAACACACACACACACCTCACCTCACATTTCCATGTTACCTCACCTCATGTTTCCCTTTCATTTTGTATTTGTTACAATAGATCTATAAGATGCAATAGGCATCCTCCATTTTTTTACAAATCGTTTACATTTAGTACCACTTTGTCCATCCTCGCCTCCCACAAATGTTAATTAACCTCTCTCTCTCTCTCTCCCAAAAAAAAAAAAAAACGAAGACTCCAATAACTACCAAACCATTATGATTGGTTATACATTTGTTAAGATTTATGGGGCAGTCTTTGTGAGGGCTCAGATTAGAGGGACACCGACAGAGAAGATACGTCAAGGAGGATTCCGGAAGGACTACCTGACCCTAGACCACATCTTCACCCTTAGGGTGACCATTAAGGAGGCGAGAGTGTGGAAGCAATGGGTCTTTTGTTTCTTCCTAGACTAGAAGGCCTTTGACTCAGTACCCAGAGGCTTTTTGCTTGCATGCAGTTATGTACTTGGTGCTAATCCTTAGATTAGCAAAACCAATCCAGCAAGGTTAGGGGACCCTGGGATTAGGAGATAGCAGGCAGATGCAGAGGACTAAGGTTCAGAATTAATAAAACTAGGCTATTGGCTATCTATACTAACTGCGCTAGTTATCACTATATAATTGATGCCCTGGGTTATTATTGTGTAGTCGATCATGTGCCTATCGTGTTGTCAGTCATGCGGTGCACTTCTGATGGGTTTGTGCCTGGACCAGAGTTTCTACTGGTAACTACTACCATGGACATGGCAGATCACAGAGTCTTGCCGAGGGCCCTTGTGGGCAGCAGGCACTGATGGCATGGGACGCCAATGCTGAGATTGGCATGTAACTCTGGAGTGCAGCCTTACCCCTTGGCTTGGGGGTGGATCAAAGTTAATCATATGGTCACGTGGTGAGCTTGCCTGCTCCCCTTTTATTTGGTTTTCTCTAATCTGGTTTTAGATTGTGTTTAGGAGATCTTGGTTAGACAGGCCTGAGAGGCCTTACACACTTGGTATCAGAGCAACCTAACCGCGGAGTCTACAAAGGTTTGCATGTTTTTCATGGTTTTATTCATGTCGAGATTCCCAAGTATTTCTCTCAGTACCATAGCTTGCTTTGTTTTCTCATAAAGAAGCATGCTTTCTAGGGTTTCTGTCATGGTTGTATGTGGATTCTAAGAGGGGGAATATGTGAGAGTCATGGGTGTAGAAGATGTGCAGAAAGGACCCTTACAAGAAACCTTAATTCCTCTCAGGTTTTTACTCTCAGATGGGTTGTATTTATGTTCAACTGCCCACTCTTGATACGTATGGTTTACGTGTAGGCAAGGGGATGAGGTCGATGGGCTGTGACTGGCAGAGGGCTGTTATGCAGTCTGCGCAGAGTTGATTTGTGGGCAGCAGAGGTTTTCGATGCACGGAAAGTGTTATGCCAGCCTCCTACACAACAGCAATCATCTAGATGATTCGCAGCAGAGAAGTGGAGAGGCTAGGACCAGGGTGGCCAGCATGTAGGGTTTTTGGATCATCCCGAAGGGTGCGAGCAAGTACATGAGCACTTGGGGTGGGGTCGCTGTCTAAACAGGCCGCCACAGGAGAGGAAAGCATGCAAGTTTCTATTCAAGGCTAGCTTCCTTAAAAAAAGCCAGGTCTATGTATTTTTGGGGGTCTAAGTAAGGGGGGCCTGTTTTTTTTTAAAAGGAAAGCAGTGTGGGCGTTTTTTAAAACCAAAAAAGCATGAACCATATTATAAGCACACATATTATACTTGATGACCATAAAACATGATGATCTTCGATTTTTTCTTCATCTTTCCTCTCTCCCCCCACCTCACCTCCCCCCCCACGCCCCTCGACTAGCCTTAGGCCCAAGATCTTCCTGCAATTACCATTTTTCACTGCCCGTAGGAGCTGCCGCCCAAGGAAGCACCTTGTGGGGTTTTGAACCCAGGACCTCCTGGTCCTAGGCAAACACCTTCACCACTTGGGCTATCACCTCATTGGCCAATGATCTCATGTCTTTCTACAGTTTATATAGTTTTCCCCTTGCTTTTCTAAACCTTCAATCCTTTTCTTTTTGCAGCAACAGAGTTAAAACCCTTGCTTCTTTCTTCTCTTTTCTATCTCTCTTACCCATGGCAACACCCCAGCCCCTCTCCTTTACCGATGATTTGTCAGATCATGAGCAGGAATGGGAAGAAACATGGGAGGATATTGGGGAACCCAGCCATGCTCATGCTCATGGGAAGCATATAGATAAGGTTGAGAAAACTTCGAGATAGATGTGGTTGAGAAAACTTATATATATATACCTAGACGAATCCAGGAACATGCCCGAGATAGATAAGGTTGAGAAAACTTACTTTGATAGCGAGATGCAGACGCTCCGAGCAGAGATTTCTACCCTAAAGAAGCAAGGCAGTGAAATGGCCAATATCCAGAAGGAGATTACTCTCTTGCATCAAATGTGGTTGAGAAAACTTACAATAGTAGTGGAAGAGGAGATAGATGTGGTTGAGAAAACTTCGATAGCGAGATGCAGAAGCTCCGAGTAGAGATTTCTACCCTAAAGAAGTAGGGCAGTGAGATGGCCAATCTCCAGAAGGAGATTACTCTCTTGCATCAACAGATCACTATACTGCAGAGGGGGTTGCGACTGCTACCACGCCCGCTCGGCAAATTTCAACAGCTTTGTTCTTCATCCCATAAACTTTTTCGGGGGGAGGGGGAGAGAGAGAGAGAGAGATAAAGAAAGAAAGAAAGATATATTAAGCCTCTACTAAAGCCCCAATGGGCCTATGAGACCAAAGTGATACAATAATGTCCATGGCATATCTCATCATGGAATGGAAAATAAATCAGAAAGAAAACATAAACATAGCTATCTCACCTAAGCTAAATTCCTCTCCTCAGAAAGTCAAGAATCTTTTCTCCTTGATGAAAGTCTTCTTTCTCCTCCACAATTTCGGATACATTCACTTCGATGTCTTTTGTGCCTTGTGGTCATCATCTTCAAGGATGAGATTTAGATAACAAATTAGACCGTGATCATACCTCACAAAGAAGCATGTGTGGCTATGAACAAGGCACTTCTTCTCAATCCTCTTCATGCTCTCTAGAACCCTTTGAAGGGTTCTATTAAGCTTTTGCGTGAAACTATTTCCAAAAGATAGCTTCATGTCGTTGACATGCACAAAATCGTCAATTCCAACGATAATTCTGTCCCTCGAAAACTGTCCATGGAAACTCATCATGGAATACTAAGAACATCGAAACATGAGAGCAACATCAGCTCAGAGAGAGAGAGAGAGAGAGAGAGAGAGAGAGAGAGAGAGAAATGAAAATGAAATGTTATATTAACGTCTTCAAAAGGCCAAAGTGACCTATGAGACCAAAGTTACAACCATGTGGTTGAAGTGAGGCTTAATAGGTGGAAAGTTCACTTCGAATTCCATCCTCTCCAAAATGCTCGGAAGATTCAGATGGTGCAAGGCCTCTTGAAAGGAAAGCCTTGTCATGGTGGAGAGAGCTTCAGAACAAGCCTATTGCTTGGGCTAGTTTTGAGCAGATGATCAGTGACGAGTTCCTCCAAGCGGATGATGAGTATGACGTGGTATCCAGGTTTATAGTGTTGGATATGAAGACCATGTCTTTCGACACATACTTGCACAAGTTTAGAGAGTTGCAGGCAACGGTGACACACATGGTTGTAGTCACCTTGGATTTTTTATGCGGGGATTGTCCCAAGATCATAAGCTTTAGGTGAGAAACAACAATTGCAAAACCCCTAAGGATGCTATTCGTTTTTACAAAAATCTTTGAAGAGATAGTTGCTGACAAGAGTAAAAGGATATTCCTCAGAAGCTAAAAAGATTAGGCAACTGCTAAACGTAAATGGGAGGAGTTTGTATTTCTATCAGTGAGCAGCTTTGCCGGCCGTGACAGGCTCAGGAGTACGAGCACAGTGGGTTACCATTTTGATTGGAGAGGATTGCGTTAGCTTCCTCAATGTCTATGCCCTGAATGCCATTGCAGGTAGAGCCCTCTTTTGGTTTCCCCAAGCTGACTTTTGGTGCGTGGGTGGAGACTTTAACATGATAGATGCAGCAGAGGATAGACTTGGAGGAGCCACGGCCACAGTCTCAGCAGCAGAGTACTCTGTCTAGGAGGAGATGATACTGGCACTTAGGGGACAAGATCCTTGGCATCTTCCAGAGTTTGGGTGCAGCCCTGGGAGCCTTAGCTTCTCGCGATCAGATAGGAGGAGCATTGGCCCAAACCTCTCCAAACTTGATAGGTTTTATGTTGATGAGTGGGCTTGCGGCCGTGGGGGCATGATCAATATCTTGGCAAGCACTACTTTTTCAAATCATGCTCCAGTTATTCTGTCCTTAGAGAGCCTGTAACATGCAACGGAATTATGCATAATGAAGGATCCTGTCACACAAAGTCTCACACCGCCTTCTTTATCCTGAGTTTCGCGAGTCTTTAGCAATCCACTTCATCACTTCAAACTTTAAGAGATGAGAGAGAGAGAGATAGAACTATACACCTTACTGGGTCCCAATTTACCATTGAAGGGCCTTGTCCTATTGCTAGGAGTATTTTATTATCTTTGAAGAGAATGAATGTATGACTTACTTGGGACTGTAGATAAGCCAAACACAAGACCTTTGAAAGACGAAGAGTCGGGCTGAACTGTACACAGCTGCAGAAGCACCAATGATGACCGATCTCAATGCCAATGCACTCTTCCAATGGAATCGAAGGCTGCAAATCTGAGGCTGAGAGAAGGGGCTGTTATAGGCTGTGATATGCACTATGAATGAATGAATATGATGCGTTTTACCTTCACCGAAGTGGCTGTAGCAAAACGATGATGTGTATGAGTGCTGAATTCTGTTGTATGCTGAAAAACGCAAGGTTCTGTAGCGCTTTCCTTGGCTGAATGCTGGAGACGATGCATTTTGCTGATGAGTGCCTATGTGCTCCAATCGATGATGCTCCTAGGGCTGACGGACTGAATCGCTTAGCTGATTTAATGATCATGGAATGAATGATGCAAGGCAATGCTATTTATATGCTCTAACTGCTGGTCGGCTGGCTGCAAAACTGGCCGACTGCTACGCGACTTGCATATGATGAAAGTAATGGTAATAATGCTGAAATATTATGGGAAAAAATGCTAGAATAAATGCTAATAAATATGATAGAATTATGCAATAAATCTGAATGGTATTCTAAGCCTTCTGAAACGGTCTATGTGGTGTATGTGCATATTGTTAGTAGTCATCTCTTGTATGTACATATTACTCAGTGAGGGCCTTTGTTGTGGGTGTGCCCGCCCAGGTGTTTTCTCATTTTTCCCCATTATTTCTATGTTTTTTCTCCCTGTTTTTGGGTCATGGGAGGCTGTCTTGTGCTGGCCGACTCTCTTTGGACTGGCCGATTGATGTTCTCTGCTGGCCGACTATGTATATGCTGGTGGCCGACTGGTTTCACAGAGTCGTGGACATGATGAGCAGCAAGGTTGCATCCAAACGCCGTTTGGCTTTGATCCAAACGTTTGGAACGATTGAAATGCTCACTAACGTTTGGAAACGTTAGTGAACGTGGGATTTTGATTAATGTAGGTTAAAAAAACGACGCATGTCAACATCAAGTTTTTTTGCACGTCAACATCAAGTTTTTTTGCACGTCAACATCAAGTTTTTTTTCTTCTATTTCTTACGTGCGTGCGGCTCTCTCTCTCTCTCTCTCTCTCTCTCTCTCTCTCTCTCTTCGGCGGCGGGTGCTTGTGGGCTGGTCGTGCTGGGCTTCTCTGGTCGTGCTGGGCTCATCGCCCAAGTCGGTCTGATCAGCATACATGGATCTACCTGATATACATTTTTCAGTATTTTCCAGTATTTTCTACTCAGTATCATCTCGAAGTCTTACAGTTCTGTTCTTATAACTGTAGGACAATCAATTTATTGTACTTTTTAGTCTCATTTAGTTGTTCTCTTTGATGAGACACCAACTTCAGATGTACTCTCAGTTTTGGCCTCATAGGCCACTATGGCCTCTTAGAGACGTTAATATATCATTTCATTTCATTTCTCCCGCACAGGCCGTCAGGCTCAAGAGTCCACAACTCCACTCTCTCTCTTTCTCCCTCCTACACATGCTCAACTCTCTCTCTCTCTCTTCTCTCTCTCTCCTGCAAGGCTCTCTCTCTCTCTCTCTCTCTCTCTCTCTCTCTCACAAGGCTCTCTGCTGCACCTCCCCGGACCCCTACACACAGGCTGAAATTTTATTCATTTTGGCGGTCTTTAACTGACTCAATGATTTCGGAGAATGCTTCCGTCATTTTGTTAGCCTCAAGAGATGGAGACACCATTCTCACCAAAAGAGGAGAGAAACGGCGACCAAAGGCTACCTCATACGGAGTACGTTCGACACTGGATGAATGAGTATCCTTTAAGATAGCTTGGACCAATGAAAGCTAATGTTCCCATTTGGACTGTTGGTCATGACGGTATTGTTAGCATCTCCTGTCTATACATATACACCAAGGCCTCTGTTGTGGGTGTGCCCGCCCTTATTAGGTGTTTTCTCATTTTTCCCACTCTCCATATTTTTTCCCCATTTTTTTCTATTTTTCCATGGCTTGGGTGGCTGCCTTGTGCTGGCACGATGCTCCAGGTTCAAGCCGACTATCACACGTGTGGATGTGACCTTTGATAGAGGTTGGCCGACTCAATTATACAAGTCGTGGACCCCACTCATGTTGGCCGACTGGATGACACCAGTCGTGAGGCAGTCGGGTGCCTTCAGCCCTGGCCGACTGGGTATCTGGGGCCATATAAAATGGCCCCATAGCCCCCATGCCATTGTATCATTCATTCGGGATTCTTGTGTATGTGTATATACAGAGTTCATACCCAGCCACTCTCTTGTCTGCATTTTTTCTCCTTTTGCTCCCAGTTCAGTTTGTTGTAGGCTGGCGTTTGTCTTCTACGTGGGCCTCTATTCAGCGTGGAGTCCTGCACGTGTTTGCTCTCACTTGTGTCTCTCATATTCCACTGCGCATTCCGACATGGTATTAGAGCACGAGGCTGCTTGAAGATCTTGGAGACGTGGAGAGCTTGCGGGACTGTTAAAGCCCTTCAAGACCTTGAAAGGGCTTGCGGAGACTTGGAGATTTGGGACTGTTCGTGATTGGTGCTGATCGAAGGCATCGGTGGACCATGCGGGACGTGGAGAAGCGACGACTAAGCAGTTCAAGCCTCATCTTCATTGTGTTTCCCACCCACCCTCCCTTCAGAAGACCAAGTTCACCCCCCGGAGGAGCGGGACTGTTCGTGTTTTTAGTGCTGTTTGGGAACCCTTGTGGGCCGTTCGGGACGTGGCGAAGCAAGGAGCAGCAAGTGCAGCTTCGTCTTCATGTTTTGTTCCCACTCACCCTCCCATTCACACGACCAAAGTTCACCCCCCGCAATGGCAGATTTACTTGAGATGGCTGAGAAGCATGTGAAGATCCCTACACTCCCCACGTTCTCGGTGGGTCGTCAATTGGACGGGAACAACTACGGCATATGGAAGGTTATGATGGAATCTGTTCTGGAGTCTTACGACCTCGGTGATTTCATCGTTGTTGGGGTTCCACGGCTGGAAGTAGAGGAAGGGGAGTTACCGTCAATCTGAAAGGACCGGGAGGCACAGGCACAGATGTGGGATCGTGTCAACCCCAGGGTCCGTTCATTTATCTTCCTCAACTGCACCACAACTGCACACCGCAAGTAATCAATCATGTAAAGCATATGATGCTGGCCAGAGGTATATGGTAGCATTTGGCTTCTCTTCACAACAGGGTATCGCCCATGAAGAGGATTTCCTTGGAAGTACGGATGCGGGTTATCAGCCCTACAAAGTCGTTGACAATACGATTAACAAGCTGCGGGCTCTTCAGCAGGAAGTTCTTCAGGCTGGGAAGGAGATATCGTCAGAGGACATGGCCATAACGTTGCTGTCGCATTTGCCCTCTCAGTACTCAGCATTTTACTCGTCTTTGATTACCAGTGGGGCAGGCTCAGCACCATCACGTGGGAGGAGCTTGTGCCCATGGTCTTGGACCAGGAGGAACGATTCACGAACCCTCCTCCGGGTGGAGGTTCGGAGGCCTTAACTGGCCAACGGTCGAAAGGCCGTAACACGGGCAAAGGGAAGGCTTCATCGGAGAAGTCTTGTGAGAAGAAGTACGTCACTGACCGCGAGAAACTAAAGGCAGAGAGAACCTGTAATGATTGTGGCGAGAAAGGCCACTATTGGAGGCAGTGTCCCAAGCAGAAGACCGAGAAGGGTGAAGATTCCTCAGCAGCAATCATGAAGACTCCGGCTTTTGTGCACCTGGAGGTGATGGACACCGATGTTTCATTTTCTTCAAGCAGGGAGGAGGTTGGAGGATTCTCCGCAACGGATACTCGGGAGTGGATTCTAGACAGTGGTGCTTCTAGGCACATGACTCCTTCCCGTTCAGATTTACAGGATCTCTGCAGGTATTCTGGTCACATTCTTACTAGGCATACATCCACTATTCCAGTTCACAGAAGTGAGGGCAGGTTGGAGATAGTTCCCGATGGCAGAGGAGGGAAGCATTCCTCCCAGGTGTTGTATGTTCCGTTACTTGGTCTTCATCTGTTGTCAGTGCATCAGGTTTGCAAGACTGGCGTACAGGTCGAGTTTGATGAGCATTTTGTTGCTCTCCGGGATAAAGCAATAGGCCAGGTGGTCAGGGAAGGCGGAATGGAGAATGGAGACAAGCTTTCAACACTCTCTCTCCCAGGTCCTCAGGTTTGTGATGAGTGGCAGTCTGGTAATGGCCACTTAAGTGTGGATACGCTGCAGGTGCAGGCTTTCCAGGACCAAATGGTGGATAGCTTGCCAGTTGATGGCAGCAGTTGGCAGGAACTTTCCAGTACTGATGTTGGTGGTTCTTGTGTTCGTCAATCAGAGGAAACTGAACAGGTAACTTATGCTCTGATGTCTCGCAGTATTCGAGACAAAGAAACTCTTGTAGATGAGGATGTTCTTGAATGATTCTCTCCAAGTAGATTAAGGAACTTGACTAACTGACTAACTCTCTAAGGACTGACTCTCTAAGGCTGAGGAATGACCTACGTAGCTCATGCCTGACATATCCTGGACTGAGGATTACAATGGGGTCATGGCATACAACAAATATGAAATCCTAAAGGGTTGTACTGTTGTACAATGTTGCACTGATGATGAGCCATCTTGTCACCATGCACTACAGTGCAGAGTGCATGTGACAAGCTCGCCCCTCTTCTTCTGAGTATTCGGAAGAAGCTTTTATAGTGGAGTTCTTTGAAGCTCTCCCTAGCAGGTAGGTGGTGGCGAACCAGGTTCTTTTTGCCACCATATGATACATTACTTCGTGTTGGGCCTCCTCTCGAGCATGTATTGGCCAGGTATAGTGGTTAATCCGGAACTTCTTATGGGCCGACAGTGACCGGAGGCCTGCCAAGGCCAAGGTGGCATGGAGAGTGATCATTCAGCCACCATATAGAGGGAGGCTAGGCCTCACCGTGTACCACAGTGCATGGGTGCACGTGACATGAACAAAATTACAATTAAAATAGATATCCCCTTCTTAGAGCGAACGATCTAATAGATAGGCTCCAAGGAGGCAAATATTTTACGAAGATTGATCTTCGTACTCATTATCACTAGATCACATAGTGGTTGAGTACTTTAGGTACGGTGCGGTATGGTACGTGTACGGTACGAGTACGTAAAGTACGCATCAAGATAAGTACTTTAAGTACGTTCACGTTTTTTACTATGTATGTATGTACGTATGTATATATATAAAATAAGAAAAATCTAGCATCCATACAAAAATAGCATGAAAGACAATGGTAATACTGAAAGCTAATCTATTAACTACTGAGCAGTGACCACTGACTAAAATAATTAAAAAACGGGCCAAATAAGTGTTGTACATTGAACCTCATATTTGGTACGAAGACCTTATCCGTACGAGGTACGGTACGTATGGAGTGGTACGGAAAGTACTAAAGGTACTCATCGGATGAGTACGGGTACGGAATGCAACTATGCTAGATCAGGATCCGAGAAAGACGGGTTTTTGAACCAGATATGATCATTTACAAGTTTCTCGTATTGCCTTTTGGCCTCACGAATGCCCCTTTTACTTTTCAGCACATGATGAACAATCTCTTTTGGGATTGTTTGGGAAAATTTATTGTTGTATTCTTAGACGATATTTTGATATATACCCATTCTTTGGAGGAGCATGTAGAGTACCTTAGACTCATCTTGGGGATTCTAAGACGTCGATGACCGTATGTAAAAATCTCTAAGTGTGAATTCTTCTGTAAAGAAATCACATATCTAGGTCATCGGATTTCGAGAGATGGGATAGAATAGATCTTGAGTGGATCCAAAAGGTTTTAGATTGGCCAGTGCCTTGGACTTTCAGACAGGTTCGTTCATTTTTAGGATTCACTGTCTTTCTTAAGGAGTCGGTGAGAGAGTATTCTAACGCAACTGTTCCCCTCTCTAGCCTCCTCAAAGGACATGGACGAAAGTCCAACGCTCCTATGTCACTTTTGGCAACTACTCTTCCAGAAATTGGAGGCCAAGTTGAGTTTGAGTTCCTCTAAACATCCTCAGCTTAGAAAGGGTGAATAAGGTTTTGAAGGATATGCTTCGTGCATACGTCTCCAAGTGACCATCAGACTAGAAGAGGTACATCCCGATGGTTGAGTTTTCCCATAATTGTGCTAAGCATGCAGCCACTGGTTACAACCCGTTTATGCTGATGTGCGGAACCGACCTAGATCTCCGGTAGCTATGAGACTTAAGGGTATTCAAAATGATGCAGGTAGGGATTTCCTGGCAGATATACAAGAGATGCTAGCTAGAGCTAGAGATTCTATCACGATAGAGTAAAATTTTATGTTGATAGACACCATTTGCCGAGTAAGTTATCCAAGGGCTCAGGATAGAGCACAATTTTATGTTGATAGACAGCATTTGCCGAGGAAGTTATCCGAGGCAATGCTGGTGTATTTGCGAACACCCAAGAGTTTAGAGACGTTACAGACAAGGAAGTAATCTCCTAAGTACTGTGGATCTCTCCGGATCCTCAAAAAGATCGCAGAGAGGTAGCCTATAAGCTAAAACTGCCTTAGGACATGAAATTTCATCCACTCTTTCATGTCAGTAGACTAAAAGAGATGGGAGCTGAGGATAGCATTGTGACTCCTCAGGAGCTTGTTGAGGTTGAGGACTTGTCCTATGTTCCACATGAACCAGAAACAATGATTGATTTCAAGGAAAGGCAACTTAGAAATAAGTTGATCCCCGGGTTTTAAATTAAGTGGAAAGATAGGCAAAGGAGGACTCAACTTAGGAGACAATTGTTAGTTTACACCATAGGTTTCTTGATTTTCTTGCTTAGACAAATTTTATTTCCAAGAGTGGAAACGTCCAAGAAGGGAAAGTATGTTATGTGCCTGGAGCTAATCCTCGCATTAGCGGGCCTAATCCAATAGGATTAAGGGGCCCTAAGATTAGGAGATGACACACAAATGTAGAGGGCGAAGGTTCAGAATTAATAGAACTAGGCTCTTGGCTATCTATAGCAGGTTAGCTATTTATAGCGGTAGTTATCACTATATAAGTAATGCCTTGGGTTATTATTGTGTTGTGAGTCGTGGGATGCACTTCTGATGAGTCTATGCTTGGACCAAAGTTTCTACTCCTGCCATGGGCATAGCATATCACTATTTATAGCGGTAGTTATCACTATATAAGTAATGCCTTGGGTTATTATTGTGTTGTGAGTCGTGGGATGCACTTCTGATGAGTCTATGCTTGGACCAAAGTTTCTACTCCTGCCATGGGCATAGCATATCACTATTTATAGCGGTAGTTATCACTATATAAGTAATGCCTTGGGTTATTATTGTGTTGTGAGTCGTGGGATGCACTTCTGATGAGTCTATGCTTGGACCAAAGTTTCTACTCCTGCCATGGGCATAGCATATCACTATTTATAGCGGTAGTTATCACTATATAAGTAATGCCTTGGGTTATTATTGTGTTGTGAGTCGTGGGATGCACTTCTGATGAGTCTATGCTTGGACCAAAGTTTCTACTCCTGCCATGGGCATAGCATATCACACAAGTCTTGCCGAGGGACCTTCTGGGCAAGCACTGGTGGTATGGGATGCCAATGCTTACTAGCATGTGTCTGTGGAATGGAGCCTTTAGCCCCTGGCTTGAGGGTGGATCGAAGTACTGATCCTACAGTTGGGCGGTGAGTTTGCCTCCTCCCCCTTTATTTGGTTTTCTCTAATCTTGTTTTGGATTGTGTTTAGGAGATCTTGGCTAGACAGGCTTGGGAGGCCTTTTACACATGCAAAAGCTCCGTTTTCCACCAAAGATGATGTGGGGAGTTAACGGCACTCTACGAGTCCTTGAGTGGCCAGCGGATAAGGACACCGGAGGTAATGTCAAGGGGGATTTGTAGCACTTTTGAGGTCAAATAGGGATGCCCATTCTCTCCCATGCTTTTTGGTTTTTACATTGATGAGATTTCAGATTTCATTGACAGGTTGGGGTTACAGACCCAGACAAAAGTGCCTATCCTCCTGTATGCAGACAACATAGTCAGATTCAGCAGAGGGACATTTGGGTGCACTTTGGACTTTTTGTGAGGAGAGGGATCTCACAGTGAATCTTGGCTTTCACCAAGATCATGCTTTTTAACATCCCACACAGATAGTTACTTCATATGTATATCTCAGGATTGCTTTCACTGTTCCTATCTTCACCGTGTAACTGGATACCTTGGCTCACCTAGCAAGAAAATATGCTTCCTTGGCCCGTTTTGAGAGACGATGTTTCCAGGTCCACCTCCAAGAACCGAGCACGAAGAGTTGGCTGTTTTGACACATTGGTGAGACCAGCTATGATGTATGGGGCTCCGTTATTTTTTCTCTTTTTTTGTGGGGAGGGGGGATTTTGGAGAGGAAGATAGAGAGAGCATAGGTGATGATGTATTCCCAATTGATCAGGAGTAAGCCCCCCTGAGGATGGATCAGCTCTAGATCCACGACATGCTCAATCGCCATCGAGCTACCTTTCCACGTGATGTAGCTGAGGGGGAGACCTCTCGGCCATAATCATTAGCCCCATGCTTGATATTTTGGAGAGTGGTATACCATCTAATGGGAGCTGATACTCCTCCCATGTTTGATGTTCCTGGTATTCCATGATAAGATTTCCATGGACAATTTTGTATCACTGCAGTGAGACAATTTTGTTCTGTTTCTATTTTATTTTCCGTTCCATGAGGAGATATGCGATGGACATTAATGTATCACTTTGGTCTCATAGGGGCCCATTGGGTCTTTAGTAGACGTTTAATATATCTTTCTTTCTCTCCCTCTTTCAGGCCCTACATTCACCCATCCTGGACGTCAGGCCCTACATTCACCCATCCTGGACGTTCTCTTTCTCTCTCACCCATGCTGAACATTCTTGATGATGATGATGATGTCTCCCTACTATTATCCTCATTGTACCCACATGAGCCCATGATGTATTTGCTATCTCTTATTGTACCCATGTGAGCCCATAATGTATCTGTATCTTGTATTCACATGTTATCAGGGCATAGATAGCTAGTTTTATTTTCTTTTCTTTTCAGTTTTCCATGATTCAGTATTCTCATGGATTCATTGGACTACATTTTGGTCTCATAGACCCATTGGGTCTTTTGAAGACGTTAATATACTTTCTTTCTTTTCCACATATGCTCTTTCCCCAACCTGGTTTGCCTTATACATTCATGATTGCTCAAGAGGTTAATAGTGCCGGATCCCATTTGGTCCATGCTTTTGTTGCAATCCTGCTTTATATATGCACATGACATATTGCTCACTTCACCCATTAATGACGTGAAAAACCTTGAGAAAGTCATGGGGATCAGAAACAAAGTGCATTGAGATTCAAGAAGATATTTCATAAGATAATATCATGCTTATGTGTTACTTACATACTAAATGATTCTGTTTGTACATGATGCCTAGCAGACGTGGGTAGCGTAAAAAATATGTGGCCTTCATTTGAAATTTGCAACAGCACCTTGCCATGACGAAGAAACAGGTGAGCCTGATCTTGATGTGCTTTCTGTACCGAAATATCCAAAACTTCATTTCCAATGAGGAGTTGCATACTTCCATCTGACCACTTCACAAACCTGGCATTGCTCTCATACTGCAAAATAGAATGGATTAAAAATCAGCATATAATTCAGTGACAAAAAGAAACAAGCATCTGAATTGAGCTAGCTTTCTATACTATTATGCTTGAGCAAAACAATTTCCTTGGCTGCATCTTGCATGGAAAGCCAGCTCCAAAATGCAACGGAATATCAAAGGAAATTGCCTACATCACAATGGTTCATGATATATGAACAAAGTTCAAAAATCGGGTCCTGAATTATTGTGGAAACTGCCACAAGAAACCATGAAGCTGTAAATCATGGAGTGATGTCTTGCATAAATAATGGAAAGAGGCCCCCAAAACACTCAAGACTTGAATACCATTGTACACACATCAATTCCATCTAGTACTTTTTATCATATGGCTCGGATTTGACATTCCCAGCTCATGGCTCTAGTCTTTGTTTTCTTTTGTGCCATGATGAGATTACATGGACACTATCGTATCACTTTTGGTCTCATAGACCCATTGGGCCTCTTGAAGACGTTTAATATAACTAACTTACTTTCTTCCTCACATCTGAGTTTTACAGTCTTTTTTAACCCAGTGAATGGGTTATCAGTCAAGCCCATTATAAAGTTGTAAATCCTCGGGTAAGAAGTAGCATTCTATCCACAAAGCACGAAATTGTGAAGGTATATCTTAGCAGACCAAAAAATATATTTTACGCATATCCTCTTTGATCACTGGAACCATTGAGTTGAGATTTCTTTTAATCATGCACCTTTGTGGCATCTGCCAGTCCTAGCCAAGGGGCCTGGAGTTGGGCACATTTTTACTCCGGCATGAACGTGTTAAGTGACCTTTATCACACTTTTTAAGAGCTGGCTGCCTTGCATTAAATGGATTTTTTTCTATAAAAACCCCTGATCCCTTCATTTCTCATCATCTTCCACTTCTGTCCCCTAGAGCAGCGAATGCAAGCCCTTAAGTGACCTGTGAGCATCCTAGACACCCATAATCATTAATTGGCAGTCGTCCGCCCCCCCTGCACAGCAAACTGAACCAGAGAGAAAGTGATGAAGGCAACTCCATAGAAAGTGAACAAAACCCCAAACAGAGGTGGGCAGAAATCTGGACTGGTTTGTTGCTCAAAGCTAGAGGTTTTCCAGTCCTCTTCCTGCAATCCTCTGTAGCCTGGGTATGCAGGGTCTGTGACTGTCAATAGTTGCCCTAACCCTTAGTATGATGTCCTAATGTTTCCTCATCTCCAGGAGGAGACCTAGGCAATGCTGATACTGTATTGATTGAAGAAGCCCAAAAGAAAAGCAATGGAACCTACTACAGATTTCATGATAGACTGAACAATTAGGTAGTGCCTCTCTGTCCCAATCTCTTCGATGTCGCACAACACACAAATTCTGGGAGCTTCCCATGACTAATGCTCTCCATAAAGTCCTGTCTCATATCGTAGGCAGTGTGATTGGATTCTAATCTGACCGACGGCAATCCTCAAAGCATGTGACATGTTTCTGTAGGTACCCTAGCCTTTGGATGAACCCATCTATAGTAATACGGAAGAGAGATCTGATTAATGTTTGTGGAGGCCAAATATGACCTCCGGGACCCAATACAAACAATAGAACTCTAGAGGTGCCAATCTGATCATCGACCAAACCTGATAAATGCTCTACGAATCGTCTGTGGGCTCATCAGAGTCGTGTAAAGATACATCACATGGAATCCATCTGCTTTCTCATGAATTTGTCTTTATGCCTTTGTATCTCATGCAAGTATAAGGTAGCACACTTCCGATCTTCATATTTCGTAAAAATCAGCATTGCAAATGGCATGCTTCTCCTTCACTATCTTGTGCATGTCAGACAATAATCATATCCGCATATTGTCCAATAGGGAAGGGTTGTACTACCACTCTCCAGGAAATAGGAGAGCTTATTATGTAATGGTGGTCCTTGAAGCCATTCTATTTTCCCAAACAGCTGAAAGAATGCTTCATAGCGGACCCTTTGAGAACTCAGTAGGAAGCTGTCAGTCAAAAGGTGTGGGCATCCCATCCAGCACATTAGCTATTACTGTCCATCATCCACCATGAGTTGAACACCTTATTCTTTATGAGTCCTCTGGACTATGCAACTTACTTTTCATGCAAGGTCCAGCAACCTTGCTGAGGCTTCAGCCCAGAGTTTGAAAATATTCAACAACTATTTACATTTCAAACAACTCAATGGATCGACTCCTTCACAATAGTGGACGAGCAAGGAGGCAGCTCGTTGGCAAGAAGAAAGTTTGTAAAAGAATTTCTTCCGAATTCTGATCAAATCCATCAAGTGGACTTAGGACTACATCCTTACCTAAAGCCTGACATTAGAACACGTTACTTCGTGCTCAAGAACTGGATTCTAACACTAAAAAAGAATGCGTATACATGGTGTTGCAGTAGTGCCTTGAAAAATGCATGAACCTTAACCGCTCCATGTTTGATGCATTAAATTTTAAAGATTAGCATGAGTCATAGGATATATTGAAGGTTGAGATACAACAGTTGAGACACAACAAGACAAAATGATAGAAAAACTAAAACAAGCACTCACACTAACACCCCCATCTCGATTACGTGCCATTCTCCATCGTGCAACATTGTCTTCAAGCCTGATTCGTTGCTTATGGCCAGCTTCGTCTGTTATGAAGTGTTCCTCCTCTTCAATGTAAGTCTTTGGATCAAATGGCCTTGGTTCTATCCCCATTATGTTGGAGACCCTTACAACATGCATCTGAAAAAATAAGTCCATTAGTTACGTTTGGTATGTACTTTTACACTACATGCCAATTGCACATAATGGGATGTTCAACCAGTACTACCATGCATATAGAAAGGCTTTAAAAAGCACAAGCAGCAAGAAATCAAAACAAGTGGGCTGTATATGGCAATCTCAGAGTTATCATTGCCAATAAAAGAGAGAAGCATGAAAACAAAGAGACCAAAGAGGGGAGTGTGGCCCGTGAGAAGCATGAAAAGGGGCCCAGCTCCATATGCACAAGAAGGTGGCTCGGCGCTGTTGCATTGCCAACTAGGCGCATCCAACATCCCCAAAGCATGAATGACATCCGTCCAAATGGAGTGCATGGTCCCAGCTCCCAGGATGATTGAGCCGTTGATAGTTTTGCTGCACCTGGCCTGCCAAATGTTCCACGTGGCAATGCTCTTGATGAGCTCCCATCTCTAGTTCACACGGTTTTTGGGGTCCAAGGAAGCACTTGGACCAACGAGGCAGGAATGGCCAATGTCCAAGCGATTGACCCCAAGTGATGTCTGGGAACAGGTGCCAAAAGACTCATGACTTACATCAGTCTCTCAAAAAAATTACATTGTATTTGGTCCAGGCACCACCCAATGAGCAGCCGAGTGTGAACACTTATATTATGTTTGGACATTGTATTTGGTCCAGGCAACACCCAATGAGCAGCCGAGTGTGAACACTTATATTATGTTTGGACATTGTTATCAATAAGTTAGGATTGGCAACCAACCAATGTTACATGCGCAAAAGCCTTGCTGTACTGATCCACAGCCCTAAGCTTGATTAAGAACAAGATGTTTGATTAAATATGATCAAGATAGAGGAGAGAGAAGAAGAGAGAGAGTTGGTGTCAAGGTTTCTATATTTATATGGTACAACAAGCTGACATGAAAGTATGTACATAATCTAGACCCTTGGTCAACCCCTTAGGGGTGACCTCTGGCCCCTACATGACTTCTACAATGATGAATGAATGAATTATGCTCCATGAATGATGCAAATCATGTACCTTCATAAGGTCAGAAAACTCTGAACTTACGAATTGAGAGATTTGAGAAAGAAATAATAGTGAAGAAGGACAAAGACAAAAACAAAGCATTTGAAAGATAAAAAATAAATAAACTAACAAACCTAGCTACTAAGGAGAGGAAATCAAAAGATAATATCAAACGAAGACTTTTAATTAAGACATTAACAAAAAACAAAAAACAAAAACAAACAAAACAAACAAACAAACAAAACAAAACAATTACATGAATGAAAGAAACTTTAAAAAATAAAAAATAAAAACCACACACACACAAAAGCATACACACACTTCTTCTTAATAAGAACTTTAACCTTTTGAACTGAGATACTACTAAACAACAACACAAAATAGCAAAACAAAGAACTGTAAACTCTAGACCTAAAGCACTTAAGAGCCAGAACCAAACATTAAGCTAAACTTTAAAAAAGACTTCGACTCAAAAGTGCAACCATTAACTCCAATGTCTGTCCGAACGTGAAGTGTAGGTTCATCTACTCTATCATGCATAGCATGGACAAAAATCTATGACATCCCTACTCAAGTCATCAGTGCCCAAGAGTAGGTGCAGGTTTGTATAAGGTTAGTCCAAAAGAACATGCTTTATAAAACCAGCGAACTGAGTTTCTATCACTCTCCGAGGTGATGGGCATACTCAGCCATGATACAGACTAGCACTCAAAGTCTGCTCTAAGGTATAACAACAAAGAAGCACAAAACATAGGAAAGAACCAAACTAAGTCTATACTAAGCTAGAGAGAAAAAGAATTACAAAAAGACTAAACAAGGCCTACTCTAAGTTAAAACAACAAACCCTACTCTAAGCTAGAACAAGCCACTTTTACAAAAAAGAGCATTGAATTATGAATTAAGTGGGCTTTTTAGATCGGCACTTCTATAAAACTTACTTCTTATCATTTTAAACATTCCAAAAGCTGAAATACCAAAGATAAAATTACTATGATTCATGAAAGAACGAACCTTTTTCAAAATCTTATTGAAACTATAACCCTTTTCGATAAGCAGCAAAATAAGATGGCATGATTGAGAGATAAAGGCAAATTTAGTAGAGCAAGGACGAGAGAATCTAAAAAGTTGAGGGTAGATAACACCATACTTAGCTGTATTAGAAATATTGGAAGAAAAGTGCGACATCTGAATGATCTTTAAGTTAGCATATTCAGGTTGTAAGCGTTTGTCATAAATATCTACTATGAAGCCTGAAGATAATTGAGTGATCTTAAGGTCTAAAAAGCACAACTATCGCTATTCGAGGTGTGGTTAAGTTCGCAAAATTCCTTGGGATAGATCCCTCCACCTAAGGAATTTGGACAGATATACAAAAACTCTTGAAAGGAAGGAATGTCGGGAACAAAGAGGTCATCTACAAAACGTCTCACATTACAAAGTTTGTGAAGAAAGACTAACAAGTATTAGCAGAAATAAGGCGTTCCATAAAATCAAACTCATAAGTAAAAAGATAAAAATTAGCAAGAAAGACAACACAATTGGTACCCATGGGAATACCCATTGCTTGCTTAAATAAAGAGTCGCCTAAGGATATATAAAGGTTATCTAGGAGAAAATCTAACCAAGTACAAATGTCATCTTTGTCGACAATTTTGGTGAATCTTTTCTTTCTCTTATCTACATCTTGATTTTTACTTTTTAACCAAGAAAAATCAAATTGCAAAGCTGACTTTTCTAGTAATAAAGCCTTGCATCTATCCTTTTCTAATCTATATGCAAAAACTTTTGTCATAAGGGATCTAATCCTTACACGTAAGTCTTCTAAGTCTAGTTTGGTGTATGAGGTCGTGAAGTCGAAGGTTTGTAGGCATAAAGGAGACAACTTTTCAGCCACGCTCCAAGAGGAGTTTAAGAATTTCAAGATGGGAACTACTCCTACAGAATCTTAAGACCTAACTCGTGTCTGTAGGCACGTCAGCATCTTTAAGAAGATTTTTCCAAAGGTCATGGACACTAGGTAAAATGGCTTTAAAGCAATGACTAAGCCATTTAGAAACATCCGTCGGAGATGTATTGCAAGAAGCAGCCATGAACCTGGGCTTTATAGGATTCTTCTGAAACTTCCAAACTATATACAAAAAAGGTAAAGTAGGGTTGCACTTGAAACCAAACAATTTACAAAAATCTTGGTGTTTCAAGATAACGTCTTGAGAAGAAAGTGAACAACTAGAATAAGTCTGAGAGGAAAAATTCACTTCACTTAACAAACTTTCTAAGTAAAACTTTTTACAAGTAAAAACAAAATTGTTAGAACACTTGTCTACGTAGGAAATAACAAAATCTCGATGAAATTTCTTGAGAGCAACTAAATCCCTAAAAGATAAAGAATTGCTAACAGAGGGAGTACTCTTTGAACAGAATTTCGTGAGTTTCTCAGAGGCCTTTCTCAAAATAGTAGCTTTCCAATCAGAAAAAATGCCTTGAACTCCTAAAGATTCTTCTAGCTTGACTACAAAACTAGATATGCCCTTTTCTATGGCCTTAAGAAGACAAGAGTCAACTGAAGAAGAAAGTCTAAATTTAGTGCCTTTAGAAAAGAGCTCTTTGAGCAAATGAGAAGAAAGAATGGAGCAATCTGCAATGACCACATGTCCTAAAGATTCCTCCACAAACGAAGAGAAGACAGCATTCCTACAAGGGCACTCAGTTCTAAGAATGGCTGATTTATTGTGCTCTTTCAAGTTTCTCCCAATATCACTATAATTGAAAGCTTTTTGACCTAAGGTTCTTACATATTTGAAAGCTACTAAAGGATGATTCCAAACTTTTCTAACACAAGGGGGAAGAGCTTCCATAACCTCAGGGGATTGTAAAATAGAGCTCAATCCTATTTTATCTAGATCAGCAGAAGTAAAGATAGTAATAAAAAAATCTTTCCTCAAAACTAAGGAATGATTGGGGGTAGAGCATTTAGACTTCAAAAACTTGCCTAACACTAATCTTAATTGGGTACTATGAGAGAACTACTAATATCTAGATCGGTAAAAGAAAACTTTTCGAGGGTATAAAGGAGTTTAAAAAGAATTTTGACATTATACATGTCAAAAACTCGAAAAGAGAACTTGCCCAAACCCATGAGCTTGTCTAAGAACACCAATCTCTGTTTATAGTCTCTATAAGAAAAAAATTCTATTGTTAGATGAACTAACCTCGTCTATCCTAGAGTTAGAAGTGTTTGCTATTTCTATGCTAGGAGTATTGACTTGTTCTAAGGTTGAAATTCTAGGAAAGGTCAAGAAAGGAAAGGGATCAGAAGGTTGTTTAGGATGCCTTTTCCACAACATAGGGGTTTTATGAGGGGCTTTCTTACTTTTTCGTAAAGAAGACTTCCGTCCAAATTATACCCTTTCGGAACGAAGGTATGCAAAGTTCTCATCCAAAAAAGCTCTCGAGGCCAAGCTACTTTGTAAAACTCTCTAGAGTTTCTAAAAGAGCCTTCAATATGCTCAATAGGAAAGCAACGGAAATATTCAAACCCAAATTTAGCAATGGCTACATAAAGAAGTTTGACACTTTCAAGTGAAGTGCTTCTATTATGAACTCTTCTAGCTTCCCTAACATGTTCTTGAAATCTTGTAAAAGTTGTTCTAAAGGTTTGGCCAACATACATTAAGGAACTATCATGGATGTTATAAATAACATAAATAACATGAGAGGTGTGAACGGGGCTTAAAGGACGGTTTGTTAAAAGATATTTCTTTCTTAAACGTCTTAAACGTTTAAGAACCTTAAAGGTATTATTAGTAAAGTGAGTACTTACTAATATAGACTTGGATTTCGCCCAACGAATAGGATCCTCTCCAAAATCATGCAAAGAGTTTAAATTAGATCTAGCCAAAAAGTTAAACCTTTCTCTGTAAGAAGTATGAGCATGTCTAGCAATAAAATTAGAAGAATGGTTAGAGATGTGTACCTCAGGAATGTTGACATTGGTGGAAGTACCTCAGGAATGTTGACAAGATGTCTTTGCTTATATATATGTTGAAGGCAGCTGGTCGACCATTTGTTGTTGCTGTCAGCCTGCTTGCTGGACACTATATATTCATAAATGCTCTTTAACATGCTACGCTGTCATGTGCACGCTAGGGGCAAGTAGATATGCGAGCTAGAGTGTGACATGTTGTGGGCGGACATGTGCTTTTTGGTCCGCTATTGATAGCGTGTGCTTTTTGGGCGTTCCTTCCCTATTTATTGGGGGGAGGGGTACCAATTGGGCACACACCGACGGATGGAGCACAGGAGTGCAGAGTGCGTGGAGCAGGAGCACCATCGCGCAGGAGGCCGTCGTCCTTGCGGGACAACCCCGGGTGGTAGAGGACATCGGATGAGGACGATGGCAGGGCACTCACGAGAGCATAACGCTCTAGTTCATGGCTCACTGGGGACGGCCAAGATTGTGAGCCTCGCTCACGGCTGTCATGGTTGGGTGGCGAGTATGCCTCCACCCCCTTCATGGTTATGGTTTGTTTTGTAGGTTTGCTGTCACCATTTGGCCACCCGAATGGTTCACTCTTGCTTTCACACTATGTACATATTGGATTGGTGTCCATGGCTTATGGAATGTGCCTATGCATGTGATTGACACGTGTCATGCTGTATAGTTGGATATGATATTCCGCTGGGACTTGACGTTATCATGCCCGGAATATCTGGAGGACTTGGCTTTCCGCTGGGACTTGTGCCTTTGTGTACATGCCCGAAAACGCCTGGAGGATTGGCTTTCCACTGGGTCTGGTATCGCATATACTTGCCTGGAAACGCCTGGTCTTATATGGTTTCATGAACGGAAATTGCTCATGCCAATGCTCCATTGCATAGCATCTTTATGTGCTTGTCTGCAAATGAAATTGCATGCTGTTTTCATGCCTGCATGACCTATGTGTAGTTCCGGGCTAGGGGACGCCCGCCCGTGAACTGTGCGTGTGAAACTGTCTGCTGACATGGTTGTGTGGCATGTGAACAGGTGGTAAGTATTACCCAATCTAGGCTCAAATAGCCCTTAGGACTTAGCCAATATTTATAAGTGAGTGCGTTCCCACTTCATTAAAGTTTGGATGCCCAAAAGTCACTTATAAATTATGACCGCTTCCAAGTTCACACTCACTGAAGTCCCGAGGCGGACAAGACTCAATGTCCACGACCTGATCCTCCCTTTTTACTCATAAATGGGCATCTCTCCATGTCCCCTCACCTGATTGGACCCCAATTCACTTACTTATTAAGAGAAAATTTGTGTTTTCTCTTCATGAGGATTTTTCGAGGCTGAAAACTCTGTTTTTTCACCATTTCTCTCCATTTCCAAGCTCTCCATAGCCATACCCAACTTGCTAGGGTGTTTTCCAAGCTTCCAAGAGTGTTTCCAAGCGCTAATCACTCTCCTACTCACTCCCAATGACTGAAATTCAACAAAACAGCTCTCATTTTTGCTGTAATTTCTGGTCTTTTTGCTGAAAACCCTAATACCGGCCTTCCTTTCTCAAGTTGAACCATAGGGGAAGCTTTCCCAGGGTTCCCTTCATCCTCTTGAAGACTTTTGTCGCGAAGGATTGCGGCAAATCGAAGATATCAACACTTCTAAAGCTTCCAACGCGAAGGCTTCCGCTTGCAACAACTTCTATGAAGACTGGTAAGCTAATTGAACAATGTGTTATCATTACTTATTAGTAGAAGGACAGGACTCCTTGTTTAGCCGCCCTGTGTAGTATTTCTCTTGTCCTATGTGCTCTTGAAGATGTTGCTACCTTGCTTGGTAGAACATAGAGCCAATGGTAGAGAATATGGGCACTGAAGTCAGGCCGGGCATCAAGGCAGCTCCTTGGTGATCTACATCGACATACCATTGTTTTCTAAATGCTGAATTTCATATGCATTGGCATGGAGGATTTGGCAATGGATGCCCGTGAAGCTATGTATTGAATTTCTCCAATAGTAATACAATTTACTCAAGGAAGGAGTCCGCCGTTCCGGCTCATTGTGTGTCTCTTGTCAATTCAGCAGTTTACTTCTTGTATTTGAGCAAGTGTCCTTCAAATCTTAGTGTATTTAAGTGTATTGATTAGCATTGTGTTCAACCAAGTCACATTGGTATCAGAGCATACGGTTCTCTTTCACTTCTATCGTGAGAGACGATCACCGTGAACACTAGCTATCTCTACACTTAGAACATTATGGACAGCCATACAATGAATATTGGAGATGCTAATACAAGAGGCAGGGACAATGAAATGCATGCCTCCAATGCTTTACAGGATGAGCAAACTCATGTGGTGCACAATAGGGAACATGAATATGTGGGACAGCCGTCCCGTGGCAAAGAAAAGATGCAAGAAGAAGAGTCCATAGTCTGGAGGGCTAAACTTACTCGTATGCAGGCTCTTCTCCATGCACAACAAGAAGAATTGAATCTCTATCGCCGCGAGGATCCATTGGTAGATGATCGTTTGAAGGCCAAGAAAGCTGAATCTTATATGGATCATGCAATGGCAATGATTGCCTAAGAGTTGCACATGCAACCGAGGGATGCAGCACGTGCATACTTGGCTCGTACCGAGGATGCCTATGCAGAAAAGGCAACCATCCCACATGTCTTGGAATCCCCACAAGTGCCCGAACAAGAACTTATGTCTAAGAGGATGAATCTCCATGCGATGGGAGAGGAACAATCAGTGACTTCACGCCATGTAGGAATACTTCATGTAGCCCGTGAAAGATACAATGTTTATGGCAGTGGTCAAAATGTATGTCAAATGCCATTGCCGGCTGAAAATGTACATGCACAACACATGCAACATGGGCTGCAATTTTCTGTTGGTGCAGGTATTCTGCGTATCTCTCATGCCACTCATGCCTTTGAGTGTGCTCGTGAGGGAGAAGCTATGGCTGAAAATGTATCAATGCATGTTGAGGGGCCAGCCATGCCTCATGCTTACAGGGCACATGTATCTATGCCTTATGCATCACCTTTTGGTCCAAAAATGATGCCAGTTACAGGGGCTATCCCAATGGACAAACATGGGGGAAAACATGTTGACATGCATACACATGCATCAAAGTCTCGTGACTTCAAAGCCGGAGACAAATCTGTGAAGTTTGACACATATCATGGGGAATATGATGCATCAAAGGCACTTACTTTTATTGCCCAGTTTGATATTGCTTTCAGTGAGATGAGGATTTCACTCAGAAATCCATGATCCGGCATGTAAGCATGTTCATGAAAGGCACTGCTGCCCATTGGTGGCTCACGGAGAAACTCTCACCAAATCCTGTTAGATCATGGGAAGAGTTCAAGGAGAGGTTCTATGCTCAATTCTTGCCTCCCAATGCATTGAATGAGATAACAATGAAGTGGGATTAGGTAAAGCAAAATGAGGGGGAATCGGTATATGTACAAAAGTTTTGGAAAGTGCTCTTGGAGGTGTCTCCATTTATGCATGTCACCGAGGCGAAAAGGAAGAGAAGGTTTCAATCGGGATTGCAACCCGTGTACAAAGCGGGATTACAAATGTATCCTGGTCATACCTTACACCAATTAATCGCAGCCGCCACCGCCACCGAGCAATTGGAACTCAAATTGAGTCGATCCAATAAGGCTAAACCCTCATTTCAAGGCAAAGAGAGGGCTGTCCAAAACCTGCAAAATGATGGACAGCCACCTAAAAGGGACCAAAACCAAGCCAAATCAGGTCCAAAAGCTGAAAATAAGTTTGCTAAAAAGCGCCCTTATAAGCCGGCAAACTTTGGTCTTAGTGCTGAGAAGAAGGAGCAATATATGCGTGAAGGCAAATGCTTTACTTGTGGCAGCACTGAGCACATGGCAAGAGCATGCCCAAATAAGAAGAACAAAGCTGAAAATGCTAATGTATCGAAGCCTGATGTGCATATGGTTCCGGATGTGCAGGGCAACACTTCACATGATAGCAAAGATAGGGTTGTATGTAAAGCTTGGGGACAACTCAAGAATCAGCCCGCTTTGTTTATGTTTAATGATTGTGCAACGGAGAATTTCATATCCACTCAGATGGCAGTTGCTTTGGGTATTGAAGTGGAGGACATGGGTCCTCAAATTGAAGCAGGGGTTGCCTTTGTTGGTAGAGAAGTGTAGGTCATGCCTATTTTTGGCAAGTTGCGCATACACAATCAAGGCTATGTGGATCATGAGGATTTTCTTGTGGCGCCTTTGAATGGCTGTGATGTATTACTTGGAAAGCCTTGGCATACACGTATTGATCCGTGCAAGGCTTACAAGACTAACAGGATCGCCTTCATGCATAAAGGCCGAGAACATGTAATTGATGGTGGTGAAGAGGGTGATACCATTCCCCTTGTATCTCATGTACAAATTAAGAAAGTAATGAAAAAGAGTATTTTTGCGTACTTGATTTTTGTACGAGATCCTATTGAGAAAAATGATGCACATGTAAACACTCTTTGTAATGATAGGCTGAAATTTTTGCAAGAGCACAATGATTGTTTTGCTGATGAGTTACCAAATGAGTTACCACCTGTACGACCGGAAGATCATCGCATTGATCTCCTGCTGGGTAGCTCACCACCTAATAGGCCAGCCTATCGTGTAAGTGCATTCCAAAAAGAGGAGATCATGAAGCAAGTAAATGAGCTTCTTGAGAAGGGTTTGGTTTAGCCAAGCTCTTCTCCATATTGTTCACCCGTCCTCTTAGTTCAAAAGAAAGATGGATCCTTTCGTATGTGTGTGGATTATAGAGCTTTGAATAAGCTTACCATCAAGAATCAGTTTCCGATTCCACGCATAGACGACATCCTTGACAAGTTGGATGGATCGGCACGCTTTAGCCGAATTGATCTCAAGAGTGGATATCATCAAGTGCGTGTAGTGCCTGAGGATGTACACAAAACTGCTTTCAGGACAGCATTTGGACTTTATGAGTATCTTGTTATGCCTTTTGGTCTTACAAATGCCTCGGCTACATTCAATAGAATGATGGATTGCATATTCCGTGGGTACAGGAAATTTACAGGTGTCTTCTTTGATGACATCCTTTTTTTTTTCTTTTTTTTTTCCGTAAAAACGATCCTTCTATTAGTTAATGAGAAAACGCCATAAGGCTACAAAGCTCACCTCGCAAGGAGGGATAAAAAACACAGTGAACACCTGAGCTCCACCCCCGTGGCTGGCCGCTCTCTGGGGGGGGGCTACCTAGTAGTACATGTGGGAGGTGAGAAAAGCCAAACTGGAGGCCTGTAGTGCCAAGTGACATCCTCGCCCCTCGCGGTGAGGAAAGGGCCAGGCTGCCAAGTGCGGAGGAAAGCCGTGCGGCGCCCTCTCATGCGATCCGAGTCGCCCTGGAGTTTCCCCCAGTGTCCTCTCAAGGTGTGAATGATGTCCACCCAGAGGGCCTGTATGACCTCCGCCGGTGGAGTCGCCTGGCGGTCAATGGCCTCCCTGCATCGGGCTCTCCAAATGTGCCAAGCCGTCATGCTGCTGATCATCTCCCATATGTGCCCGACCCCCTCCTGAGGGACTGCCGAAGAGAAGTCTGACGTCGGAACCACCGCCATTGCCCTGTCAGAGACCTGGATGGTCGCACTGCCAGGGACGTCCTCATATCCAAGGGCCGGGCCGCTGTCCGTGGCCCAAGCCGCCGCACCCCACGTCACCAGCATCTCACCTGGTGAGCCTGCAAAAACCATCCTGAGAGCGCGCTGCCAGACCTGCTGTGCCTGTGGGCAATCCCATAAGCAGTGCCGCTGCGACTCCTGTGCATGGCCGCACCGAGGGCAGGACGCTGGGTGACTGCCGAAAGCTAGCCAAGCCCCCACAGCCAATCCTCTATGCGCTGTGAGCCAGAGAAACGACGTCACCTTCCGGGGCCGGAAGCTGGCCCAAAGGCGCTGCCAGAAGTCCCTAAGAAAGGCAGGGGAGAGCCCCTGTCGCCGCCAATGCTCGGCCGCCGCCGGGGTGCTCGCTATCCTGTGTCTCTGAATCCGCCGCCCCAACCTCGCTGTGTACTGAAAAAAGGGGATGCCTAGGCTGGTAGGGGCCAAGTAGGGATCTCGCCAAAACCACTCACCTGGATCCCACTGAAGGCGAATAAGAGGCCTGCTGTCCCAAGCCCATAATCTCCAAGAACAGTCCTCCCCTATCGAGGCCGGTGAGGGGTCTACATGCCACTGTCTCTGATGAAAGCCGACCACCCGCACCCTCTGAAGAATACATCCCTGGAGCCCATCCAAATCTAGTCGTGTCCTCTGAAGCTGGCCACCCTCTCCCACCTCGAAAGTGAGTGGGGCGACTCTCTCCGCTGTGCCGCAGACCGCTAGAAGGATCTCATGCCGAGTAAAGACACCCATCCACTGTGGAGGTGGAGGGTCCTGTACTGGGGTCCGCCACTCCCGGGGGATGGCCGCCTCAATGTCCTGTCTCATCAACTCTCTGCCCCTCATCCCGCTGAGTCTCCTCTCCCGGGCCTCTAGAGGCAGCTGCTGAAAACCTATCCAGTCGTCTAGGGACTGGGCTGGGCCAGAGCTCAGCGGGCCCCACGACACGTGAGACCGCGATCCAACCATATGGCCACTGGGGAGTCGAATCAAGGGGTTCCAGATCAAAGGCTGCCTCAGGCGCTCCTCATCGGTGCCCGGGGGAGTCTGGAAGAGTGACGGCCTCAGATGCGCCCAGGCCCTCAAAAGGCTAGCTGCAAAACGCTCCTCGAAGCCAAGGCCCACTCCTCTGGATCGCTGCTCTGTAAAGATCCACCTGATGCTGGGGGTCCAGGGGCCGCTAAGAGAAGGGGTGCGGCTGAGCATCCTGGAAACAAGAAACTCCTTCCACGGCTCAGCGCCTGGCAGGAGGCCACGAACTACCAACTTGCCGAGCAATGCTCGGCTTTGGCAAATAGGATCAACAATGCCCACGCCGCCTCTCTCCCTCGGCTGAGTGATCACCGCCCATGCCACCTTGGCCCTGGCGGGCCGCCCGTCGCCACCGGACCAAAGAAAGTTCTTGATGAGCCTCTGCACCTAGCCAATGCACGCCCGAGAGAAGGCCCAGCAAGAAGTGATGTACCACATAGTAGCAAGCAGAACCTGGTTGGCCACAACTACTCGGCCAGCCAGAGATAAACGAGCGGTACTCCAATACAGAAGCTTCTTCCGAATGCTCAGAAGAAGGGGGGCTATCTGCTGCTCCGGAGATATGTCAATGCCCACATAGCATCCCAAATAACGCACTGTAGTGCCGGGGGGCAGCCACTGAAAACCATCAACTGGCCTCCAAGTCGGGGGGGGGCATAGAGCTAACCCACAACCCACACGACTTGTGCCAGTTGATCAAAGCGCCCGAAGCTCTGCAAAACCTGTCCATGGCTAAGGCGAAGCGACGGAGGTTCTCCTCACCTCCCTGAAGATAGACAGCAGTGTCATCCACAAACTCTGAGTCTAGGAGCTCCTCCGAGGTGCGGATGGGAAGCTGGAGGCCCCGCAAACCTGTATCCTGTGCCGTCAAAAAAGTGCTCATGGCCTCCGCCACAAAAAGAAAAAGAAAGGGCGCCAAGGGGCACCCCTGCCGCACCGAGCACGAGAGCTGGAACCTCTCTCCGCGCACGCCCTGTATCAACACCTGGCTATGAGCCGATGTGTAGAGTGCAGAGACCCCACGGATCCACTGAGGGGGGAAGCCCATCCTCTCCATAGTGCCTTCCAAGAAGGCCCAGTCCACCCGATCATATGCCTTCTCGAAGTCGAGAAGGAGCACTGCCAGATCCTCCTGTCGAAATCTAGCCAGAGCCGTAGCCATTGAAAGAGAAAATGTTATCCAGAATGCTCCTATCCTGGATGAAGCCTGTCTACGTGGAGTGGATGATGTCCGGAAGGTGAGGCTGAAGCCGCCTGCTGATCGCCTTAGCTAGGACCTTGTAGGCCGTGCCTAGCAAGGTGATCGGTCTCCACTGTCTAATCTCCAGTCTATCTCCTCCCTCTTTGGGGATCAAGTGGATCAACCCCTCTGCCATGCTGTCCGGCATGACTCCTGACTCCATAATCTCCTGGAATGCCAATCTGAAGCCCCTATGTAAGAGGCCCCAGTACCTCTGGAAGAAAGCCACCGAAAGACCGTCCTCTCCTGGGCATTTGCCCCGAGGTAATGCCTGAAGAGCCTCCTCCAGTTCCGTATCCGAGAAGGGGGAGAGAAGGGAGTGCTGCAAATGGGCCGGCACAACCGGTCTCGTGAAGCTCCAGACTGCCTCTCGAGCCTCTCTCACCCTGTCATCTGCTGGCTCAGCAGAGAGAAGATCCCTGTAAAAATCTGTGGCTATAGCCCGAACCCTGGGGGGATCCACCACAACCTGGCCATCAGCCTGCCGAAGACGCCTGAGACCCTCTCGTCTGAAGCGAGGCCCTGTCGCCTCAAAGAAATCTCGAGTCACTCTGTCTCCAGCCTGTGTCCAAAAAGAAGCCCGAGCATGGAATCGGAACTCCACCCTCCTCTCCTCGATGGATCTGATCTCAGTGCGAGCTGACTCCATCTGCTCTGAGATCCAAGGGCTCGTAGGATCCCTCTCCTGGAGTCTCTGGAGGGACGCTAGACTCCTCCGTAGGCTCCTCTCCTGCTCTCTGAAGGCCTCTAGCCGGTCCAAGGCAGCCTGTCTGAGCATCTGTCTGATCTCCTGCAAGCCACTGGCAAGATCGCTGGCTGCTGATCCTCTCCTGAACTGCAGCTCCTACCAGACCTGCTCAACTCTGATCGCAATCTCGGGCTCCTCTATGAGACAATCTGGAATCCGGACGCTCTGGCCCTGCTCTCCTCTCATGGGGTCCTCGATCTGGAGAAGCACTGGAAAGTGGTCTGAAAACGAGGAGCCTGCAAGTATGCCCACAGTGCCACCTCTATCACAGGCCCACTCATCAATGTAAAACCGTTGGATGCGAGAAAGGTTAACTCCTGTGGCCCGTCTATCCGAGCGCGAGAAAGATAGACTCCCCTGCAACCTGCCAAACTCCGGGAGAGTCCACGGATCCTGGCCTCTCACCTGTAGCACTAGTTCCTCCCAGGCAGCGAGCTCCAGCCCATGAATGGTCTCCTGTCTGCCCCCCATCCTGTCCTCTGCATCCTCCAGCATGTTGCAATCCCCTCCGAGGCACCAGTGGTCTGCCAAGGGGAGGGACTGCCTAATGGTGCTCCAGAACTCGGCTCTCCCGGTCGCCCCATTAGGGGCGTAGAAGTTGAGGAAGCCAATGCGGTCTTCCCCAACCCGAAGGATGATCCACTGCGCACGACCCTGGACCAGAGTGCCAGAGTCCACAACCTCGGATAGAAGCTGCTCGCTGACTGAGATGCATACTCCACCCTGGTTCCCCTGGGAGCCATATGCCGGCGACCAAAAAGTGTGACTCCTGCCTGGCAAGATCTTCCCGCAGGTGCGGGTACGCCCGGCAGAAAGGTGGTGCTCCTGGATGAAAAGGATATCTATGGGTCCTCCAACGAGAGCCCTCTGGATCTCCTGGCGAAGTCTGCCCCGACCAATGTAGCAGCGATGTCCACCGAGACCCTGGATGTTCCACGAGAGGATCCTCATGGATGAGCTATGGCAAGTGAAGCAGCCTCCACTGGCTCACCCCTCTTAGCCGGCCCGGATGATCTGCCCTCCACTCTGTGAGTCTTGGGCGCCGGCTTGGAGGGAGAATAATCACGGCTTGGAGGGAGAATAATCACTGTCTGTCCGGGTGCGGAGTCTCTCCAAAAAGAGGGTGACCTGTCTCTATGTCCAGCCCCACTCCGCCTTCGCCCTGTCCAGGGCATAGGCGTGAGACCAATCCTCTGCATATATGTATCTAAAGGTAGGCTGCACCCTCGGGGCGGCATGGAGGAGAATCAGAAGCACCGCCTCAACTGAGGTGTGGACCGGATCCGCCCGCCAGTCTCCTATACCAAACAAGCTCATGCGGGCTGAGTGTAATCGGGTCTGCAATAGGTCCGTGAGCCCCAAGTCACTGAAGTGGTGAGAAAACTCCAGTATCTGATCACGCAAAACTTCCTCTATAGAGTTGCAATCCCATGCTGTGTCTGGGACAACACTGAGAGGAAAGGAGAAAGCCACCATGCTGCTCACCACTGAGGGAGAACGAGAGGGATGGCACACCACGCAAACTCGCAAGGGTGCGACCAGTGTCTCGAACGGGCCAGCATCCAGCTGGAGGCACCTGAAAAAACCGTAATCCACTGGTAGCCCCATCACTCGCGGGGGCCCCCCAGGGGAGGCTAGAGAGAACTCTGTGGCGAGCGAAGCAAGGATCGCCATCTCCACCGGCCCGGAGTGGCGGTGGAACAGCCGCTGGACTGAGCTCTGGCCTACCCAGCTGCGCTGCCCCGGGGCAGTGGGTGGTCTGGCGAAGTATCCTGGAGAGGCCGAGGGAGGGATGGGGGCTCGCGGCGAGGAGGGGGGAGAGCGAGGAGAGGATGGAGAGGCATCTGCCAGAGGATAGGTGTCAGGGGGGGGCCGTCGGGGGAGGCGGGAGGGGGGGGGGCTAGGGGGGGAGAGGGGGGGGTGGAAGGAGTGCTCTCCGGGTGAGGGGAAGGGGAGCCGGGGGTCGAAGAGTGCGGCCCGGGATCCTCAAGAATCTGCTCCAAGGAGGGGGCGGGGCCCCCCGCGGGGGGAGGCGGGAACGGGGTCTCCACGTGGGAGGCTCCACCAGCGGCCTCAACGGGCACTGAGTCTGAATCCTCGTCCATCGGGGTGGGACCTGCTGGCCGCCTATCCCTGACTGGAGCATAAGTGCGGGTAGGTGCCTGTACGCCAACCGGAGTCGCCTGTCCGCCAACCTGTCCGCCAGCCTGTGCTGCTTGCTGGCGTCTGCGACGGTCCCTGCGGGCCGAGTGTTTCCGCTGGCGAACCTCCTGCCATCCGCCAGCCTCCTGGGTCTGCGCGGCATCCTCCGCCGGGGCCTGCTCGTCAGATGATGGCGCCTGCTGTGGCGAGCCAGGGATGTCCGGTCTCCGAGGTGGATGGCCACCCCTCGGGTCTCCTGCAGGGGGTCCAAAGGCGGCATAGCGTGAAGGATGAACCCCCTTGCGGGGGCAGGCGCGTGCGAGATGGCCCATCTCCCGACATGTGTAACACTGGCCGGGGAGGCCCGAATACTCCACGCGCTGTATCAGATGTCCTCCAGAAAGACAAGGGAGAAGGATCGTCTTCGGGAGGGACTCCGGTGACGGAACCACAACTCGAATGGCCGGGAGTCCTGCTGCCCGAGCAATCACTGAAGCCGCTGTCTGAGGCGTCTCCACAATCTGCCCGAACGCCTTGCCAATGGATGACAAGAGGGGCAAGTACTCCCTACGGAGTCCAGGAAAGCAGATAGTGACGGGGAAACCTGTCGCGCCTGCTAGCGGGTCAGAAGCGGGGTCGAAACCATGAGTCCATCGCGCCAGGAACGCCCGGGATGAGCGGAGGGCAATGGGGCTCCGAGCCAGCACCATCTGAGCTGCCTGTGGGGACTCGAAATCCACCTGGTAGTAGCCACGTCCCAAAAAATCTACGCTGACAATCTTGGCGGGCACGCCAACAAGGCTGCCTTGCAGAAGGTCGTGAAGCTCTCTCCGCATCGGACGGCTACCCACTATCTTGCAGACCGAGGAGGAGGCCTCAAGAGCAGAAACTGTGGAAACAAACAAATGAAGATCTTCAGCTGTGAACTCCAGACGGAGACCGGAATCGGCAGGGTTAGTCGGAGCGGCTTCCATGGAGTCCTCCAAAGGGAAAAGGCCAGAAACCGGGGTCACCAAAGGGAGGGACACAGCCCTGCGAGGAAAAAAGAGAGGCGGAGGGCTACAGGATAGCGGGGGCGGGGCGGGGGGGGGCGGGGGGGGGGGGGGGAGCTGAGGCGGGGAGGAGCTAGCGGTGGGCGGAGGGGCGAGACGGAAGGGAGGAGAGGGAGAAGGCGGAGGGGAAGAGATGCGCAGCGGAGGAGAAGGCGGAGGGGGGAGAGGTGGCGGGGGAGAAGGAGGCGAAGGGGTTAGAGAGGCGGGGGAAGAGATGACGGGGGAAGGAAGCAAGCGGAGGGGGGAATGGCGGGGAAGGAAGCGTGGAAGGTGGCGAAGGAAGAGAAGGCGGGGGGAAAGAAGGCGGGGGAGGAAACGAGGAGGGAGGCGGGGGAGCGAAGGCGGAGAAGGATGCGAGGCAGAAAGCGGGGGAGAGATGGCGAAGAGGGGCGCAATGAAGGAGGCGGGGGAGAGGACGGAGGAGAAAGCGGTGGACTGGCGGGGGGGAGAGGGGGGCGCGACGGCGAGAAGCAGCGGGGGGGGAGAGGTGGAGCTCGCAGGCGAGGTCGTCAGTCGCGCTGGATAACACTTCATGTGCCAGACTTCTTTGATGACATCCTAGTCTTCTCGAAGACCGAAGAAGAGCATAAAGCTCATTTGGCTATTGTTTTTGAAGAGCTCCATAAGCATAAACCCTTCATAAATGCAAAGAAGAGTGAGTTCTTCTTGTCAGAGATACATTATCTTGGGCATATTGTGTCCAAAGATGGAGTGCGGATGGATTCTGCAAAGATTGATGCAATTCGGAATTGGCCAGAATTAAGTTCGGTGCATGAGATCCGTAGTCTTCTTGGATTATGCTCTTACTACCGCAGGTTCATTCGGCACTTTGCATGGATTGCTTCTCCTTTGCATGATTTGACAAAGAAGAAGGCCGTCTTCAAATGGACTAACGTAGAGAGAGATGCATTCCTCAAATTGAAAGATGCAACTACTCATGGTCCAGTGTTGATCGTTTCGGATTTGCAAAAGCCTTTTTGTGTGGAATGTGATGCATCTGGAAATTGCATAGGAGCTGTCCTTAATCAAGAGGGACATGCCGTGGCTTATGAGAGTCGTAGATTGCATGATGCAGAGCTATCTCTTGGCATTTATGAGAAAGAGCTCTTGGCTGTAATTCATGCACTTACTATATGGAAACATTACCTTCTTGGGGCTGATTTCACTGTGAAGACAGATCACCAGAGTTTGAGGTATTTTCTTACTCAAACTAAGTTATCAGAGAAGCATATGAGGATGGCCAATTTCCTCTCTATGTTTCATTTTCAGATCTTGCACACCCCGGGAAGAAGAATGTAGTGGCCGATGCATTGTCACGAAAGCCGTATGTAGCAGCTATCTCGGTTGCCTCTCATGGGGACTTGTCTACCATGCGTGATTTGTATCATACGGATGCTGATTTTGCCACTATTTGGGCTGATTTGATGGCTGGTCATGCACATGCCTCATATGTGAAAGAGGGTTATCTCATGAAAGATAATTGCCTATGTGTGGTGTCTGACATGAGGCAAAAGGTTTTGGATGAGTGACATGCTCCTCCATATGCTGGTCATAGAGGCATAATGCCTACTACGCACATGATTGAGCGGTATTTCTTTTGGCCAGGTATGCGGAAGGACATAGAGGCACATGTACGTGCATGTATCACCTGTCAAAAGGTCAAATTTGATAGGCAAAAGGCACCAGGTTTGCTTCAGCCATTGCCTATTCCCACGCAGCCATGGGAAAGTATTACAATGGATTTCATTATGGACTTGCCACGTACCCAACAGGGTAATGATGCAATTTGGACAATTGTAGACAGGTTTAGCAAGCAAGCTCATTTCTTGCCAGTCAAAAATACCATCAAAGCTGAGCATATGGTTAAAATATATCTTGCACAAGTGTTCAAACATCATGGAATGCCGAAGTCCATTGTGGGGGATAGAGATCCCAGGACTACAAGTCTCTTTTGGCGGGCCTTATTTGATAATATGGGCACCAAATTGGACTTCTCATCAGCTTATCACCCTCAAACGGATGGGCAAAGTGAGGCTGCAAATTCAGCTGTGTTGGATCTCTTGAAATGTTATGTGGCGGATCAGAAGTCTTCTTGGGAGAAGTACTTACCGCTTGTGGAATTTGCATACAACAACACAGTACATGCATCTACGCGAAAGGCCCCATTTGAGATTGTTTATGGTAAGGTGGTTTTGCCACCCATCCTTCGCACAAAGGATGAGATATTTACAGCTGATGAGTATGTAAGAGACTTGGATATTGCTTTTGCTCAGGTGCGGACAGCCATTGCAAGGTCACAAGACAAGCATAAAAAGGCTGCAGACAAGCATAGAAGGCAATTGGATGTTAAAGAGAATGATTGGGTATTGCTGAAATTTGAGAAACCAAGACTTGCAAAGAGGCCTGGCAAAGAGGGTGCATATCCTAAGCTTGCAACCAGGTACTATGGGCCTTTTCGAGTGATCGAGAAGATCAATGAAGTGGCTTTCAGATTGGCATTACCTAGTCATTGGCACATACACAATGCTCTTCATGTGAGTCTCCTTCGCAAGTATGTAGGGCCGGAGCCCAGTGAAATGGTCATTGAGGATCCACTAGAAGTGGATGAACTTGAGGAGATCTTGCAACCAGAGCAAATTGTGTATCACAAGGAACGCAAGCTTGCTGCAGGCAAAGTTGTGAGGCGTTACCTTGTGAAGTTTAAGAACTATCTTCCCATTGATGCTAAATGGGTAGATGAAGAGTTTTTCAAAGATTGCCCGCATGTGCTTCAGACATATTTGGATGCATTTCAGTTGCGGACAACTGTTTAGAAGCGGGGGGAATGTCACCATTTGGTCACCCGAATGGTTCACTCTTGCTTTCACACTATGTACATATTGGATTGGTGTCCATGGCTTATGGAATGTGCCTATGTGTAACTTGGTTGAACACAATGCTAATCAATACACTTAAATACACTAAGATTTGAAGGACACTTGCTCAAATACAAGAAGTAAAATTGCTGAATTTGACAAGAGACACACAATGAGCCGGAACGGCCGACCCCTCCCTTGAGTAAATTGTATTACTATTGGAGAAATTCAATACATAGCTTCACGGGCATCCATTGCCAAATCCTCCATGCCAATGCATATGAAATTCAGCATTTAGAAAACAATGGTATGTCGATGTAGATCACCAAGGAGCTGCCTTGATGCCCGGCCCGACTTCAGTGCCCATATTCTCTACCATTGGCTCTATGTTCTACCAAGCAAGGTAGCAACATCTTCAAGAGCACATAGGACAAGAGAAATACTACACAGGGCGGCTAAACAAGGAGTCCTGCCCTTCTACTGAGTAAGTAATGACAACACATTGTCCAATTAGCTTACCAGTCTTCATAGAAGTTGTTGCAAGCGGAAGCCTTCGCGTTGGAAGCTTTAGAAGTGTTCATATCTTCGATTTGCCGCAATCCTTCGCGACAAAAGTCTTCAAGAGGATGAAGGGAACCTTGGGAAAGCTTCCCCTATGGTTCAACTTGAGAAAGGAAGGCTGAAATTAGGGTTTTCAGCAAAAAGACCAGAAATTACAGCAAAAATGAGAGCTGTTTTGCTGAATTTCAGTCATTGGGAGTGAGTAGGAGAGTGATTAGCACTTGGAAACACTCTTGGAGGCTTGGAAAACACCCCAGCAAGTTGGGTATGGCTATGGAGAGCTTGGAAATGGAGAGAAATGGTGGAAAAACAGAGTTTTCAGCCTCCAAAAATCCTCATGAAGAGAAAACACGAATTTCTCTTAATAAGTAAGTGAATTGGGGTCCAATCAGGTGAAGGGACATGGGGAGATGCCCATTTATGAGTAAAAGGGGAGGATCAAGTCCTGGACATTGAGTCTTGTCCGCCTCGGGACTTCAGTGAGTGTGAACTTGGAAGAGGTCATAATTTATAAGTGACTTTTGGGCGCCCAAACTTTAATGAAATGGGAACGCACTCACTTATAAATATTGGCTAAGTCCTAAGGGCTATTTGAGCCTAGATCGGGAAATACTTACCACCTGTTCACATGCCACACAACCATGTCAGCAGACAGTTTCACACGCACGGTTCACGAGCGGGCGTCCCCTAGCCCGGAACTACACATAGGTCATGCAGGCATGAAAACAGCATGCAATTTCATTTGCAGGCAAGCACATAAAGATGCTATGCAATGCAGCATTGGCATGAGCAATTTCCGTTCATGAAACCATATAAGACCAAGCGTTTCCAGGCAAGTATATGCAATACCAGACCCAGTGGAAAGCCAATCCTCCAGGCGTTTCTGGGCATGTACACAAAGGCACAAGTCCCAGCGGAAAGCCAAGTCCTCCAGGCGTTTCCGGGCATGTACACAAAGGCACAAGTCCCAGCGGAAAGCCAAGTCCTCCAGATATTCCGGGCATGATAACATCAAGTCCCAGCGGAATATCATATCCAACTATACAGCATGACACGTGTCAATCACCTGCATAGGCATATTCCATAAGCCATGGACACCAATCCAATATGTCCATAGTGTGAAAGCAAGAGTGAACCATTTGGGTGGCCAAATGGTGACATTCCCCCCCGCTTCTAAACAGTTGTCCGCAATTGAAATGCATCCAAATATGTCTGAAGCACATGCGGGCAATCTTTCAAGAACTCTTCATCTACACATTTAGCATCAATGGGAAGATAGTTCTGAAATTCACAAGGTAACGCCTCACAACTTTGCCTGCAGCAAGCTTGCGTTCCTTGTGATACACAATCTGCTCTGGCTGCAAGATCTCCTCAAGCTCATCCACTTGTGGTGGATCCTCAATGACCATTTCACTGGGCTCCGGCCCTACATACTTGCGAAGGAGACTCACATGAAAAGCATGTGTATGTGCCAATGACTAGGTAATGCCAATCTGAAAGCCACTTCATTGATCTTCTCGATCACTCGAAAAGGCCCATAGTACCTGGTTGCAAGCTTAGGATATGCACCCTCTTTGCCAGGCCTCTTTGCAAGTCTTGCTTTCTCAAATTTCAGCAATACCCAATCATTCTCTTTAACATCCAATTGCCTTCTATGCTTCTCGGCAGCCTTTTTATGCTTGTCTTGTGTCCTTGCAATGGCTGTCCGCACCTGAGCAAAAGCAGTATCCAAGTCTCTTACATACTCACCAGCTGCAAATATCTCATCCTTTGTGCGAAGGATGGGTGGCAAAACCACCTTACCATAAACAATCTCAAACGGGGCCTTTCCCGTAGATGCATGCACCGTGTTGTTGTATGCAAATTCCACAAGCGGTAAGTACTTCTCCCAAGAAGACTTCTGATCCGCCACATAACATTTCAAGAGATCCAACACGGCTGAATTTGCAGCCTCACTTTGTCCATCCGTTTAAGGGTGATAAGCTGATGAAAAGTCCAATTTGGTACCCATATTATCAAATAAGACCCGCCAAAAGAGACTTGTAGTCCTGGGATCTCTATCTCCCACAATGGACTTCGGCATTCCATGATGTTTGAACACTTGTGCAAGATATATTTTAACCATATGCTCAGCTTTGATGGTCTTTTTGACCGGCAAGAAATGAGCTTGCTTGCTAAACCTGTCCACGATTGTCCAAATTGCATCATTACCCTGTTGGGTACGTGGCAAGTCCATAATGAAATCCATTGTAATACTTTCCCATGGCTGCGTGGGAATAGGCAATGGCTGAAGCAAACCTAGTGCCTTTTGCCTATCAAATTTGACCTTTTGACAGGTGATACATGCACGTACATGTGCCTCTATGTCCTTCCGCATACCTGGCCAAAAGAAATACCGCTCAATCATGTGCGTAGTAGGCATTATGCCTCTATGACCAGCATATGGAGGAGCATGGCACTCATCCAAAACCTTTTGCCTCATGTCAGACACCACACATAGGCAATTATCTTTCATGAGATAACCCTCTTTGATCACATATGAGGCATGTGCATGACCAGCCATCAAATCAGCCCAAATAGTGGCAAAATCAGCATCCGTATGATACAAATTACGCATGGTAGACAAGTCCCCATGTGAGGCAACCGAGATAGCTGCTACATACGGCTTTCGTGACAATGCATCGGCCACTACATTCTTCTTTCCCGGGGTGTGCAAGATCTGAAAATGTACCGAGATAGCTGCTACATACGGCTTTCGTGACAATGCATCGGCCACTACATTCTTCTTTCCCGGGGTGTGCAAGATATGAAAATGAAACATAGAGAGGAAATTGGCCATCCTCATATGCTTCTCTGATAACTTAGTTTGAGTAAGAAAATACCTCAAACTCTGGTGATCTGTCTTCACAGTGAAATCAGCCCCAAGAAGGTAATGTTTCCATATAGTAAGTGCATGAATTACAGCCAAGAGCTCTTTCTCATAAATGCCAAGAGATAGCTCTGCATCATGCAATCTACGACTCTCATAAGCCACGGCATGTCCCTCTTGATTAAGGACAGCTCCTATGCAATTTCCAGATGCATCACATTCCACACAAAAAGGCTTTTGCAAATCCGAAACGATCAACACTGGACCATGAGTAGTTGCATCTTTCAATTTGAGGAATGCATCTCTCTCTACGTTAGTCCATTTGAAGACGGCCTTCTTCTTTGTCAAATCATGCAAAGGAGAAGCAATCCATGCAAAGTGCCGAATGAACCTGCGGTAGTAAGAGCATAATCCAAGAAGACTACGGATCTCATGCACCGAACTTAATTCTGGCCAATTCCGAATTGCATCAATCTTTGCAGAATCCATCCGCACTCCATCTTTGGACACAATATGCCCAAGATAATGTATCTCTGACAAGAAGAACTCACTCTTCTTTGCATTTATGAAGGGTTTATGCTTATGGAGCTCTTCAAAAACAATAGCCAAATGAGCTTTATGCTCTTCTTCGGTCTTCGAGAAGACTAGGATGTCATCAAAGAAGACACCTGTAAATTTCCTGTACCCACGGAATATGCGATCCATCATTCTATTGAATGTAGCCGGGGCATTTGTAAGACCAAAAGGCATAACAAGATACTCATAAAGCCCAAATGCTGTCCTGAAAGCAGTTTTGTGTACATCCTAAGGGACTACACGCACTTGATGATATCCACTCTTGAGATCAATTCGGTTAAAGCATGCCGATCCATCCAACTTGTCAAGGATGTCGTCTATGCGTGGAATCGGAAACCGATTCTTGATGGTAAGCTTATTCAAAGCTCTATAATCCACACACATACGAAAGGATCCATCCTTCTTTTGAACCAAGAGGACGGGTGAACAATATGGGGAAGAGCTTGGCTGAACCAAACCCTTCTCAAGAAGCTCATTCACTTGCTTCATGATCTCCTCTTTTTGGGATGCACTTACACGATAGGCTGGCCTATTAGGTGGTGAGCTACCCGGCACAAGATCAATGCGATGATCTTCCGGTCGTACAGGTGGTAACTCATTTGGTAACTCATCAGCAAAACAATCATTGTGCTCTTGCAAAAATTTCAGCCTATCATTACAAAGAGTGTTTACATGTATATTAGTTTTCTCAATAGGATCTCGTACAAAAATCAAGTACGCAAAAATACTCTTTTTCATTACTTTCTTAATTTGTACATGAGATACAAGGGGAATGGTATCACCCTCTTCACCAGCATCAATTACATGTTCTCGGCCTTTATGTATGAAGGTGATCCTGTTAGTCTTGTAAGCCTTGCACGGATCAATACGTGTATGCCAAGGCTTTCCAAGCAATACATCACAGCCATTCAAAGGCGCCACAAGAAAATCCTCATGATCCACATAGCCTTGAATGTGTATGCGCAACTTGCCAAAAATAGGCATGACCTGCACTTCTCTACCAACAAAGGCAGCCCCTGCTTCAATTTGAGGACCCATGTCCTCCACTTCAATACCCAAAGCAGCTGCCATCTGAGTGGATATGAAATTCTCCGATGCACAATCATCAAACATGAACAAAGCGGGTTGATCTTTGAGCTGTCCCCAAGCTTTACATACAACCCTATCTTTGCTATCATGTGAAGTGTTGCCTTGCACATCCGGAACCATATGCACATTAGGCTTCGGTACATTAGCATTTTCAGCTTTGTTCTTCTTATTTGGGCATGCTCTTGCCATGTGCTCAGTGCTGCCACAAGTAAAGCATTTGCCTTCACGCATATATTGCTCCTTCTTCTCAGCACTAAGACCAAAGTTTGCCGGCTTATAAGGGCGCTTGTTAGCAAACTTATTTTCAGCTTTTGGACCTAATTTGGCTTGGTTTTGGTCCCTTTTAGGTGGCTGTCCATCATTTTGCAGGTTTTGGACAGCCCTCTCTTTGCCTTGAAACGAGGGTTTAGCCTTATTGGATCGACTCAATTTGAGTTCCAATTGCTCGGTGGCGGTGGCGGCTGCGATTAATTGGTGTAAGGTATGACCAGGATACATTTGTAATCCCGCTTTGTACACGGGTTGCAATCCCGATTGAAACCTTCTCTTCCTTTCCGCCTCGGTGACATGCATAAATGGAGACACCTCCAAAAGCACTTTCCAAAACTTTTGTACATATGCATTTACCGATTCCCCCTCATTTTGCTTTACCCAATCCCACTTCATTGTTATCTCATTCAATGCATTGGGAGGCAAGAATAGAGCATAAAACCTCTCCTTGAACTCTTCCCATGATCTAACGGGATTCGGTGAGAGCTTCTCCGTGAGCCACCAATGGGCAGCAGTGCCTTTCATGAACATGCTTACATGCCGGATCATGGATTTCTGAGTGAAATCCTCATCACTGAAAGCAATATCAAACTGGGCAATAAAAGCAAGTGCCTTTGATGCATCATATTCCCCATGATATGTGTCAAATTTCACAGATTTGTCTCCGGCTTTGAAGTCACGAGACTTTGATGCATGTGTGCATCTCAACATGTTTTCCCCCATGTTTGTCCATTGGGACAGCTCCTGTGAGACTGGCATCATTTTTGGACCAAAAGGTGATGCATAAGGCATAGATACATGTGCCCTGTAAGCATGAGGCATGGCTGGCCCCTCAACATGCATTGATACATTTTCAGCCATAACTTCTCCCTCACGAGCACACTCGAAGGCATGAGTGGCATGAGAGATACGCGGAATACCTGCACCAACAGAAAATTGCAGCCCATGTTGCATGTGTTGTGCATGTACATTTTCAGCCGGCAATGGCATTTGACATACATTTTGACCACTGCCATAAACATTGTATCCTTCACGGGCTACATGAGGTATTCCTGCATGGCGTGAAGTCACTAATTGTTCCTCTCCCATCGCATGGAGGTTCATCCTCTTAGACATAAGTTCTTGTTCGGGCACCAGTGGGGATTCCAAGACATGTGGGATGGTTGCCTTTTCTGCATAGGCATCCTCGGTACGAGCCAAGTATGCACGTGCTGCATCCCTCGGTTGCATGTGCAACTCTTGAGCAATCATTGCCATTGCATGATCCATATAAGATTCAGCTTTCTTGGCCTTCAAACGATCATGTACCAATGGATCCTCGCGGCGATAGAGATTCAATTCTTCTTGTTGTGCATGGAGAAGAGCCTGCATACGAGTAAGTTCAGCCCTCAAAACTATGGACTCTTCTTCTTGCATCTTCTCTTTGCCACACGGGACGGCTGTCCCACATATTCATGTTCCCTATTGTGCACCACATGAGTTTGCTCATCCTGTAAAGCATTGCAGGCATGCATTTCATTGTCCCTGCCTCTTGTATTAGCATCTCCAACATTCATTGTATGGCTGTCCATAATGTTCTAAGTGTAGAGATAGCTAGTGTTCACGATGATCGTCTCTCACGATAGAAGTGAAAGAGAACCGTATGCTCTGATACCAATGTAACTTGGTTGAACACAATGCTAATCAATACACTTAAATACACTAAGATTTGAAGGACACTTGCTCAAATACAAGAAGTAAAATTGCTGAATTTGACAAGAGACACACAATGAGCCGGAACGGCCGACCCCTCCCTTGAGTAAATTGTATTACTATTGGAGAAATTCAATACATAGCTTCACGGGCATCCATTGCCAAATCCTCCATGCCAATGCATATGAAATTCAGCATTTAGAAAACAATGGTATGTCGATGTAGATCACCAAGGAGCTGCCTTGATGCCCGGCCCGACTTCAGTGCCCATATTCTCTACCATTGGCTCTATGTTCTACCAAGCAAGGTAGCAACATCTTCAAGAGCACATAGGACAAGAGAAATACTACACAGGGCGGCTAAACAAGGAGTCCTGCCCTTCTACTGAGTAAGTAATGACAACACATTGTCCAATTAGCTTACCAGTCTTCATAGAAGTTGTTGCAAGCGGAAGCCTTCGCGTTGGAAGCTTTAGAAGTGTTCATATCTTCGATTTGCCGCAATCCTTCGCGACAAAAGTCTTCAAGAGGATGAAGGGAACCTTGGGAAAGCTTCCCCTATGGTTCAACTTGAGAAAGGAAGGCTGAAATTAGGGTTTTCAGCAAAAAGACCAGAAATTACAGCAAAAATGAGAGCTGTTTTGCTGAATTTCAGTCATTGGGAGTGAGTAGGAGAGTGATTAGCACTTGGAAACACTCTTGGAGGCTTGGAAAACACCCTAGCAAGTTGGGTATGGCTATGGAGAGCTTGGAAATGGAGAGAAATGGTGGAAAAACAGAGTTTTCAGCCTCCAAAAATCCTCATGAAGAGAAAACACGAATTTCTCTTAATAAGTAAGTGAATTGGGTCCAATCAGGTGAAGGGACATGGGGAGATGCCCATTTATGAGTAAAAGGGGAGGATCAGGTCCTGGACATTGAGTCTTGTCCGCCTCGGGACTTCAGTGAGTGTGAACTTGGAAGAGGTCATAATTTATAAGTGACTTTTGGGCACCCAAACTTTAATGAAATGGGAACGCACTCACTTATAAATATTGGCTAAGTCCTAAGGGCTATTTGAGCCTAGATCGGGAAATACTTACCACCTGTTCACATGCCACACAACCATGTCAGCAAACAGTTTCACACGCACGGTTCACGAGCGGGCGTCCCCTAGCCCGAAACTACACATAGGTCATGCAGGCATGAAAACAGCATGCAATTTCATTTGCAGGCAAGTACATAAAGATGCTATGCAATGCAGCATTAGCATGAGCAATTTCCGTTCATGAAACCATATAAGACCAGGCGTTTCCAGGCAAGTATATGCAATACCAGACCCAGTGGAAAGCCAATCCTCCAGGAGTTTCCAGGCATGTACACAAAGGCACAAGTCCCAGCGGAAAGCCAAGTCCTCCAGGCGTTTCCGGGCATGTACACAAAGGCACAAGTCCCAGCGGAAAGCCAAGTCCTCCAAATATTCCGGGCATGATAACCAACGGAATATCATATCCAACTATACAGCATGACATGTGTCAATCACCTGCATAGGCATATTCCATAAGCCATGGACACCAATCCAATATGTACATAGTGTGAAAGCAAGAGTGAACCATTTGGGTGGCCAAATGGTGACACTATGCATGTGATTGACACGTGTCATGCTGTATAGTTGGATATGATATTCCGCTGGGACTTGACGTTATCATGCCCGGAATATCTGGAGGACTTGGCTTTCCGCTGGGACTTGTGCCTTTGTGTACATGCCCGGAAACGCCTGGAGGATTGGCTTTCCACTGGGTCTGGTATCGCATATACTTGCCTGGAAACACCTGGTCTTATATGGTTTCATGAACGGAAATTGCTCATGCCAATGCTCCATTGCATAGCATCTTTATGTGCTTGCCTGCAAATGAAATTGCATGCTGTTTTCATGCCTGCTAGTTCCGGGCTAGGGGACGCCCGCCCGTGAACCGTGCGTGTGAAACTGTCTGCTGACATGGTTGTGTGGCATGTGAACAGGTGGTAAGTATTACCCAATCTAGGCTCAAATAGCCCTTAGGACTTAGCCAATATTTATAAGTGAGTGCGTTCCCACTTCATTAAAGTTTGGGCACCCAAAAGTCACTTATAAATTATGACCGCTTCCAAGTTCACACTCACTGAAGTCCTGAGGCGGACAAGACTCAATGTCCAGGACCTGATCCTCCCTTTTTACTCATAAATGGGCATCTCCCCATGTCCCCTCACCTGATTGGACCCCAATTCACTTACTTATTAAGAGAAAATTCGTGTTTTCTCTTCATGAGGATTTTTCGAGGCTGAAAACTCTGTTTTTCCGCCATTTCTCTCCATTTCCAAGCTCTCCATAGCCATACCCAACTTGCTAGGGTGTTTTCCAAGCTTCCAAGAGTATTTCCAAGTGCTAATCACTCTCCTACTCACTCCCAATGACTGAAATTCAGCAAAACAGCTCTCATTTTTGCTGTAATTTCTGGTCTTTTTGCTGAAAACCCTAATTTCAGCCTTCCTTTCTCAAGTTGAACCATAGGGGAAGCTTTCCCAGGGTTCCCTTCATCCTCTTGAAGACTTTTGTCGCGAAGGATTGCGGCAAATCGAAGATATCGACACTTCTAAAGCTTCCAACGCGAAGGCTTCCGCTTGCAACAACTTCTATGAAGACTGGTAAGCTAATTGGACAATGTGTTGTCATTACTTATTCAGTAGAAGGGCAGGACTCCTTGTTTAGCCGCCCTGTGTAGTATTTCTCTTGTCCTATGTGCTCTTGAAGATGTTGCTACCTTGCTTGGTAGAACATAGAGCCAATGGTAGAGAATATGGGCCCTGAAGTCGGGCCGGGCATCAAGGCAGCTCCTTGGTGATCTACATCGACATACCATTGCTTTCTAAATGCTGAATTTCATATGCATTGGCATGGAGGATTTGGCAATGGATGCCCGTGAAGCTATGTATTGAATTTCTCCAATAGTAATACAATTTACTCAAGGGAGGGGTCGGCCGTTCCAGCTCATTGTGTGTCTCTTGTCAATTCAGCAGTTTACTTCTTGTATTTGAATAAGTGTCCTTCAAATCTTAGTGTATTTAAGTGTATTGATTAGCATTGTGTTCAACCAAGTCACATTTGCCTTACGGGGAGATCCTGGAGGCTTGACAATGGTATCAAAGCCAACCCTAGCACACAAGAAAGAGAGGTATGTTGTTGGCATTGTTTGTGTCACGGAAAACGAGGTAAACTCTCATCATTTCTTTTGTAAAACCGTCTTTTTATGACGTGTGTGAGAGAGGTGTTGATGACGACTGCAGGGCTGAGGCATGCAAGCGTGGTTGAATGTGTGCTTTTGAATATGGGAAGAATTTTCCATAGGCTTAGCCCAAGGTTGCCTGGCTGCCATGTGCAGGCCAGCCAAGTAGGGCTGCTATGTGCAGGCGCCATAGGCTAGCCCTAAGGCTGGTGAGAGGCTGCGGTGAAACCCCACAGGGCAGCCTTAGGGGTTACTGTGTGCATACAGGTCACAGTAGCCACAGGGGTGCTGAGTAGAGGTCATCCGCAATAAAGCAAGGCCAGCATGGTGAAGAAGTGCAGCATAGAGAGAAGAAAAGCATGCTATCGCATACTTGCTACTATATGAGCAGGCAGGGGCCCACGTGCAGGCCACCAGGCAGCCACAAGAAAGCGAGGTAGGCGGCAGCAGCACGTGGGGGACAAGAAAAGCGGCAGCTAGAAAAAAGCTGGCCACCAAGAAAAGAAAGCATCGTTTTTTTTAAGCTTCATTTTTATTTCATTTTTTTATCGATGTTTGGGATTTAAAAAAGATCAGTCGAGATTAGCACGCTGTTTTTTTTTAAGAACCAGGTACGTTTCTTTTAATGAAAAAAAAAACACCTACCTTCCCGAAACTGATGGCGCGCATGGGGGTCCCTTACCTGGTCGCCTGTGCTACAAACATGGGAAGGACTGTCGATGGCACTTGTGAAGGGCTGTTGGAGTCGACCAGGGTTGTCAGTGGTTGTAGGGATCGTCGGGGCTCGATGGGGCTTGTGGCAGCCCACATGGGGACTGTACCTTGCTGATGGGCACCTCTTTGGGGTGAGGAAGCCCAAGTTTTTGGGGCTGTTTCCCATGCAGCCACGCAGGATTATGCCATGGCACGGGCATGCGCGTGACATCCCCTCCTGCTAAACTTGATGACGAGGTGGACACTCTGTCATCCTTCCTCCCTGGTCTTCTGACTTTGACCTTCTACTTTAACTTTGACTCTGACTTTGACACTTCGTCTAAACATCTTCCACTTCTAATCTCCACTTCCAAGTCTTGCTAAAGAACTGAGCAACTGTTCCACTGCTATCTCCATGCCTGCTATTCCTTTCCCTTCACACAGTAGCGGGTCACCTGTCAGAACTAATCATGCATGTTGCTAGGCCTTTGGAACTAATCTGAGAGCTTAATGATGTACTGGTTCTGAGTACCTACCCTTAAGGAATGCTTTCCTCTAGCTTCACCTGTTGCGGACCACTCCATCTACTACCCTGATTGCATTCTTCTTATGGATCTTTGCACCTCCTTGGGACTTGCTTAGTGGCTGAGCATGAATGCTCTTATACCAATGTTGCATGTGCGGAAACCTTGCTGTATTGATCCACATCCCTGAGCCTAATTAAGAACAAGATACTGATCAAACATGATTAAGACACAAGAGAGAGAAGAGGAGAGAAATAGTCGGTATCAGGATTTTCTGTATTTATATGGTACAAAAAGGTAGACATGAAAGTCTGTACATTATCTAGGCCCTTGGTTATTGGTATTAGGGTTTGCGCAGGTACAACAGCTATGGAGGTTCATAGGAAGTGAAAGCCATGGCTATGGAGCAGACATAGAGACAAACAAGTTAGAGAGAGAAAACGATGCTAGTGAGAGAGTGAAGTACACGACTTGCTTGATTAATTTTCATGAAGTACAAGTACCTTTTTATAAGTACAAAGGTTGCCTGTGTGACATGACTGCATGTCATAGTACACGCAAATATCTAGATATTATTTGTGACTCCTCTAAGAGGTAGTTCATACACAAACACATAAGCCTTCTAGAGGCTATTCACACATAGGTAAGACCTTGATTCCCAACAATCCCCCCCTCAAGGGATTACCTCATACTGTGTCTGTCACGTGCATCCCGCACTTGGATGCCACGTAGACATTTCTGTACAGAAGGTGCAGGACCTGGGATGGTGAACTGGTCCCATGTGAGCCCAGTCCGGGACGAGTCAGCCAGGGATCCATCTCAGTTGTCCGAGGTCAGGTGTGCATTGTCCTGCACAGGAGTCTAAGGTCGGGTGTGCACTGTCTTGCACATGAAACAGTGCCAGTCCACGCTATGAGTCTCCCTCTAGAATGATGTCAGTGATTTTGTGTATCTGGTATGGTACCGGATGCCAAATCACTGAGTAGTTAGTGTTTAGGACAAGGGGCCAGCCCATAGGGCTACCCCAGATCTTAGCGTGGGCATGGGAATGGTGTGGAGCCACCCCCATGAGGGCCAAGAAGGCCCAGGCTGAACCCACCAGCCATGGAGGGGCTGTGGGATAGCCCTAGGGCAAGAATAAGGCAAATTCCAGGAGTTGACAGCCTTTACATGGCTGTAGGGCAAGTATGGGGCAGCCCATACAGGCTGCCCAGCCCTTGGAATGTGGGCAAAGGCTGTGCCCAACCCTCTGGAAGCAAGCGCATGATGCCCAGTCATCTAGGGAATAATGCGCAGCATTTTAGGTGATTTTTCCAGCATTTAATGCTGTTATCTCAGTCGTGGGAGACATTTAGAACTGGCCGCCTGTTTATCTAGTAGTATAAATAGTGGAGGCCACAATCCCATTCAATCATCTCATTTATTCACCAAGAGCTCAAGCAAATCAAGGGCTAGACAAGCCAAGGGAGTTGCCAAGCAAAGGGGTGGAGAACTGAAGGTCAAGGGCAAGGATTTTCCAGCCAAGAAAGGTCAAGAATTCTGTATTTTCTTTTCAGATTCACATCATTCTAATAAAGCAAATACACCATCCGTGGTGGGGACCCTACAGAGGGTAATTGGGACCCAATACTGTGCCCTCTCCATCTCTCCCTCTCTCTCTCTATTTTCTGCACTTCTCCTTTCAGTTTGTGCGTTAATTTCCGTCGCGAAAAAGAGCGCTGAATTCTGAGTATTGAAGTTACCGATTCTTCTCCGAAGCTTTCGCATATTACGGTGGTATCAGAGCCTACTTCAAGTACAAAGATTCAGCAAAGAAACCAAAAAAAAAAAATTCTCGCTCGTGTGGTTGGTTTTTAGACGCTGGTGGACTACCCCTTTCGGAGTGACTCCTGTCCCTCAAAGGACGGTTGGTTTTTAGCCTCCGGAAGCCTCCGGACGTCTCCCACATAGATAGTGGATGGTCAGATTGCGTTCCGGAAAGGAAGTGCATTTTCCTGCTATGGCGAGCTTCGACGACGAGAGAGGCCAAGAACCATGGGACCAGAGTGCACCAGGCAGCCCAGCTAGGGCACCGGGCTTGAGTGTCACAGACATGTTCCAGTAGATGATGCGAGCAATCGTAGAACGAACAGCTAAGTTGGATGAGCAGAAGGCGCAGATCTTGGCTCTGGAGGAGCGTACCCGCTCTCCAGCGTCACGTTTTCCATCTCCTCCTCCCTCTCCTTCCGTATCCCAAATACCAGATCCTCGACTCAAGAACCCTCTCACAAGGTCACCGCCGCAGCCAAGCTCTTTGCTTGAGTTACACATGCGTGCATTGGAGATCCGACAACGAGAAGACGAAGCCATGCGACGCGTGGAACACGAGCGTTACCTCAAAGCATTGGACGCCAGATTGAAACCGGCAGCGCCCTCGAATCATTTTCCCGAGAAAATGAACTTCAGTAAGTATAATGGTAAGCTTGATCCCACAACTCTCTATTCATGGTTACATCAATTTGAAGCTTACTTTGCCGCAGTTAGGAAAACAGATATGACAGAGTGATCTTAGCCAGTTGGTACTTGAAAGGTGAGGCCATTCCTTGGTGGACTCACTGGGCTCATGCCCACACCAGATTAGGTATGGCAACTTATGTGTGGGACGAGTTTGTCCGCGACCTTAAGCAGCGGTTTCTACCGCCCCACTACCTTGAGCGACTCGAAGACGAGTTCAGGGGAGCACGTCAGAACGCGCAACCAGTCCTTATCTGATAAAATTAGAAGAAGGGTTAGAGATGTGTACCTCAGGAATGTTGACATTGGTGGAAGTACCTCAGGAATGTTGACAAGATGTTTTTGCTTATATATATGTTGAAGGGAGTTGGTCGGCCATTTGTTGTTGCTGTCAGCCTACTACTGGACACAATATATTCATAAATGCTCTTTCCAGCCAAGAAAGGTCAAGAATTCTGTATTTTCTTTTCAAATTCACATCATTCTAATAAAGCAAATACACCATCCGTGGTGGGGGCCCTACAGAGGGTAATTGGGACCCAATACTGTGTCCTCTCCATCTCTCCCTCTCTCTCTCTCTATTTTCAGATTGGGGATTTTCCAGCCAAGAAAGGTCAAGAATTCTGTATTTTCTTTTCAGATTCACATCATTCTAATAAAGCAAATACACCATCTGTGGTGGGGGCCCTACAGAGGGTAATTGGGACCCAATATTGTGTCCTCTCCATCTCTCCCTCTCTCTCTCTATTTTCTGCACTTCTCCTTTCAGATTGTGCGTTAATTTCCATCGCGAAAAGAGTGCTGAATTCTGAGTATTGAAGTTACCGATTCTTCTCCGAAGCTTCCGCATATTACAGTGTCAAGAATAAATCTAGGTCATGGTTTCTCATGCCAGTTTTTTGATCAAGGATAAATAACACGACTCTTAGTTTCGCATGCTAGTAATGGGGTCCCTTGGGAGTAGTACACACAAGATCAGGTCACTGATACAACTAAAAGAAAGAACACACAACACAGCACAACACATATTTTTTGAACTTTAAAAAGCCCATTCATCAACAACAAAGTTGGCCTCCTGTGTGGAAGGCTTTATCTCCTAGGTGATGTTTGCAGCTTCCTTTTTGTGGTAGCAATACTTCTCATTGTGGTTGTTTTTTCCACAATGTTTGCACGGCTTTTTTGAGTACCAGTCTTTTTCTACATGGTTGTTTCCGCCACAAAGGGAACACTTTGCATCTTTGAAGTTCTTTCTTGTAAAGAAGGAGTCGTCTCCTCGTACTGACTTGTTCTTGAACTTCTTTTCTTCTTCTTTGAAGGGGTTGATGACTCCTTCCAAGGTAAGGTTTCGGAGATTCTTTAATGTCGTGAGATGAGGTTTCCGTAGGGATCATCAGGCATCGATTTGATCAGGACTACTACAGCCACATCCTCTTCCACCTTGGCTTTGAGTGCAGCAAGCTGGTTCATCAGGGATTTCGTTCAGTTCACATGAGCATCAAAGCTCTCATGTGACAGCATCATCAAACCATAGAACTCTATTTGAAGGAGACTTTAGAGTTCTTACCCTATGCTCCAAAGAGTTTATCCAATATTTCATAAGCTTCTTTAAAAGTCAGGAGATCAATGACATGATGTATGAAGTTGTCAAGCAGGCCAAAGGCTTTCTAATCTCGGAGCTTCCAAGCTCTTTGGGCTTTGCCTTCAGCTTCAGGCATCTTATCCTCCCCCTCAATGAAAGGCCAAAGACCTTCACACATCAAGCTGAATTTCAACTTGGTCTGCCAGGTATGAAAGTTGTCTCCATCAAACTTCTCAATGAACAGATGTGCACCCATCATGATGGATTCAGGGAGTCTTAGCTCTTATAGATGATGAGCCAGTGTCTTACCCTTATAGAGATGGTGCTAAATGCCCAAATTCCCAAAAATGATTTTCAGCTTATGAAACCCTAAAAATTAGGGTTTTCAACCAAGGGCCTTTTTCAATTTAATGGTCTAGCAAGGAAGAGCATGAGCGCAATGCCATAAATGTACTTTGAATTTTGAAAAAGATAGCCCAAAATTACAGTTTCTGAATTTGGGGGTTTTTGAAAATGATGCTGTAGAAGGCTAGAGCATCACTTTAATGCTTCATATATGCATCCAATTTTAAAAAGGGATGGAGTATTGAAATTAATGCTTCAATTAAGCAAGATTTGCAGAAAAATCGTAAAAGCCCCAAATTTTTATTTTCCTGATGCTCCCTCTCCAGCTGTTTTGAATTATCGTCCAGTTGGTGTGTAGTAGAAGCACGGTAATTACTCTCTTGTGAAACGACGGGCTGTAGTTGAGCCTTATGCTAAAGCTTTTGATAAGCTTATGCTAAGGCTTAAAGCCTTAATGGCTCACACGTGACGAATAAGGCAGCAGCTGGGCAACACATGGATACAGAAGCTGTCATGTGCAGTCGGCGCTGGTAGACAGAGGCGAGCAGTTCTACAAGAGTCAGATGCACAAGCAAAGGCAGCAACAGATGACTTGGCGGACTGTGGCATGTGGGTGCAGGCAGATGACACGAAAGATGCACATAATGGAAGATGGCGGACAGCAGCAAAGAAACCTTGCTCTGATACCAAATACTGGTATTAGGGTTTTCACAGGTACAGCAGTTATCTCCATAGGAGGTGAAAGCCATGACTATGGAGCAGACAGAGAGACAGACAGATTAGAGAGAGAAAACGATGCTAGTGAGAGAATGAAGTACACGACTCGGATCATGTGACACTTTCTTGATTAATTTTCATGAAGTACAAGTAACTTTTTATAAGTACAAAGGATGCCTGTGTGACATCACTGCATATGTCATAGTACACACAAATATCTAGATATTATTGACTCCTCTAAGTGGTAGTTCATACACACAAACACATAAGCCTTCTAGAGGCTGTTCACACATAGGTAAGACCTTGATTACCAACATTGGTCAACCCCTTAGGGGTGACCTCTGGCCCCTACATGACTTATACTGACTTCTACAATGATGAATGACTGAATTATGCTCCATGAATGATACAAATGATGTCTTTGCTTATATATATGTTGAAGGGATCTGGTCGGCCATTTGTTGCTGCTGTCAGCCTGCTGCTGGACACTATATATTCATAAAATGCTCTTTAACATGCTGCGCTTGCTTCAATATTTGCCCATGTGTTGGCCAACACTTTGATGCCTGGCCGGCTGCCTATCTGGGCTCCTGCTGGCTGCCGACAGGTCACCAAAGACCTCCATGATGCTTATGCTGATGATGCTGATGATGATATTGATGATGATGCTGTCCTACATGCTATCCTAATCAGGGATTATGATGTTCATGCTAAGGATTATGCCATGGAACAGGCATGCACTAGAGCAAAACATATATGAATCATATCTACCAATTAGCTATCCTAGAGCAAAACACATATCCATAGTCCTCGGATAAATCTTAAATGTTTCCTTGAAACAAAATTCAAAGAAAGCAATCCACACTTCTCCTTGTATGCCCCAAACAAGGGTTAGCCGTATATCCTACTTTCTTAAGCTAAATCAAAAGTAAATATATATTTCCTCAAAATACTCAGCTTTGTTTTTGCCGAATTCATCCACAGTCCAGTCTAGCAACATATAGTCTTAAAGATCCTTATGCTTTAAAAATCCATGCAGCATTTGACTTGTCAGCTACTCAACCATAAATCACCTTTCTGGACGCTTTTTTGGTAATCTCAGTGTCTCCCCCAGTTTGGTATATGTTTGGGGGTTGCTTGTAATTATTCTCATTTATAATTTACTTTCCTTAAAGAACAAATTTTCACATCCTTGATTGTTTGTTACTGACGGTCAGGAGTAGAAATTTTGGATGCACGATCCTTTGGAGATAGTGATTCTCATTGTAAAGCAAAGATCAACAAAAGGGAGTACTGGGCTTTAAAAAAAAGAGTCACGAATAAGAGCCAAGGCATTGCAATGCTTAGAGCGTGCACCTAACGTGATTACTACTGTGGATGCCAAGAGGAAGAGGCTAGGTTTGTAGAGTGTTTGCAAATCAGGTTTCAAAAAAAAGAGTCACGTGGTTGCCCCTCTCTTTCTCTTGCAGCATAGACTATGAACTCGCTGACCATGCTTAATAGGACTGGTGCAAGTGTGGTCCCCACTTGTGATCTTTCTCTTCCTTATAGACAGAAGGACCACTGTAACCCGGAGGACTAGGTCCTTACACAGACTTTTTGTACACCATCAATGCATAAACATTGAATACAGCCATGATCACAAAAGTCACAAAGCTAAGAATGAAAGATATCCACGATGCTGAAAATAGAGATATGTGCAGGGACACCACATTGGGGCCTGAATGGGCCAAACCTCCCCTTGAAATTCTTTATTACCAAGGAGTATTTAATCTTGTACAAGCTTTGGGGGTTTCCCTCTCTGGGACAACCAGATTATCCACAGGTACAATGCCCATAAATGAACCATATACAAATGGGCTATAACCCAAGCCCAAAACACTAAATAAACATATACTATGGGTACTGATCTTCCCCAACTCGTAGGTTTTCATAATAAATCCGATCATTGAGCCATAAAACCAAAACCATTTGCATATTATAAAACTCTTGCCCATATGGGTACTCATCTTCCCTAAAATATAGGCCTTTTTAATCACATGAATTTTTATCCAAAATAAAAACTCTGCTGAAAAAATTGAAGTTACTTTAGCACTTGCAAGATACCAAATACCCAAGGGAAAATGCGCATGTACAACTGGTACAGCCCATGTACTATGCAGGTACAGTTGGTACATGTGGAACCGCAGGTACAGTGTGATCATCAACAGGTACAGGTATGAGTACAGTCGGTACAGTACAAACAGCAAGTACACTTCGTACATCTTAGGGTGCAGCTCATACAGAAACCCTAAAGATAGATGGTACGGCAGGTACAAATAGCCAGTACAGATTGTACGAACGCAGTACAGCAGTTAACAATATCAGTTCAGAAGAGCGCATAGAGAAAAAGGTGGTGTTCTCATAGAACCAGCTGCTTTTTTATGTGTAATAGTAAGTCACCAAAAGGGCTCCACAGGTTTACATAGACAGCAGTAAAGAAAAAAAAAATCCCAGAAACAGGGTGTAAAGTTTCCTCCAAGAAAATGTGCATGAATAATTAACAAGCCATCTTAAGTTTTGTTTGCATTACATATGTACATTCATATATACATGCATTCTACCATTCATACATGCCTGCATACATTACATTGCATACCATACATACATGCATTAATTGCTCATGGGTGCATTAAGATGGTTGCTCCAGATAAAAATTGTATGATCTTTCACTGTTGAAAAGTAATCATCATGCACGCACCAAAGACTTGAGAAGAGAAAAGAAAGCATTAAATTATCATAGATGCACACGGTTCTTTCAACTTAGGATACATGACCAGCTGACCAATGTTTACCTTATCTGCAGGCCCAGGAGGGAGGCAAAAGGGAATATCAATCTCGAGAGGAGGACCAACTGGTTTCTCTCGTGCTCGACGCTCTGCTGGTTGCTCTTCATCAGAATCATATGGCTCTTCATGCTGCTCTGCATCCGGCACTATATCCTCTGGTCTTATACCTCTTTGCACACTTGCTTCATCATCTGATGCACTCATCTACACATAGGGCAGTAGAAGAATAGCATCTAACTAATCATTTCCAACCAAACAGCCCTAGCCAGCAGTAGTGTTTCAGAGCACTAAGCCCCTCACCTCTTCCCGTACTTCAGGACTGCCGTGTGGGTCATCTGGTTCTTGATCTTCATCATCAGAATCACCAAAAACATCACGCATCTCTGCAACTCCATCAGCTGCTTTACTATCGTAACCTTCATCACTATGTAACGATGGTTATAATAAGGAAAGCATGAGGAATTTGTGAGCCATAGAACAAAATAAAACCAGTTTGATAATCTTCAGAATTAGAGACAAAAGGCTTCTTAAAAAATAGTTGGCTGCATGTAGTGAAGGCAAGCCAGAGGGAACAAAAAGAAAAGTCTACTCAAGGGTACCATGCAAAAGAAATTTAAAAAACAAGGCTTTCTAGGAACGTTGAAAGCAGCTAATGAGCACATTTAGCAGCCACGTATGTCCAGGAAACGTAGAGGTCACTAGAGAATGGCTCTATTGCACAGAGGCATACTTTAGTGGCAACTGTGCCTACATCCAAATTCTGAACAAACCAGTGGTCACATGTTAGCCAAAATCCACTCTGATGAAGGGGATGGAGGCACAGTATTGACCCAAAATTTGATTGTGTGACAAAAACGTCAAGCTTATTGGCAGGGGGAGGAGGCATGATAGGGCATTCAGGATCTTATATAATGAAGGCTACAGATCTGTGTGGAAGCTCTCGAAACGAAAACTAGAAACAAGCATTCAGACAGAGATCAAGAAAAACATCTACAAGATTCTCCAGCATAGATATGGGTAATATGGGTATAACATGGCAGATATTTGCTGATGCACTGCCACGAGACCGAGGACATGGACATATTGGTGGAGCGTGCATACAAGATGCCAGTCCCTGAAGCCATAGAACTAAAGGAGCCATTAAGACAACTGCTAGAGCAAGGATTCATAAGACCCAGTGTTTCACCTTGGGGTGCGCCCGTTCTCTTTTAGAAAAAGAAAGATAGAACGTTAAGACTTTGTATTGATTACATAGGATTAAATCAGTTGACAGTCAAGAACAAATATCATGTCCCTAGGATTGATGAACTTTTGGATCGGTTAAGTGGAACCCAAATGTTCACAAAGATAGATCTCAAATCTGGATATTACCAGATCAGAATTAAGGATCAAGATATCCCCAAGATAGCCATCAATACTCGATATGGGCATTATGAATTTACAGTCATGCCATTCGGACACTCACAAATGTCCCAGCAAATGTTTAATCGCCTCATGTAGGACATTCTTAGAGAATACTTGGATGAATTTATTCTTGTCTTCTTCAACGACATCTTGGTATACTCTAAGAATGCAGTTGACCATGAAGATCATGTGCGTAAAGTTCTAGAGATCCTAAGGAAGCACCAACTCTTTGCAAAGAAGAGCAAGTGCACTTTCTCTGCTGACCATGTCTACAAATATATACTAGTGAAGGGAGGAGGCTTGACAGGGCCTTGAAAGTCTTATACAATGAAGAAGGAAGCTGGTAAACCATTAAGGAAGCTCTAGGAATATCCTGGAAGAACCTTAATACAAAATATCTAGCGAGAAAACTAAAAAAATATCTACAAGATTCTGGAGAGTAGTTATTTGTATGGCATAGTCGATACTAGCTAAGATGGAAGAAATTTCTTGATGGCTGCTACAAAGGGAGGCACATAGATATAAGGTGATAACACTATACCACAAGAAAGCTCTTGACAAGGGGATTACAATGAAGCATGCCCCTAAACCAAATTCCAAACTATGAGCTGATATGTAGTATGTACAGACAAGTGAATATTATGGTTCTCAATATCCTTCCTGTTTTCTTGAACTCCAAGTGCATACATACAGTTTTGAAAATTCTAACAGGTGAGTGGCTTTGTGAAGATGTCTGTTGCTGCTCTCCAGATGGCCACTTTTTTCTTCTCCTGGGTGGTAAAGATAGTTCCATTGGATCTATTCGTATATCTGTAAGTAGCCATCGAGTTAGATTGTCACATGCATCATTCTTAGACAAGAATGCACGTGTGGGCAAGCAGACTTCCGCTTAGGGTTAAAGCAAGCATGTCTTCAATAGGTTGCCTGCCAATCCAAGTTAATCCTGACAAGGATGTAACACATAAGGGTTTAGGGGCAGATTGCCATTGGGACCCAGCACTAGTTTACTGTGTATACTTCTCTCTCTCCCTTCTCTCTGTTTTTTATATAGTTAATCCCATTGTCTACAGATCTCGGATTTTTGACATTCCGTAAAGTAGACCGATTCCACAAGGCTACATGATGCTGCCCCTTTTTTTAAGGTCAATTGGACTCTGTTATGGAAGTTGTCTACTTGGACACACCAATGGTGATCGGTCAGTGGCCAGCAATGGTGGTCTGCCCAATTGACATTGGCTACCCTGTTTGTAGCTCAAAGACCAAGCTTTGTCTGCTCACATGCTCCTGTTATTCTTCACTCCTCCACGCTCTCATAGTGCAGTGCTGATTGCCTCAAGTGGTACATCCTCTTTCTTGGCAGTGCTTCTTACATCTACCCAAGTGTTTCCTCTCATTGGCCATCTGTCCTCCCTGTTTTCAAGGTCCACGTACCTGTTAGTCTCATCTAATCTAGCCAGTAGCCCATGCATCTCAAAAAGTATGCATGAAAACATTTATACTTAAAAACTTGAAAAAAAAAGTCCCATTCAGCTTGCTCATTAGTACTACACATATCACTTGGGGAGAAAAAGTTTACCTTTGCTCACGGACTTGTTCTACTTCATCTTCTTCCTCCTCTACAGTGCGACCTTCATGGAATTGTTCTACTTCATCTTCCTCTTGTTCTAATGCCCGACCACCCTCATGAGATTGTTCAGAGCCACTGGCACTAACTTGCTGCCTTACCCCCCTTCTTTCGGTAGTTATGGACCTCTTTTGCAGCTTACCTGGGTCAACTTCATCATAGCTATGATCCACATCACTATCTTCTCTCTCTGCTTCACTTTCAACCCTTTCTGCTTCACTTTCCTCCCTCTCGAGCTCGCTTCCAGCTCTTTCGCCTTCACTCTCCACATCAACTTGCCCACCACCTTCCACCTCATCATCCTATAAAAGTTAAGTGCAAGGGAAACACAATATTAAGCATTTCCACTTTATGATATAACATTAAAACTTGTACATAACAAGAAATGTAAACCTAAAATTTAAAGACTTGAAAATCCATCTATCAACTTAATTCTAAGGACTCAAATGACCCGCCTGTCATCATCTGCATAAAGTGACATGTAAAGCTGATCTACAGAATAATGGTGAACAGTATCAATACTTCTCTCCTACTATGCACTCCAACCATTTTGCTAGTTCGAGTAGGTGGTGACCAGCTGTACTTCATGATCTTTTCATTCAAGGGTGTGTACACCCCAACAACTATCAATGAAAGCAAGTATTCTCTCAATTTGTAAGCTTAAACATATCCTGATCTTATGAAGCTCTATATAGATATATTATATGCCTTTGTATATGTATGTACGTAGGTACATGTTTATATATATATATATATATATATATATTATATTATTATATTATTTCTCTCTCTCTCTCTCTCTCTCTCTCTCTCTCTCTCTCTCTCTCTCTCTCTCTCTCACATGGCTCCCCACAGGTACCCGAGGCTTGCCTTGGAGTCCTCGACACAGCTAGCACTCAAGGGCCACCCTGGAGTAGGGTATGCCTGAGTTCTCAAGATACGGGCTCCGCATGGACTGCCTCCCACCCCTTCAATACAATTTGGACTCCCCTTTTCTCCAGCTCTCTCATGAGGACACCAACCAAATTATCCGGTTAGATCTTCTCAGCCTCTACACCCATTGCAAATGGATCATACCTTCAGAGCTCCCACCGAAGTTGCACTTCTACAAAGATCACTTCCTCAAGCTCACTGAGAATAGATTAATCCAGCAGCCAGGCTACCTGAGTGTTCATGCCATGCGGATTGCGATCGGTCAGATACAGATTTCGTCCCACCGCCTCACAGCGGAGACAAGAAAAGCCGAGTCATTCTTCAAAGCCGGGTAGCACGGAGACCCAGGGAGGAGAGGATTTACCGATTATGCCACACAAAGATTGAGATTGAGGAGCATTAAATATGTCACTGCCCAATATACTATGAGATCTGCGAGAGGTTTCAATGTCTGTTCCATGAGGGATTTCGCCCACTCCCCACGATCACTGACTTCCCAAACCAGCATTGCCTAGGGCTCTTCATGCTTGAGCTCCACAGACATGGGCACCGAGGACGAAGGGTTGGCCTTTTGACACCCTAGTCAACCCAGCACTTATGTATGCAGCTCCCTTTTGGGAGCCAGATATTTTCCTGGCAGATCGGCAGTTCATAGAGAGTCCTCAGATCATGATGCTATCACGGATGATACACAACAAGCCATCTGTTCCCCACCAGATCATCCAAGCAGAGTTTGTTGCAGATCCTATGTTGATGGACCGACTCCCTCCGTTTCAGTATGATCCAGATTCCCCATACATTAGGCTTACGCATGAGGACAAGAACCGGGTGATCCGATACGATCTACTGGGGCTATACACACATAACACGTGGATCACACCGATAGGCCCATTGCCTACCAAGATGCATATCATTTCCTGAGATTCACAGCATATGGTTTCATATAGCGACCAAGTTATTTGGATGCCTTCATGTCCCATGCTATAAGGATAGCCATTGGCCAGCTTAGGGTATCATCCCATAGACTAAGGATAGAGATTGGCAGGGCTAAGCAGATATCTAGAGAGGACAGGACATGTAGACTGTGTCAAACGGGGATTGAGTCCGAGAAGCACTATGTTTGCCAGTGCCCACTCTACTATGAGATCAAAGGGAGATTTCATTGTCTATTTAGAGAGGGCTTTGGACCCTTATCCCGAATAATGGAGTACCCAGATCAGAGGTGCCTTGGACTCTTCCTACCGGAGCTCAGCCGACACTTAGAGTCACTACATAGAGATCCTCTCTCCCAACAGCCCTCGTTTCAGCTTACCATCATAGTTTTTTCCAGCCTACATAGGGACAACTGACACTACATAGAGGCCAGAATGGGCCGACCCCTCCCTTGGAGAAATATAACATGTACAAGCTTTGAGGGCCTTACTCTCCCCATGGGAGATGCCGGATTATCCATATACAATCATGAACCTATCCTTCATCTAATATGGCTATCCAACATGTCCTTCCATAGGCACACAAACATGTATAACAGCCCACATGGCTCTTCCATACGCGCATAAACTTGTATGACAACCCATATGACTCTTCCACGAGCACATAAACCTGTAAACCAGCCCATGTGGCTCATCCATGAGCTCATAAACCTATAAACCAGCCCATGTGGCTCATTCATGAGCTCATAAACATGTATAACAACCTGTATGTCACATCCATGAGCGCCAAAACCTGTAAACCAGCCCATGTGGCTCATCCATGAGTGCATAAACTAGTATAACAGCCTGTACATCACATAAAACCAAAAATTTCAGCAAGCTTTAGGACTGTTTTGCTGAAAAACAGACATCCAGGGTGTGCAAGATGGTGTAGAGTAGTGAAAATCATCTTCCCCAAGCTGGATATGGCTATGGTGGGCTTAGAAATGAAGAGAAATGGAGAAAAAATCAGAGTTTTCAACCTCCAAAAACTTGCTTGAAGCTCAAACTCGCCCAAGAGATAACTCTCTCATGTTCAAATAAGCAAGAAAATGCTACAATGCCATGTGTAAAGCTAAATTGACAAGTGTGAGGACATTTGTCTCACTTTTATTCTCTTATTTGCCACATGTCCCAAATCCAACGACCAAAAATTACACAAACTTCAGATGATAGCTAATTTCACATCGGCGCTTTGGCAATACTCGATCTCTGTCGAATTCCGGAGGTAAAATCCCGTGAGAGTTAGTTTCATGAAATGTGGTTCCGTGAGAGTTTGTCACGTGAAATGTGGTTACGTGAAAGGGATTTTCGTGAGAGGGAGTCCCGTGAGATGTTGTTTCGTGAGAACTATAAGTTTCGTGAAACTACAATGAAGCGTGAAGTTGCAGGTTTTTGTTGTTTCATGAAACTACAGTTTTGGTGATAGTTTTGTGAAACTGCAGGAGGTTGTGATGTTATCATTTTTTATGTTTTTGTTTATCAAAAGATGCAATGCGTGCAAGTGATGATACCACGAGGAATTTTTTAGAACAAACACCGAATTCGGATAATACTAATGCACATGATTGTTAACAAGCATGATATTGATTGAACATAAAAATCAAAATAAAAAAGGAAAAAAGAATACGGAAGGAAAACGAGAAATTGTCCAAGCTCCCACCTTAATCGATGACTGTCGATTAGGGCTAGAAGAACCGGGGAAGACGATGCATGATAAAAAACGGGAGCTCAAAGCGCCTAGCGATGGACACACGATGCAAAATGACGAAAAAAGAAAGAATTTTTGAATTTATAACGCAACCATGACAGGGCAGCTACCTTAATGAAGAAAGCCACATGGCATTTTGCGATTGGCCCGGTGAGAAGTGACCATTTCACAGCGTGAACTTTTTTGAACCAGCTCATGGCGTGAACTTCTTTGAATCAATTCACGGCATGAACCTTTTAGGATTGGCTCACGGCATGAACTTTTTTGGATCATGAATGTGCAAGATTGATACCATCTATTTTTTTCTTCATGCTCAGTCATTCAAACATGCATTAAATAAGTGAATGATACCCAGTTTACCTTGTATCCATTGGGCAACAAATGGATACCTTCATCTTTTATTGCCACCTTGGCACTTCGAGGTAGGTGTTGATGCAGGCGTTTTCTGGTATTTTCAAAATTTGGGCAAGAAAAGGAGAGAGAGGAGGAAAGAAACAAGTTGGAAGGGAAGAGGAGAAAAGGAAAGGAGGTGAGAAGAAAAGGAGAGAAAATTGGAAGGCAAGAAAAGGAGAGAAAGAGGAGGAGGAAAGAGGAGGAGGGAAGAGGAGGCATGGACCGTGGAGGAGGAGAAGAGAGAAAAAAAGGGAAGAGGAACAAGAGGAGGCGTGGAGGAGAAGTGAAGGAGCGAAGAGGAGGAGTGGACGAGGAGAAGAGGTGGAGCAACAGGCTACAGCTGGGAAGAAGCGTGGGATGCACGAAGTGGCAAATGCGCAGCAAACAGGGATGAAAACGACGACAAAAATCGCATTTGCAAAAAAAAAAAACTTCCGCCCGTTTTTTTTAACCTAACTTTACATTTGGGCGAAACATCGTTTCGATGGGCAGGTTTCGTTTTGTTTCAAAACGTTTCGTGCCGTTTCGAGAGGGCGAAACGTGTTTTTATGTTACTATGATCTAGACCATATTATCTGTGGTCTGAAGGGATGAGGAGGCTGGATACATGTGGCTAAGACTCCATAGGGAGAATGCCAAGGTGGTCTACATAGAAGTGTGCTATTTTTCTCCCGACACTTCGAGTTTTTCTCCTACAGATAGCCAATGACAATACTTAGCATTGCACACAGAGATCCTAGAGTTTTGCGACTCAGGGGGAGGTACTACTTGTGGGGGACTTTAATGCCAGGACAAGGAATGCATAGGCAATTCTCTTTGACTTTGAGCGGGACCACATCATCTTACAAGACTTGGACACAAAGGAGATGAGGTATCGCAGGTGTTCTATGGATGACGGGGCCATTAAAGCTTATTCTTTTTGGAGCTGGGGGCAACACATGGCCTCATCATTTACAACAGTCTCACTAGATGGCCATCCTCCGGGGAACTAACTTGCTTTCCACAAAAAGGCAGATCGAGTACAATTGATTATTTAATGGGCACACTAGGTTTGATACCAAATATCCTCACCTTTCACATGCCACCCAAACCTTGGGGGCTGATCATGTTTGCCTAACCTTCCCCATAGCCGGCTCCTTCACAAAGAAGCCCTACCCTAAACCCATTAGTCACTATACCAAAGTCCATTTTGATCATGATGCAGATGTGGTTTATGGCTCTAGCCTTTACTATCGCCTCTCAAGCGTAGACCTCTCAGCCTCCATCACCTCACAACTTACAGATATTCTCCATGAATCAGCCTAGATCTCCTTCCCAACCACCTCTAATCAACCATCACGTTCTCTGCCCCAACACAGCTGGTATGACAAAGAGTGCAAGGCAGCCCGTTGAGGGACCTCCAAGAACAACAAAACAGGGGGCAGATTACAGAGAAGCAAGCCCACAGGATGTCACAACACCTCTCCCCATCTGATTGTACATACTGCCCAATATTGCAGCTGGAAACTTTAATTGTATATGTTATTTTTGAGGGGTGGGGGTGGCTCCCATCTGATTGTATATGTTATTTTTGAGGGGTGAGAGGTGTCTCCCCATCTGATTGTACATATTGCCCAATATTGTAGTGTCTAGCTGCTAGCTGTCATGAAGTATTTTTGTTGTTGGTATTTTTAACTTTGAGAGACTCTATTTGGGTGGACTTGATGAGGCAAGGTTATTGGAACAAAGGGTCTTCATGCTGTGTAGGCAGGTCACTTACTAATATACAAAACCATTTTCTTGGGGAAAAAACAGATACATATAGATTTAATGTATTAAATATCTAGATAAAAAGCCATGTATGTATGTATATTGTGTGTGTGTGTGTGTGTGTGTGTGTGTGTGTGTGTGTGTACAATACATATACGCATATAATGTGTGTAGAACACATACATACAGACATGTAGGCAGAGAGCGAAGTGGTTGTACAACTCCAATTTGCTTTTGCTATCAGATTGAGAGCTATCACGGGCACAATGTCACGAAAGAGCCTGGAATGTATTGAGTGCATGAAAAAACTCTATAAAGGTCATCAAAGTAAAGAGAGACAACAATTACAGGTCGAAACCCTACATTTCAATTGGAAAACAGCATTCCCAATATTCTACGAATTGAATCTTTTCCGCCAATCAAATGTGTGAACTCTGTTTAGTCTGCGTTGAGAATGAAGCAAGTAATGACTCTTTTTCTGCGATTGGGCACCCATGCTCTCCCTATGACTGTTATTATGTCAGGTGATGCCCTTCTGGGAAGCGAAAAAACAACTGTTTGCGCAATTGGGCGCCTAGAATGCGATGGTTGGGAGGACACTTACAGAGTAGGGGGCCGCGGGGCGGTCCAGAGCTTCTTCGTCTTCGGAGTCCTCGGACTCTGCTCCGAACAAGGTTTCCATCATCTCGTGCCGCTTCTCCTCCCCCATGATCGATCTCGATCGATCGCTGCGATAGCAGTTCGATCCGACTGAAGAGATCGACTGCTGTTCTTTCTAAAACATTGGTCATTTTTTATGCTTTTTTTTTAATGTTTTTTTTATTTTCTTCTTCAGGCAAGCACTAGAATTTCACCCAGCTAAGCGCACACACCATACTACTCACCCCCCACACACACCTGAGTACCACAACGGGATACCACCCTTCCAAATATTGGCCACTTTGTAGGCAATAGACAAGCCGCAAGATGAACCCCACAATTTAGTCGCTCAGTCGATTGAAGTGAACGCTTTGCATAGCAACACCCAGCTCATAGACATCGCAATTGATAATTCAAGCACCCCTCTAGCTCTTTGAAGTGAACGCTTTGCATAGCTGGCCCCCAACACCCAGCTCATAGACATCGCAATTGATAATTCAAGCACCCCTCTAGCTCTTTAGAGTAAATTTTGGTTAATTTATATGATCCCTTTAGCAAAAGCTACAAAGTGATGTTAATTGAATATATAACAAGGCCTTAGGCCCACACAATCACCTCACCAAAGACCAAAAAAAAAACTAACACAAAGTATAGTAGTTGAGTATTGTGCCACCTCAAAAACTAAGAAATGTAGCAAGTTGCTCAACTGCATTGAGCACCAATGTTGGCCTTAACATGGCAAGTAAGGACTTATGTACTGATTCCTTGCCCTGATGAGGCCCCAACGAGGCATTCCTAGTGGTTCACACTGTTACCATATTATAGTAGTGATGTGTGTGAACACACTTAGGACCGCCGGGGCACTTTTTCCCTCACTAGGAGGTTTTTTCCCCCGTGCATTGTATATACGCCCATTATCTTCTAGGGCTTGTTATCTTTCATTCTTGGCACTCATAATACACTACTGTGTTGTGCTCAAGCTTCCTCATCTTCTTGAAGTTGTGTGTGCATTCCTGCAACCCTAATTCCAACAATTGGTATCAGAGCAGGCTTCCTCCTCCCGGGCAGCATCACCGGCACCTGCCGCTTCATCTCCTCCGATTGCGACGAGGTTTCACGAGCGTCTGCAGGTTAGTATATGCCGTGGGAGAGCCCATAGGGCTTGGTCGTTTCAGAATTTTGATCTGAAGTCATTTCGCCCTCCGTTTTTGCATTCCAAGTACTGCGCAGGCAAAATCGTCCTACTGTGCAGATTTTCTGTCAAGATTAAAATCTGCAGGACAGGTGCCCATTCGTCTGTTTTGGGCTGTGCTACATAGCACAGGTCGATTTTATACAGGTTTACCTCTTACAGACAGCATTTACATCTAGTAGTACAGTCATTGGCCATGGCTGACAACAATGATGTATTCCGCATGTTGGCTGCTGAGGATAAGTTGGATGGCACCAACTATCCACTGTGGGCATATATGATGCGACATGTATTGGTAGCAAAGGGGTTATGGAACATTGTGCAGGGTATTGATGCACGTCCTATTGTGGCTGGGAATGCTGCAAACACATCAGAAACAGGTACTGTTGATGATGGTGCAGGCACAAGTGCTGTAGCAGCTGTTCGAGAACCACCACTTTCAGCAGAGCAGATTCGTTGGGATGGTAGAGATGCGCAGGCTCATGCCTTGATTGCGCTGTCTGTCAAACGTACCATTATCCCACATATTCGCTCCTGCAGGACTTCTAAGGATGCTTGGGATGTACTTGCCACATTGTATCAGGCAAGAAATGAGGCTCGTGTTGCTTATCTCCGAAAACAGTTGGAGAATGAGCATATGAACGAAGGTGATTCTATGGATAGCTTCTTGACAAAGATCAAGGATTTCAAAGAGCAGCTCATTTCTGCAGATGAAATCCTGTCAGACAGTTCACTTGTGCAGACTGTTTTGAATGGTCTACCAGATTCTTATCAGGGTTTTGCTTCCACTCTTCGCTTGATGATGAAAGGCAATCCCAATGCCTTATCATTTGAGGAGTTAGTTTCTGTTTTGCTGCAAGAAGACCAGTCAAGGCAAAACAGGAATAATATGCGTGTCGCAGATCAAGCTTTCGTTGCTAGTCAGAGAAGCGGGAAAGGTAAAGCTGGCTTTTCTTCTAGTAAGCAGAAATCTGCAAATGCTGCGCAACCAAAGAAGGAAGACAAAGATGAGAAGAAGGGTGACAAACAGAAGACATTTTGCAAGTACTGTAAGGGAAATGATCATGTCATCAAAGCGTGTCCTAAGCTGGCTGCGAAAGAGGCTAAGAAGAAAGAGGCTGGTATGGCTGTTGCAGATGCCTCTCCTTCTAACAATGAATCTGCTAATGTTGTGCTAGATACAGAATGGGCATTCAATGCGCAGTGCAGTTATGACCCATCTTTGCATGACACATGTATGTCTGCAGTAGATTCAGATGTATGGTACTTTGACAGTGGTGCCACTAAGCATATCACCTCGCAGCGCAGTTTATTCACTTTCCTTGAGTCTGCTCCCACAGGGAATACTGTCACTTGTGCCAATAACTCCTCTTATCCCGTTGAAGGAGTTGGACAGATTGTGCTGAATGTTGCAAATGGCAACACCTTTACACTTTTTGATGCATTGTATGTGCCAGGGATAAAAAAGAATCTGCTGTCAGTCTCCGCATTTGCCAAAACAGGTTTGGTTGTAAAATTTGTGGATGACAGATGTACTGTTCATGATCTCTCTTGTGGTGACATCATTGTAGCATCTGGTTCACTATGTCGAGGGCTGTATAAGCTCAATATGGATGGCAAATGTGTAGAGGATTCAGCATGTGCTATTATGGATACGCAGGCTATTTCAAATGCAAAACTGTGGCATGCACGTTTTGGTCATCTGAATTTTGCAAGTTTGCTGCGCCTGCAGAAATCTGAAATGGTGTCTTCTTTGCCTAAGCTTGAGGCACCTGTCAAGCATGTTTGTGAGGGCTGCATATTGGGTAAAATGCAGCGTGCTTCCTTTCCCAAAGATGGATCAGTGAGAGCTGAACGCAGATTGCAGCTTGTTCACAGTGATGTTTGTGGTCCCATGCAAACTCCATCATTTGGAAACTACCTTTACTTCGTGACTTTCATTGATGATTTTACCAGGCATGCATGGGTATATCCTTTGAAGGCAAAGTCCGAAGTGTTTTTGTGCTTCAAACAGTTTTTGGTTATGGCTGAAAATGTGTCAGAAAGTAAGATGGGCACCCTCCGTTCAGATCGAGGGGGGGAGTATATGTCTTCAGAATTTAATGCATTTCTGGCTGAGCGTGGGATAAAACACCAATGTACAGTGCCGTATACACCACAGCAAAATGGTGTGGCTGAGAGAAAAAACAGGTCTCTCATGGAAATGGCAAGATGTATGGTTAAGAGTCAAAGTCTACCACATGGTTTTTGGGTTGAGGCTGTCATGTGTGCCACTTATGTACTAAACAGGTGTCCCACCAAAGCATTACAGGTTGTCACTCCATATGAGGCTTGGCATGGCCGCAAGCCATCTGTTGGCCATTTACGTGTTTTTGGTTGCCTGGCATATGCATTAGTGCCTGTGCAACATCGCAAAAAATTGGATGACAAAGCTGTCAAATGTATTTTTGTTGGATATAGTGCTGAGAGCAAAGGCTATCGTTTGTATCATCCACAGACAAAGCGCATTTTGGTTAGCCGTGATGTTGTATTTGTGGAAGATGCAGTTCAGCCCTTGGTTTCATGTACTAAGGAGACAGATATCAGCTCACGTGATGTCTATGATACATTGTTGCCTCTTTTCAGTGGTGCACAGTCAAGTGCAATACCTCATGAGGCAGTTTTTCAGCCTATGCAGGTTTTAAATGATGGCACAGATCAGCCTATATCTGATGCAGATGTGCATGATGCACTTGAGGATGAGAGACAAGAGATTGAGGGCTCTAGGAATATGCCTAGATGGCTGGTGCAGACTTTGCGTGACAGCAAGTTGGATGCCCCTTTGTCTAGTCGCACTCGTTCTGGCTCTCATGGTGCCTCTTATGCGTCAGATTGTTATGCATTGGCTGTTTCTAGTATGTGCGATGAAAGTGAGCCTGTTTCATTTGATGAGGCACAAAGTTCAGAAAATTGGATGGCTGCTATGCAAGCAGAATACGATGCTATTATGAAGAATGGTACATGGTCTTTATGTGACTTGCCCCCTGGCAAGAAGGCCATTGGCACTAAGTGGGTATACAAATTGAAGCGTAAGCCTGATGGCACAGTGGATCGCCATAAGGCTAGGCTTGTTGCAAAAGGTTATGCTCAAGAGAAGGGCATTGATTTTGATGAGACTTTTGCTCCCACATGTCGTATGACCACTGTTCGTAGCATCTGTGCATTAGCAGCTCATAATGGTTGGAATGTACATCAGCTGGACATAAAGACTGCGTTCTTAAATGGAGATTTGCATGAGGAGGTGTATGTATCGCAGCCTCGTGGTTTTGTTCAAAGAGGGCAGGAAAACAAAGTGTGCAGGTTAAAAAAGGCTTTATATGGTTTAAAGCAAGCTCCACGAGCTTGGTATGAAAAAATACATGCATATTTGACTGCACATGGGTTTCAGAATAGTCCAACAGAAAGCACTTTGTATGTTAAACGTGTGGATGGTGTACATCTAATCATTGCTCTCTATGTCGATGACATGCTGCTCACAGGACCAAATGAGAGTCATATTGCTGATTTTAAGGCTGATTTGAATGCCTCTTTTGAGATGTCAGATTTGGGGCATTTGCATCATTATTTGGGGATACAATTTAAGCAGTGTGATGGAGGTATTGCTTTGTGTCAGACAAAGTATATTGAAACATTGTTGCGGAGATTTGGCCTTGAAGACTGCAAGCCTATTGCTACTCCAATGGAGACAGGTTTGAAGTTGAGTCTTCATGATGCTGGAGATCACTTTGATGTCACACTCTATCAGACAGCTGTTGGTTGCCTCATTTATGTATGCATTACGAGGCCAGACATTCAGTTTGCAGTCTCACAGGTGAGCAGATTTATGCATAGCCCAAGCATTAAGCATTGGCAGGCAGTGAAGCGTATCTTTCGCTATTTGAGTGGTACTCGGCATCTTGGGTTGTTTTATCCCAAGGGGGGATCATTGCCGCCAGATTTACATGTTTTTTCAGATTCTGACTGGGCTGGTTGTTATGACACACGCGTGTCCACGAGTGGTTTTTGCTTCATGCTTGGAAGCTCATGCATATCATGGTTGAGCAAGAAGCAGCCTACTGTGGCCACTTCTAGTTGTGAAGCTGAGTACAGGGCAGCTTTCACAGCTACGGTTGAGTGTGTGTGGCTCAGACGCCTTATGGCTGATTTGGGTGTTGGGCAGCCATCTGCCACCACCATCTTCACTGACAGTCAGAGCGCATTGGCAGTTGCGCGGAACCCAGTGTTCCATGCTCGTACGAAGCACATTGAGGTGCACTACCATTATGTCAGGGAGAGACTCTCTGCAGGAGAGATCAGTTTGGCTTATGTGCCAACACAGGATAACCTTGCAGACCTTTTCACAAAGGCTCTGCCTCGTGAGAAGTTCGAAGCTTTTCGCAAAGCTTTGGGCTTACTCCCTTTTGTGGATTCGTCCACATAGCTAGACACTTCCCTATACATGAGTGCTAGCTCTTGTTCACCGCATCACTCCAGGGGGGATTTGTTACCATATTATAGTAGTGATGTGTGTGAACACACTTAGGACCGCCGGGGCACTTTTTCCCTCACTAGGAGGTTTTTTCCCCCGTGCATTGTATATACGCCCATTATCTTCTAGGGCTTGTTATCTTTCATTCTTGGCACTCATAATACACTACTGTGTTGTGCTCAAGCTTCCTCATCTTCTTGAAGTTGTGTGTGCATTCCTGCAACCCTAATTCCAACACACACGTCCCAAAGACATGTTAATCTGATCATTGAGAAGGCAAAGTTACTCTCCATAGAAAGCCTCACACTTTTTCCCAAGAGCCAGTTAGACCAAGAAATAATGTATTCCCCAACACCATCTGGACATTTGAGCACATATACTTCTGAGGGTTGGGCAACTCATGTCCATGACCATCCTCCTATTGGTTCTTGGGCATCTTCCTGACCCTATTCCTCTACTTTAGAGCTTGGACACGGCACCAACCATCACCTACCTGCATGTGTAAGGGCATATCGGATTTTCCCACAAGGATTTGAACCTCCAAGACGAACTGTTATTTGAGATCTTCACCCTCCACAATTTATTGACCAAGAGAAATCAGCCTCAACCCAAGAATTGTAAAGACTAATTGTGTGTTGGGTTCCAACAGTTGGGCACCCTTAGAGCCTTTCACTTTCCTAAGAACACAACCCAAAACCTGCTTATCCCCCCTATCAATTTTGAACATCACCATGGTTTAATTGAGACTCCCCCAACCCAATAAAGCATCCCTAAAGGTCCTTAAGCCCTTGTTATTGAGTCTCCTTGAGGTTTCGCATATTAATAAGTGCCAAGGGAGGATTGAATAGGTGGAACCACCACATAGAGTACTGGTACCTAAGAGAAAATTATCAGTGACTCTCTTTGCTCTTTCCATCTTCTTACCAAAGACATTGCAAAGTTAATACTCTTACCACCAAAAGAGGCAAGAAATAGATTTTGTCCAACCATGTGGGCCCCTTCCATCACTAACAGCTTCATCGGCACATATTTCTTTTAGCATCCAAGTCCAAGGTTGTGACTAAGATCTAGAAAAGTGGCAACTTGTTTGGCCAATCTCACACTAGTATAAACCTACTAATCTAAAAACACCAAGACCCCCTGATCCCCCACATTTCTTGGGTTTACATACCTTATGCCACGCCAAGAAAGAGCAAGCCCTTTTCCATCTCTTCCTCCTCCACAAGAAATATATGGCATACTTCAACAATCTAGTATACTAGGCATACTTCAGCAATCTAGTATACTAGCTCTTGGTTAGTACAACACCAGAAAGGTTTTCTCCATTGTTTCAAAAATCACCCCCTCCCCTGATGGTGGGTTCTATGCAAGGAACATGTCTTTTGTTTCAAAAATCACCCCCCTCCACCCAATGGTGGGTTTTATTGTGCAAGGAACATGTCTATTGTTCCAAAAATCACCCCCTCCCCCCAACAGTGGGTTCTATGCAAGGAACATGCTTTTTCTTTTGCAAGTAGTTTCTAGTAAAAGGGGTGAGCAAGTTCTCAATCTTATTTGCTTTGCTATCTCTTTATCTCTAGGTTTCCTCATTGTCTCTCTATGGTTTATCTCTTTAGGTTCCCTCTCTCTCTCTCTCTCTCTCTCTCTCTCTCTCTCTCTCTCTCTCTCTCTCTCTCACACACACACACACACACACACACACGACATCTCAAACAACCATACTATATGCTCAACTTGATTGTGGCACTAGCAATCATTACAATTGCTAACAATGATGTGTCGGGCATATGTTGAAGTAATCATGCAAGCAAGAATAACACATATGGAAAGGGACAATAGACATGGAAGGCCTTGGATGTGAAAGGTCTTGATGACCCCTCTAGGCAAGCACACCTTTCTCTCTCCTCTCTCTCTCTCTCTCTCTCTCTCTCTCTCTCTCTCTCTCTCACACACACACACACACACACACACACGACAACTCAAACAACCATACTATATGCTCAACTTGATTGTGGCACTACAATTGATCATTTTTTTACTAGCAATCATTACCATTGCTAACAATGATGTGTCGGGCATATGTTGAAGTAATCATGCAAGCAAGAATAACACATATGGAAAGGGACAATATACATGGAAGGCCTTGGATGTGAAAGTTCTTGATGACCCCTCTAGGCAAGCACACCATCTCCAAATAGCATGTCAAAAAAGGCTGGCTTTTCTCCAACCAGCATGCTAAAAAAGATTGACTTTTCTCCAACCCTCTTCAAGATCATCCAAAGTACCCAATTTCAATCTCCTCAAAACCAAGGGCAAGTAGTGTGTGACTGGCTTTTGTTTGGCCCCAATATGTAGCTTGTCAACAAAGACTTGCTCTACCATAAACATAGGAGGTTCCGCCCCTCCTCCTCACCAAAAACATGACAGATGTCTAGAGTCGTGGATAGTTCATGGTCAAGCACAACACACACACGCACACAAAAAAAAAATCTCTTACTCTTGGACTTGAGTGTAACACTCAATCCACTCCACCAATGGACTTGGACACACACAACATAAGGCAAGTTTAACTCTTAATCCACCCCACCAATGGACTTGGACACACACAACATAAGGCATGTTTAACTCTAGTGGTCTGCATGTCAACAAATTTTGAGACATGAGCCCTTTTCTAGCTCATTATGCATTGATATTCTTAACAAAGGCTCTTGTATTCTCAAGATATAAAAGGTAATGATATTCTTAACAAAGTCTCTTATATTCAACATTTCAAAAGGCAAGAAGAATACACAAAGGTCTTTGGATGTCATCTTCCCTCAAGCTACTGGTGATTCGAGTGGCCACAATTCAAAAACCAAATGTCCTTTTGCAAATATCAAGTTTGTGCTTCATTGCCTTTATACAAGCTAGGTAGGGGGTTGACACCTACGAAAAACCTTCTTAATACACCTAATGGCTAAAAAATAGAGCATGAGAAGCCTCATAATTGACAAAATCAAGCTTTTAGCCCAACATTGACCCATACAAAGCATCATTGGGGGCCTTGTTTGCTTTGCAACCTTTGTACAAGCTAGTTAGATTTTTCCAACAAGAGTGTAGCAACTTCCGTAGGGATATGTGAGGCACACACATATATATAGATAGATATATCTATCTATCTATGGATAGATATCTATACATAGATATCTATCAATCTATATATATAGATAGATATACATATAGATAGATAGGTATAAATATATAGCTCTAAGATAGATACCTATCTATCTATATATAGATATATATCTATGTGTAGATATCTATATATATATAGATTGATAGATATTAGATATCTATCAATCTATATGTAGATATATATATATAGAGAGAGAGAGAGAGATAGAGATTGATAGATATTAGATATCTATCAATCTATATATATATATAGAGAGAGAGAGAGAGAGAGAGAGATTGATAGATATCTATATATCTATCTATCTTAGATAGATACATAAATATCTATCAATCTTAGATAGATGAATACATAGATATCTATCAATATATATATATAGATAGATATCTACACATAGATATATAGCTATCTATATATAGATAGATAGATAGGTATACCTATAGATAGATAGATAGATATACCTATAGATAGATAGGTATAAATCTATAGCTCTAAGATAGATACATAGATAGATAGATAGATAGATAGATATCTATAGGTATATCTATCTATATATATCTATACATAGATAGATAGATACCTATCTATCTATATATATATATATATCACATGACCTTTTTGTACCTCTTGAAGAAATAATTAAAAACTCATAAATACGTCAAAGATTAAAGCAAAGACTTGAATCAAATTGATATCAAAGAGCATACCATAGCCGACATGAGTATTTTGAGAATTGTATTCAATAAATAGCCCAAGGAGCTATTAATAATTGTGCATACAAAATTGGGCCTTTCTTTTCCACTTTTTACAAAAATAGCTCAACCACTAGAGCTTGTTCACACACTAACTGTAAATAATCAAAACTCTTATAGCATGTGTGTTAGGAATATAGCAATGCCATGCACAAACATGCATAAATAATTTGTACAAACATTTGGCACGTGGCCAACAAAAATAACTCATAAAATAACCTTGTGCACACATTCACACATTCCATTAAGCCAATCTATGCACATATTAAATCAAGCATATTTTGCTACGATCATTATGCATAAAAAATATGATAAAATATATACATGTAACAGTCCTCCCGTTTGAGGAAGCAACTGTCCTCAGTTGTGTAGAAGAAAATACTACGATAACAACATTATGCTCGTAGATATCGATGTCATAACTTGCAAGGTAAACTCAGAGGTCATAACATGGCTCAGAGGCACAAAGGCATGGCTCAGAGGCTCGAGTGAACACAGACTATGACAACAAAACTCGTACAACACCTAAATTGGTGATCCTCGCACTGCTCATCACCTATTTTTATAAACATATCCCAATTAATTGCCCTTCTCTACAATTAATCCCAATATGAAACATTGATAGGCACACACACAACATATATTCACCACTTGTTTCACTATAATGAGAGTATCATTATACATATCATCTAGCATGATGTGAGTTACCACTTGTCACACTCCAATGAGCATGGCACATTAGTTGCATAAACCACTTGTTCCACTTCGACCGTGTGCAATTGTTTAGCATAGTCCACTTGTTTCACTTTGACCATAATACAGTTGTCAAGCATGCTACTACTTGTTACACCTTAACAACATACACCCGTCAAGCATGGTCTCAAGCTATGGCAAGACCACTAGGTAATCAGTATTTAATGTGGAGTCACCCATGATACCAATTTAATAGGATGGCGCACTAGCATCCGAGCGTCCTCGTACAACTAAAGGGTGGACATCATGTAACATCCCTCCTGCTTGGATAAGCAACTGACCTCAAATGCGTGTTTGCTTAATGAGAGCAAAGGAGATCAATTGTCATATAATATATAAATTCAAGTATCTTTTCTAATTTTAACAAAAAATATTGTATTAGGGACTTCTATGAGTAATAAATTCTAGTGTCCCATACCACCAGAAATTATCCCACACAGATCTAGAGGTAAGTATGCATCGGAATCCTTTACACAAGATTAATCTCGTGTCCCATACCACAAGACTAATACATAGTGAAAATTTCATAAAGTATAGTTGAACATGGAAAGGCTAGTTCCTTCAAGAAGTTATACTTTTGATGCATAAAAACTCTCCTTGATTTTTACAGAAAGTTGTTAAATAAAATTTATTGTAGGAATAATCAAATGAAATAAATATGATACCACAAGAATTGGATATGAAAAAGGATACGAATTTATCAAATGATTGAATTCACATGAAACTAGCTATCTGTATTCAGGGCCACAAATATAGACTTTCCAACAATATTATAAGAAGTCAGATTACCTCAAAAATTAGTAGATATAACTATGAACTTTTTTAAAAAACTTGAATTAAAAAAATTATACTTGTTAAATACAACAAGTTTATATTTGAAGCATGATCACTATTGCAAGAATAGTAATGAGAAGCTTACTTGGAAAGTGTTCGAATCATTGTCTAAAAGATAAAGCTTACTAGAAATATTGGAAGAATTATTCACTAAGTTATAAAGGATAGCAACTTACTTGCAAGTGTTGGATAGCTTTGTTACAAAATACATCATTAAAAGGACACAAATATTGCAAGCATATGTGACATTTTAATTTTCTCTGATGACTAAAATTATGGAAAATGGAGAAACTTACTTAGGTTGGACTGCAAAATATTAGTTAGAAGAAAACGAATCAACAAATAACAATTTTTATTTCATGCAAGTAATCAAATTACACAAGGCGAATACTTAACTAGTAAATGATCATAGATTTTGCATATACTAATCTACAGGTTAGTTTCAAATCATAATATAATATCAAACTTGAATTGTTAATTTAAAGAATTTAGAAAGTGTTAAAAAAAATATAGATACTTAGCTCATGCAAAATTCATTGAGTTGTGTCCACTTTGGAATTTTATCCGACTCTAAAAGGAGCTTATAAAGTTTTTAAAAGAAAAAACGTAAATTTTAAATATATATGATGTAAGAAGTTTGTTTCATAATCTTAATAATATAAGCTTTGAATCAAGGCTTTAGAAGTTTTAAGTAGAACCTTTTTTTTTTGAAGCTCTAGAAAGCTTATAACAAACTTATTAAAAACACGCTTTTTCAATGTAGGGCCGCACGCATCATGCAATATAGAAGGGAGGAAATAATAAAATTTGATAAATAATATGAAGCTTTTTAAAGCTTCAAAGCTTATAGCATTAAGCTTTTTAACAAAGCTTACAAAGCCTTAAAAAGAAGCGATGGTCTCGCAATATATATATATATATATATATATATATATATATATATATATATATATATATATCCGCGGAGTACCATTGATGAAGAAAGAAGAAAAATAGGCCCGATTTAGTCGTCGTCGCCCATGGGGAGGAGAAAAATAATATTAAGCAATAGCTTATATATTTTATATTTTATAAAGCTTATATTTTATTAATCTTGTCCAAAGCTTATCAAGCTTTGTAAAGAAAAGCGTAGAAACCTGCCCGACAGCTAGCGCTCAAGCCACCCCGTGAAGTCTATCTGCCCACTGTCGTTGAAATTTACGCTGTCGTCTGGTCGAATAGAGGAAGAGTAGAGCAAATTTTGAAGGATAATATATATATATATGACTTTAATCTTCCTTCCTCTCTTGAAATCAGCGCAGTACGCTTTTGGAGAAGGGGGGAAAGGAAAATTTAAAACCCTCCATTATACAAATTGAACAGAGGATAGGTTTAGCAATTTTGAAATCAAAGATTTGACCTCCTCAATTTGTTGATTCGATCCGTATAGACGGATTATGAAGAGGATTAGAGTTGGAAAGGTGGTTTTATGGTTTTTTCAAACCTCACTAATGGTTTTCCACATTGCGTTACTCTTGGGCAAAAGGTTGATGGAGATTTGTTGTCCAATGATTAACAAGCCTTCTTT
>NC_141046.1:26076727-26086727 GCF_041138505.1 Cibotium barometz | reverse complement strand
TTCGCATGTTGTCTGCTAAAGACAAACTGGATGGAGACATCAACTACCCACTTTGGGCATACATGATGCAGCATGTTTTGGTTGCAAAAGGAGTGTGGAACATTGTGCAATGTACGGATGTACGTCCAGGTTCTGTGGATGTAGGATCTGTTGAGGATGTTACAGGTTCTAGCAGCTCTACTGTTGCTGCTGTTTTACCCACTGCTGAACAAGCTCGTTGGGATGGTAAAGATGCGCAGGCTCATGCCTTGATTGCACTTTCTGTCAAACGTAACATCACCCCACATATTCGTTCAGCTAAAACAGCAAAACAGGCTTGGGATATTCTAGCTGGTTTGTATGCAGGTCATAATGAGGCAAAAATCGCTTACCTGCGTAAAGAGCTAGAATTGAAGATTATGCAGGAAGATGATGACATGAATGTTTTTCTTGCTGAGATTAAAGATCTCAAAGAACAGTTGATTTCTACAGGTGAGATTATTCCTGATCATTCTCTTGTGTAGACTGTTCTTGATGCTTTACCTGAGACATATCAGACTTTTGCTTCCACGTGGAGACTTCTTAAAATGAGGACAGACCTGATGCTGTCAAGTATGATACTTTAGTCAACAAGCTCTTGCAAGAAGCGCAGTCCAAGCAAAACAGGGCCAGGCAGTGTGCAGTTGATCAAGCATTTATTGCTGCCCAGCAGCAGCAGAGAAGAAGTGGTAAGACAGCCCCTTCTACTGTTTCTTCTTCTATTAGTAGGTCTACAACTTCTTCTCCTTCCATAGGTAGCAACAATAAGTCTGAGAAGGCTCTTGATAAAGGCAAGAAAAAGACCAGGTGCAACTATTGTAAGGCAAATGATCATGTCATTAAGAATTGCCCTAAGTTAAAGGCTAAAGAGGCAAAGAAGAAAGAGTCAAATGCAGCTACAATAGAGCAGATGCTTCTACAAATGCAGATTCTACAAATGTTGTGCAGGATACAGAATGGGCGTTTAGCGTGTATTGCCAGTATGATCCATCTGTACATGATGCATGTTTGGCAGTTTCTGTTGACTCTCATGTTTGGTATTTTGACAGTGGTGCTACAAAGCACATTACCTCGCATCGTGATATGTTCACTTCTCTTGAGGCTGTCCCTAATGGGAATACTGTCACATGTGCCAATAATGCTTCTTACCCAGTGAAGGGCGTTGGAAAAATTATGCTTTCTGCTGCAAATGGTAGCGCTTTCACACTTTCAGATGCTTTGTATGTGCCAGGGATAAAGAAGAATCTATTGTCTGTCTCTGCGCTTGCTAGACTTGGACTTGTAGTCAAATTTGTGGATTTCAGATGTACTGTTCATGATTTGACTTCTGGTGATATGATTATTGTATCTGGCACCTTGTTTCGTGGGCTGTATAGGCTCAACTCTTATGACAAGTGTGGAAGATTCAGCAAATGCAGTTTCTGATGAAAAGGCAGTTTCAGATGCAAAACTATGGCATGCTCGTTTTGGTCATCTGAACTTTGCTAGTTTGCTGCGTTTGCAGAAATTTGATATGGTTGCTTCATTGCCCCCTCTTGAGGCACCATTGAAACATGTTTGTGAAGGCTGTATTTTGGGCAAAAGGCAGCGTTCTGTGTTTCCAAAGGATGGTTCTGTGCGGGCCAATCACAAATTGCAACTTGTACATAGTGATGTATGTGGGCCTATGCAAACTCCGTCATTTGGTAAACACTTGTACTTCGTGACTTTCATTGATGATTACTCAAGGCATGCATGGGTATATCCACTGAAGGCAAAGTCCGAAGTGTTTTTGTGCTTCAAATAGTTTTTGCTTATGGTTGAAAATGTATCCAATTGTAATGTGGGCACCCTCCGTTCTGATCGAGGGGGGGAGTACATGTCTAAAGAGTTTGATGCATTTTTGGCTAGTCGTGGGATAAACCCCCAATGTACAGTGCCGTATACCCCTCAGCAAAATGGTGTTGCTGAGAGGAAGAACAGGTCACTTATGGAGATGGCATGATGTATGGTCAAGAGCCAAGCTTTGCCACATGCGTTTTGGCTTGAGGCTGTCATGTGTGCTACATATGTACTCATCAACAGGTGTCCCACTAAGGCCTTGCAGTCTATTACTCCATACGAAGCTTGGCATGGCAGGAAGCCTTCTATTGGTCACTTGCGTGTCTTTGGTTACTTGGCCTATGCTTTAGTGCCTGTGCAACAATGCAGAAAATTGGATGATAAGGCTGTCAAATGCATTTTTGTTCGTTACAGTGCTGAGAGCAAGGGTTACAGATTGTATCATCCGCAATCAAAGCGAATCTTGATTAGTCGAGATGTTTTTGTGGAAGATGCTGTGCAGCCTTTGTTATCATGTTTTTGTGGAAGATGCTGTGCAGCCTTTGTTATTATGTACCAAAGAGACAGGTGTGAGCTCACGGGATGTATTTGATACGTTGTTGCCTCTCTTTACAGGTGGGAATTCAAATGTAAGTCCTAATGAGGGAAATATTCAGCCTATGCAGATTTCAAACGACATCATAGATCAGCCTATTTCTGATGCAGATTTACAGGATGTAATTTATGAGGATAGGGCTGAAAATGAGCAGTCTTCATGATGCTGGAGATCACTTTGATGTCACACTCTATCAGACAGCTATTGGTTGCCTCATTTATATATGCATTACAAGGTCAGACATTTAGTTTGCAGTCTCACAGGTGAGCAGGTTTATGCATAGCCCAGGGTCTCAGCATTGGAAGGCAGTTAAACGTATCTTTCGCTACTTGAGTGGCACCATACATCTTGGGTTGTTTTATCCCAAGGGGGGGATCGTTGCCGCCAGATTTACATGCTTTTTCGGACTCAGATTGGGCTGGTTGCTATGCCACAAGAGTGTCCACAAGTGGTTTTTGTTTCATGCTCGGTAGCTCATGCATATCTTGGTTGAGCAAGAAGCAACCTATTGTGGCCACTTCTAGTTGTGAAGCTGAGTATAGGGCAGCTTTCACAGCTATGGTTGAGTGTGTGTGGCTCAGACGGCTTATGGCTGACTTGGGTGTTGGACAGGAGTCTGCCACCTCTATCTTCACTGACAGTCAGAGCGCATTGGCAGTTGCGAGAAACCCAGTTTTTCATGCTCGCACAAAGCACATTGAGGTGCATTATCACTATGTCAGGGAGAGACTCTCAACAGGAGAGATCAGCTTGGCCTATGTGCCAACACAAGACAACCTCGCCGATCTTTTCACAAAGGCGCTTCCTCGTGAGAAGTTCGAAGCTTTCCGCAAAGCTTTGGGCTTGCTCCCCTTTGTGGACTGATCTACTTCGGGCATGGCACTCCCCTATACATGAGTGCCAGCTCTCGTTCACACCATCACTTCCCAGGGGAGATTTGTTGCCATATATATATAGGCAGTGATGTGTGTGAACACACTTAGGACCGCCGGGGCATTTTTTCCCTCTTTAGGAGGTTTTTTTCCCCGGCTTGTATATACGCCCATCCTTCTAGGGCTAACTTATCTTTTGTACGTTGACACAATCTAATACACTTTGTGTTGTGTGCATTCTTGCTCCTTCTTCTCCAAGCTTTGTGTGCTTTCCTGCAACCCTAATTCCAACAACAGTAAACCAAAAACGCAAAAAGCAAAAAGCAAAAATAAAAAGTAAAAAGTAAAAAAGGTAAAAGGTCCGGGGGCTAAAAAAAAAGAATATAGGAAATTTTCAAAAAGTGTACGCACAAACTAATATATGTTTTAGGCTGTTGTTGCGATCATGTTGACGCAACTTGTGTGACACCTGAAAATTTTACATTTTTACATAGTTAAGGAGCTTAACTATGGGAGCCAGCGTCTGTACTACCCGAAAAAAATACACTATTTCTGGTGCCAGATGGGTTAAGAAACATAAAAGACGTGTTTCAAAAAAACTTTGGACAATCCAAAAAAATTTCAGGAAAAAAATAAACTTAAAATTCTAAAAAATCTCAAACTTGTCCAGGGCATCTGTAGGACCTAACACCCCATATTCACATGAACCTATGATCTGGGCATGTATTAGAGGCCTATTTAGACGATAGTGCATCTATCAAGCTAGGTACGTATACCATCCTACACTGGGCTCGGGACCTTTGCTCGGAACCCAGTTTAGCATTGTACAAGGACCTATACTAGGGGCCAGTGATACTTCGTCAAATTTCGTAGGCCAAGCTTATGGTATTAGTTGGAAAGGGATCGTCTAATCAATACCTGGGGCCATAACAGAGGAGGAACGATTGCTACGATTGACATGAAAGGATCCAAAGAGCTAGAATGCAAATTGGAACATCCAAAGCAAGAATGCCACAATGTAAGGAAGAGATCGATAAACTCATTAAGTGTGGATTTATCTATGAGATTGAACACTCAGAATGGGTCTCACCCATTGTGGTTGTGCCTAAGAAGATGAATGGAAAACTTTTAGTGTGTGTTGATCTTAAGAAAGTAAATGCTGTCATGCGTAGGGATCACTACCCCTTGCTATATTCAAAACATGTGCTCGAACGAGTTGTGGGCATCTTTCGACGAGCACCGCACGGTTCCGACGAGTGAGACACCTGGTAATGGGTGGTAAGTGAGCCGGTACCTACCCATGAATATGCGTTCAATTAGCGGGCCAGGATTGATGACACTCCCTCTGTGCCAATGTTGCACTCACAAGAGACTGCCCGTAGTTCTACTATGGAGGAAGGTGAGGCTTATAGCTTTTTGGATGGATACTCAGGCTATGATCAAATTTCGATCGCACTGAGGACCAAGCTAAAATAACCTTTGTCACTGAGCATGGTGTATATGCTTACAAAGTTATGCCATTCGATCTAACCAACGCACTAGCCATGTTCCAAAGACTTATGAATACTGCTTTTAAGCACTTTTTTAGAAAGTTTCTCGAAGCTTTCTTGGATGATTTGTGCATTCATTTGTCTTGGAAAGAGCACCTAGCGTGCCTAAAAAGGGTGTTTGAAAGGTGTCGATTTTATCACACATCCTTAAACCCTTACAAATGCCAATTTTGGGTAAAACACGAAGTTATTCTTAGGCATATAGAGTCCAAAAATGGGATTTCCATTGATGAGAGAAAAATCAAGGTCATCTTGGGATTACCCCCACCAACAAACTATAAGGGAGTCCAGAGATTCATGGGCCATGTCGGCTACTATCGTTGGCTTATTCTTTTCTATGCAGAAATAGCTCATCCTTTGTACAAGCTATTGATTGTATTTATATAGACTGAGGAGTGTCAACAAGCTTATGATGCGCAGAAGTAGGCCTTAGCTAGTGCTCCAATGACAGCTAGGAGAGCACAAATTGGACTATCCTATAAGTTTTGCAAGTCGGCAACTAGATGAAGCCAAAATCAATTACACCACCATTGAGTGTGAACGGTAAAAATGGTTTATGTTGTAAAGAAATTTCGGCATTACCTTCTTGCTAACAAATTTGTTTTCTATGTTGACCATCAACCCTTGTTGTACCTGCTAAACAAACCATGCTCCACAAGAAGGATCACAAGGTGGTTTCTAATTCTTCTTGAGTTTGATTTTTTAGTGGTTGTGAGGCCTGGCAAGAAACATGTCATGGGGCGGATCATCTATCCTGCATACCCTATGAGCGAAGCACCAATCAAGGTTGACAATGAGTTATTGGATGCTACATTATTCAAGGTTGAGGCTATTCCAGAATGGAGCGAGAGAATTGTTAACTTTTTAGCTAATGAGTTTCTAGAAGGAAAGGAACTGAGAAAAGATTTAGCAACAACAAGAAAGTTACTTAAAAGAGAGTGTACCTTACCAACTTATTACTGGAACTCTTTATAGATGAGGTAAGGATGGCATATTAAGATGCTGCCCTAGGGAGGATAAATACTTATACATCATCGAACAAGCACACCAAGGGGTAGTTGGTAGACACTTCCTGGTAGACACTTCACAGGCAATGTTACAACAAGAAAAATACTCCAATCAGGGTATTAGTGGTCCATGATCTTCAAGGATTGCACACTATTGTGTAAAGCCACAAAAGAAAAACAGGATGCCATTGCATCCTGTCAGAGTCAACCAGCCTTTTGAAAAATGGGGCTTAGATTTCATTGGCCCTATTAGTCCCACTGCACATGGCACACAATCACGCTTCATCATTGTTGCCACAGATTATGTAACCAAATGGGCTAAAGCAAGAGCTTCACAAAAAGCGAATGCCATGGCGATTGCTAATTTCTCTATGAGAACATCATTACCGGCTTTGGATGTTCATTTGAGCTAGTGAGTGATCAAGGTAGGCATTTCATCAATGATGTAATAAAAAATCTCACCAACACATTCATGATCGCTCACGGTAAGTCAACGCCATATTACCCATAGGCAAATGGCCAAGTATAGAGCACCAACAAGGCTCTTATTTCGATACTGACAAAGACTGTTGAAGCTTGACACACTGGCTCTGGGAGTCTAAGCTCCAATAACTTTATGGGCCTATCGCATATCATGCAAAGTTGCACACCATTGCATGGACTTGAGACATTAATGCCTTGGGAGTTCATGATCCCTATCTTAAGGGTAGCTGTAAGTGAAAAGCTTGATGGTAATGAATTGGCTGACTGGTTATTTTTTTAGAATAACTTACAGAGGAGAGACAAATTGCAGTGTAAACATGCTGATAGAAAAGGACCAAAGAAATAAGTGGTTTGACCAAAATCTCAAGGATAAGGAGATCGAGGTAGGAGATCTTGTACTTATGTATGGGATCCATAGTGAAAAGGAAGAGCTTAAATATACTAAAAAAGGGGCCATTTAGGGTTTGTGAAGTTACTTCACAAGGTACTATACGTGTTGAGACTCTTGAACGGAGTTGAAACTGTTGGTTTCCTTAATGGTAGTAAGTTTTAAAAATACTATAGACCTCTTACCGAAGAATCCTTATGTGCTTTTCATGACAAGAAAGATGCCAAGGAAAGGGCCACTCAAAAGAAACCCGAGGCTTAAGAGGAGGCAAGGGAAAGATAAGCCAAACTTCAACGACGACGTTGAGAAGAAAATCTTAGACCTACTGCACAAGCTTATGTTGGAGAGGTAATCGACAACATGGAGGATCACATCCTAGCTTTCAGAATATCTATTCAATTGCCTAGCCCTTATGGTAAAGTGCCTTATAATACGTTACTTGATATGGGGGCTAGTCACAATTTAATTTCCTTCAATGCATGGAACTAGTTGGGAAAACCCCAACTCGTAGATACCTCCTTAAAGTGAAAGGTATCCATGGTAGAATTACCAAGGTTCTTGGGCTATTACAAATAGAGATATACTATGATGGTAGCAAGCAATTGGTGGGAGACTTCCTGGTTATGCCTGCTAGAACATTACTTGAACTAATAATACTTGGTTGTAGTGGATGAAGGCTGCAGGATGTATGATTGACTGGTCGACGCGGTGTGTCTTTGTGGGTGAAACCACAGCTGAACAAACTACTCATAAACCCCTACCACCCCTCACTATTATCGAGGGTTGCAATGAGGAGGAAGCTTTGATCTCCATAAAATCTAAGGAAACCCCCTCCACTTTAGCTTCCACTATTTAAAAAATGCTCGATTCTTATACCTCCACACAACAAACACCTGTATATCAAAAGAATGAACAGATACGATAGAAGTCCAAGTTATAAGTTACCCCAGAATGGATCCCCAAAAGCTTATTAAAAGCTCAAGGCTACTACAAGTGTAACTATTGTAAAAACATAAAAGAATACCACTAGTCTCATTGCTACCCGCTTACAAATTTCCAAGTCTCCTCAGTGATGGATAAAAGCTTCGATAGCTCAAATGCGAACAAAGAAAAAGCTATTGTAAAAGAACCTTCACCACCAATGTCCAAACAAGTTTGGATCCCAAAGAGAAATCCTATCATACGAGACATGGTGATTGATGGTGAAGCTTCTACATCACTAAAGGTTACAAAACCATTGTTGGCTATCCAATCCTCAACCCCATTGATTTCCCTAGAGCGACCTACTATGCAAGTGTCAACTCCATTGCTCATCGATAAGGGTGAATTCATGAGCTCCACATGGTCCCCCTTCAAATAAATAATCATTACAATGGTATTGATGACCTTTGACCACAACTTATGCTGCTTACCTAACATCCATGCTAGATGATTTCCCTCTTACTATGACTGCTTACCATGACCATACAAGTTTAGGATGGCAATTTAAACTTGAGGCTAGTTAGGAGTAGTTGGGGGCTAGAGGTTTAATGGCTGATTTACAAAGATTTACAACACTTATATAAAGTTGAGCATTAAGAGTTTGGGGCTGGGCCCAAGACATGATCTAGAGAAGGTATTCACTATGCATTGTGAGGGCTTCATGATGCTCCTTGTTTTCCTCTTTTGGTTCTCCATGCTCTTCTTCTTCATCTCCATACTCTTCATGCATAATGTAGGTCTTTTGAGCCTTCTTCTAAAAGAAACAATCTTTCTCAATGTGTTCAGGTTTGTGTGACAAAAATCACAAATAATTGAAGAGTTGTACTTAGCCTTCCCTTTGTAGCCTTTGTTTGATGTGTAGAGAGCCACTTGATTTGGTGAAGTGTTGGACAAAGTGTCCTCTTTTGCTTTGCACTTTAGCTTTTTCTCCTCCTCCAAAAGAGAAACTTCAACATCAACAAGCTTTGTGATAGGCATGTTGGTCAAAGTTGTCATAATGTTGTCGAAATCAAGAGGCAATGACTTGAGTAGCACCGCAATGGCAATGTCTTCATCCACCTTTAGTGAGATGCTTGCAAGTTGGGTCATAAGACTTTGCATATAGTTAAGACGAGATGAAAGAGAAGTTATAGAATTTGTATCAAGTATAAAAAACTCAATGAACAAACCAAACTTAGAGCTCCTAGATTGAGCCCCAAATAGGGTATCCAATTGATCCCATGACGTCTTGGAATATTCACATCCATCTACATGGTGAATGTATGTGTCATACAAATCAAGAGTTATGATGGCTCTTCCTTTGTCATCTTTGGTCTCCCATGCTGGAATAGTAGCTTGGTCCCTTGGCTTCTTCTCCTTTCCACTTGTGATGCTCCATAGGCCTTTCTTCATGAGAGGACGAGCTTAATGCCCCTGCGGGTTTGCCAAGTGTGGAAGTTTTTCCCCTTGAAGAAGAAGGTAGTGTCATGTGATGCCATTAGGGTTGAGAGAGTTGAGAAACACACTTGAGAGCAAGTATTGAAGAGGGTTTGACTCAAACTTGAGTCACCTTGAAGATTGAAGCTCTTAGTGAATGAGAGATTTGAACTAGAAGCTTGTGAGCTTGGATTTAATTTCAAGAAACTTGTTGGGCGCCTTGCAAGAGAGGCCAACACCAACATTCAGGTAGAATCAAGTGCCAAAGCTCAGAGAGAAAGCTAGACTAGCCAAAAAACATGTAAGATTAGTGATAATTAATAACTAATGAAGGTTATAAAAGCTTGTGGCTATGCTTGTGAAAAAACACAGCTTTGCTAAAGAGCTTGGCTCTCCTATAGCTGAGACAAGTATTAGCCAAGCCCTCTTAGGGAAAGCAAGGTCACCTATAGGCACACCAGCTACCGAGAGGAATTAGACTATGGCAGACTATAGATGCCGAATGCACTGTACGACCAGGACTGTGTAGAAATCTACGATTTGGGAAAAATGATAATACCACGGTGACAGATGGATAATCGATGCAATTGATAGTACAAGCCAACTGGCCTTGAGGTGTAGAAGATGCTCACCAATTTTGGTGGAAAATGGTTCACTGAGCTTGAATCCTCCACCAGCTATGGGTATGGCTTACAGCTTTAGAGTCTAGTGAAAAAAAAGACAAAATAGCATTAAATGTGAGCTAATCTCACCAAATCTGGGGTTTCATGTCGTCCTAGGATCCCTACCTATTCTTGGCTCTAAGATACCATGTTGAAATGTTGAATTAATGTACAAAATAGCTATGGAGTCTTAAAGACTAAAGCTAA
>NC_141046.1:25866727-26071727 GCF_041138505.1 Cibotium barometz | reverse complement strand
TGGGTGGAGGCAATGGAGAATACCTTTTTCCACTTTATGCAGAACTACCATGTGGGTGGATTTGTCTTTTCCTATAGTTAGACTAGAAGGGGCTTATATGCATCTTCTTGATTTTTTTCTTCCTCTCACCTTTGCTGCTTCACTGTTAAATCAGCCTCATCTCAGAGCTCACTTGAATGCTCTCTTTGCATTCATGCTTCTTTGAAGTAGAGGGTTTGGCTCTATGATGGTTTCGATTGGAAGAGGAACTCTCGTGATGAGTCTAGCTAGTTTGAAAGCTTCACTGGTGATGCGTAGCTACTTTGCCTTGTGCTCGAGGGCATAATAGTAGCTAAATTTCTTTTAATGGGCTTGGGGCTTGGAACCTCGCTCAAAAGATTTGGTTTCACCATCAACACCATGCTTGGTAGCACAATTGATAGTATCTCTATTATTGGGAGATCTTTTGGAGTGTCAAGGTGCAATGGTATGGCGGGCTTCCTGGTACCTCATCTCCTGCATACTCTTGTTGTTTAGTATGAGTTGGTGCTGGTGTTGGTGGAGGAACGGGTAGGGGTCTCCTTAGGGTGATATTCACTCTCGGCTTCTTTGCTTGTTCCTTCGGTTGGGGGCTCTAGCTTGGTCATCAAGTCTTTAGTCTGTGCTAAGACTACCCAAGTACTCCTCAGTTCCTCTCTATAAAGCTATTGGGTCCATGGGCAACTCTTCAGGATTCTTGGAGTGTCTTTTCGGCATAGGAATTCATGTTGTATGGCTAAGTACTTGGGTCATAATATAAAGGTTCACCACCTTATTGCCATGTTGTATGGCTAAGTACTTGGGTCATAATATAAAGGTTCACCACCTTATTGCCATGATTGCTATGATAGTTAGTGAAATCATTGTGCAACATGTTGGCCTAGTCATCCTTTTCTCCTTTATGTAGCTAGTACACTTTATACATATCCAACGTGTTATACCTACTGCTATTGGTGGGCTTTACATGTAGGCTTTCTCCAGCTTTGGGTCCTTGAGAGAAGAGAACTTTGTGCCATTGATGTGTTCACCTTGTCAGTTAGGTAGATCTCAGATAAATCTAACTTTTTGGAGAAGGGTGTTGGCTTTGCTCTGCTTAGCAAGTGTAGGGCTTTTCTAATGAGCTTTTTTGTAATGAGAATGGACCTTGAAAGGACTTCTTGGACCCATCAATGTGCAAGTGACTGTTCCCCTCTTTGTTCCTTGCTAGTATGAGGACAAAAACTCTACACAAAGCTTCGTGTCCACATTGTATTTGACTGCTTCAACAAGACTCCCTAGCCCTATCTGGAACAACTTCTCCTTCACTTCAGTATCATTGACAAATTCCATGCACTATGGAGAATGGTGTTGAAAATAAAATTTTTTTGGTGTCTAGTGTCTCTGTGTGTCTACTGTCTCTGTGTGCCTGAGGATGGTCGTGTGGCATTTGTCCATCAGTGAGAGCGGACATAGCTAGCTTTTTGGTGGACTGGCTTAGTTGCCTTGCTCTTGGTCTTCTTCTTTAGGGTTTTGTCTTTTCCTCTCGCGACGAGGATAGTGGTGACTCCGGGTCTTCATATAAGGGGTCTTGGTTTGCTTCTTTGCTTCAGTTGCCATGATATTTTAAGAACTAAGTATGGTGGTGATAATGGATGGTGACAAAGTAGGTGCAATCGGCTCATAAAAAAACATGAAGGCTTGATGAAGGGAAACTTTAAAATGAGAGAATTGATGAAAAAGAAAAGGACAAATCACCAATTTATACATGGCAGGATCATGGTAACTACACATTAATGTAAAATGGCATGTGGTAGCATCCTATAGGCTTGGATATACATGCTGTGATCACACCTACCATTGTTGTGATCACGTCGATGGTCATGATCACGTTGACTTATACGCCGCAATCATGCCGATGGCCGTGATCACATTGGCTAATTACAGTGAGAATTATGTGCATCAAATTGGTGGAATTCAAGCACATGCAATCACAACACATAATGGGGGCTCAAGGTTTTACAATTTTGGTTCATTTTTCTTGGTGTGATTCTGCATTGTTTATGGTGCACAATGATGAGGTGACATGAATTGATGTTTATAGACTTATGAGGTCCCATAAGAGCTAAGTATGCATTGTAAGACTCATTTATGGTTGTTAAGATGGATTCTATCAAATTGGGTGTGACGTAATTTTGCAGGGCTAAGAATCACGGTCATAATCATAGAATCATGGTGATAAATTTGTCCCAATTTTGAGTGGAGTAGCGTTAGAACTCATTTACCAAGTCAGTCCTCTGGATTTGGTGTTATGAGTTCTTCATGACATCTTTACTAGTCTAATTCTTAATTGATTATACCCAAGCATATTTGGAAGAAGCTCTTGATGTAGAAGAGATCTACTAGTATAGCACTTGTAGTTTATCCTCAGAACACATCAACTCTTACTCCATCTATTGAATTAGGTAGTCCATAAAATCTATAGCAGGTTCTTGTGTATACATGTCCTTTGCCACCCCCACTTAACTTTGCCACCCCCACTTAACTTTGACCTCCTAGCCTTTTTGACTTGGTTTCTTTTTGGGCACCCACACCTTCTTTGTTACTCAGCTTTGAGTAGCTGATTTCTTAATAGAAACCCATTGTGACTTTCCCTATTCTGTCCTAGTTGTGCTAGTTGGTTTTGGTATAGTAGTCTAGGTTTTTGGTAGTCGATGGTGGTGAGGTTCTTACATTCTCTTGTGCAAGGGAGCATGTTCAATTTGGTGAACAATGTGTGTGGTATTGGTTACATTATCTTGATTATATTTTGATTTTATATGCATATTTGTAGGGGTATTTAAGTAATTAATTTATTAGTTGATTAGCATAGTAAATGTAAGTGTAGATCCTTAGGTTGGTGGATAATGGAAGCAAAGCTGGTGGTAGGATTTCGGCTTGATTGAGTTTTTCATGTTGGTAAAATAAACAGCGTAGTCCAACTTGTGTTCCCTTGGTTATGCCAGTAGTGAACCACTGATAGAAATTGATGCATTAATATGCACATAGAAGATTATATCCCAATTTGGGGATCTTAAGATAGGTGCACTTAACAAGGCTTTCTTAAGCTCATCATGTGCCTCTACTGAGATTGGGTGGTCCAAAAGACCACTAATAGTCTATATAATAGCCTTCCAATCTCCGCGTAAAATATAATGAAAATTCTGTAGAACTTGATATGTCCTATAAATCTTTGCACTCCCTTGAAATTAGTAGGTGAGGTAATTCTAAAATTAATTTGGCTTTAACTTTGATTTCATCCATGGAGGTACCATTTTTGGACATAATGTGTCTCAATGTAGCCCCATGCATTACCAAAAATTGGCATTTCAATGGATTTAAGGATATTCGATACAATCAACACCTTAGAAATACCTTTCTTAAGCAAGATAGGTGGTCTTTTCACTTGGAATAAGCACATAAATCATCTATGAAAATTTTCAACCACTTTCATAGATAGTTCTTATAAGCTGTGCACATAAGCTACTTAAATGTTACGAGGGCATTGGTTAGTTCAAAGGGGGCATAACTTGATAGGCAAACGTGCCACCTATAGTGGTAAATGCGGTCGTGCTGATCCTCATGTTTGATAGACAACACTTGGTTTTAACCAAAGAAACAAACAGGAGGAAATTGCAGGAGAAGAAAGTTTAGACGAGAAGGGAGAGTAACTTAGATAATTATTTCATTGCATTGGGTGCGTGTCATTTATTTTATTTTAGGCATCATTCATATTATTTATTGGCATGGAATAATGTGTGAAAGCTCTCTTGTGAAGACATTTAAATTTTAATGCAAAGGAGGATGTACATATTATTGGGTCAATAGTTATTACCCATACTTGAAAGAAATACTTACACGTAAGCTATTTTGAGTCCCAAAAGCTATTTTTGAGAATAATTGATTAAAATACACCACGAGGAAGTGTGGGCTCACTCATGTGTAGGGACCTAAGCTTGAGCATTATCTATATTTTGTGAAATTTTATCTTATTGGTATTGTGTAATTTAACATGCTTGGGTCTTTCTCTCCCAACAATGGTATCAAAGCCCTCGTGGTAAGGTTAATTGGTGGAGATGATCAAAGCAAATTTGAAGAAAAAGTCTTAAGATTGAAGGGCTATAATGATTTACACAAAATGAAAAAGACCAAAGGTCATTAAGGCTTAAACAAACATGTTTAAGTCTACCTCCCTTGATAATGCTATTGCTTTAGCTCATGATATAGAAAGAAACAGTCTTAAATAAGCATGTTCATCAAATCCAATGCTTTTTTCCCAAATAACTAACAATTCTCGGGCTTCAACAATAATCAACCAAACCTTTTCCTTGTCCCTATATTGATGCTATTGGATCTTCTTCTTTTAATGGTTCTCATGTAAATAGGAAGCCTTGGGTAGGAACTTTAGGAAAGCACGGACTCCTCATGTTTAAAATGTAAAGAACTCTAATAGCCAAAGCAATGTAATGCATCCCCGATCTATTAGTCACAATAGTAATATTGCGAGACAGCCTTACACTATGTGGTACAAGTGAAATCAACCGGGCCACTTTGTTGCTCGATGTTGGAAAGAATTCCAAAATTCCAGTCACTCAACTTAACAACATTGAAGAAGCACCTTATGATGATGGTGACTATGCTCTCGATTTCTCTAAGGACACTCTACATCACGAGACGATCATAATGGAGATTAAAGCCTTGCACTATGTGCTACAAGAGAAATCAATTGGACCACTTTTCTACTCGATGTTGAAATAATTCTAAAATGCCAGTCACACTTAACTTTACAATATTGAAGAAGCATCTTTTGGACAATGGTACTATGCTCCTGATTGCTCTGAGGACACTCTTCATCATGACGGTAATGGTGTGGAGATTAAAGCGATATGCCATACAACTCTATTTTGCCTTATGTATTAATAAAGATGAAGGATAAAATTAATGATCATGATGCCATAGTCTTGCATGACAATGGTAGTACCTATGATGATACTATTTATGAACATGTTGTTAAGAAGTTGCAACTAGAGATGCATCCATCTCTTTATAAGGTCAAGTTTGCATTCCAAGGCGCATGATACAATGGCACTAAAGAGGTTAGACAATTAAAAATCATAGTTGGGCCTTATAAAGAGAAAATAAAATTCTTAATTGTACTATTATTGCACTCTAGTGATATCATTCTAGGTATGCCTTTACATCATCAATTTAACCCACAAATTGATTATGACACTCACATGATGTGGAATGAGCATAATGGTGAAACCTTAACACTTAGAAATTACCTTAAACATGAATTATGTCCATTATGGTTGCAAACACAAGCCAAACATGCACTAAGGAAACAAGAAAAAGCTTATTTGATTTGTCTAAATGAAGTTGAGGAAATTAAGCATAAGGTAACACCTAGTAAAAAACAATACCTTGATTGTTTTGCCGAGATGAATTACCACCAAGCCTACCTGTCTGTAGATGCAAAGACCATACTATAGAGATCATTCTTGCTAGTCACCCACCTCATAGAGCACCTTATAGACAAAACAAAATTTAGCAAAAAAAGATTTAAAGGCAAATAGAAGACCTCTTAGACTGTAGACTTATTTAAATTAGAAGTTCATCCTTAAGCTCCCAAGTTCTCACAAGTCTTATTGCATATGCATAGAATATATAGGGCACTAAATAAGATCACTGTGAAAAATAGATACGCTATTCTCCATGTGGATGATTTGTTAGATAAGCTTCATGGTGCATCTATGTTCAATAAAGCTGTTTTAAAGTCTCATTATCATTAAGTACACATGCATGCATCTGATGTGTTTAAGGTTGCTTTTTGCACACTAACTAGATACTATACATTTTTTGTTATGCCTTTCGGTCTCACAAACATACTTGTCACTTTTAACCGCATGATGAATCACATATTATTGAAGTACTAGCATTGTGATATTGTAACCTTTGATGATACAAATGAAGAAGAATATAAAGAGTACTTAGAACTTGTCTCAAGACTCTTGAAAGAAAACCAATTGTATGCAAATCTTGAGAAGGTTTTCATAGGGGCTAGCCTTGCTTACTATAGGTCTATTCGATTGAGAAAATTTTCTACCAACTCGTCCATGCTCATGTTGGGCTAGAGGCTCTGGATGCTGTTTCCCTTATCTCCTTTTGGTTTGGGTGGATGAATTCTATATCCTTATCTTATAGATTGTGTCCTTTATATCCTCTTGTTTCGGGTGGTGGTGGATGACCCTATCTTTCAATGGGTGTTGCCTCTTGGTAACATTCATTGAAAGATGTAGTGTCTCGACATGTAGAGATGGTCGTGAAGCCTCTTTCTCTTAAGATCAATCCATAAATCAATCAATGGAGTGATATATCATCCACACTCTTTCTCAAAGGCTACATCTCATATGGAGATACTTGGTTCTAGTAATGCAATCCCACATTGCATCTCCTTCCTCTTGCTTAAGGCTGTAGATTTGTGCAATGGAGCTCCATTTGGCTCCATTGGTGGGTAAGACTCCCACAATGAAAGTGTGCCTCAAGACTTTATAGCTTTCCTTTTCAAGTGAGTTTGGGGCTCTAAACCGCTTGTTGTGGTGGTTGAGGACATGTTATGTGATTGCTCTTATGGATTTGTTGAGTTTGAGGTAGTACCAATTATTGTCCCTTTACCCTTGCCCATGTTTCTTGTTCCTCATTCAAACCAAGATGAAGTGGAACTTGGTTCTATGGTGAATAAGCTTCTATAATGGGCTTCTTGAGAAAGTGGAACTCTTGCTTGAGAAGGTGGGACTCCTACTTGTAGTATGTATGCTTGGTTATATTGATTCTTTTATGGAATGCTTGTCCCTAATAATAGTATATCAAAAGAGATATGTCTCGATTTTCATAATTATGTGGTTGGGCTCCTTGGCCACCATGGCCAATTTGGCAAACCTAACTCAGGATCGGCACCAAAGGTTTGAAACATTGTGGCATTCATCATTGACATGGTTTGTGAGAACTTCTTAGTCCTACTCCTACTCCTTCACTAGAGCTTTGCTTAAAGATAGGGATGAAGTTGGTGGTACAATTTATAGAGCTAGTTATTAGATCTGGGACCATTTGGTAGCTCCCATTCCCAGGGGTTCACAAAGATAACCCAGCCAAGAATAGGGTAGCAAGCATAATAAAGAGCTTAGAAGGCCACCATTAAGAGCTTGGATATTTTTTTTTCTCCCTACTCACATGCCCTCACAAGCTAGTGAAGTGATACAATAGAAGTTCACTCACAAGAAGTTGAATCTTTCATAGCATAAAACTTTAAAACTCAAATTGCACAATAAAAGAGATAGAGAAAAATACTATATTACTGAAGTGATACAATAGATGGGGATTTATACAATAGATAGCAAATCCCACACCGATGTGCTCCTATGAAGGGAGATTCGATGGTGGCTGATCTGGAGCTGCTAAGATGCAGGTTATATGCTAGTAGAAGCTAGGGAGTAAACTCATAGTGAGATGACTGATGAACTGACCATGGAGAAGGGGATGTAAGTGTATCTATATGGGCATGCATACACAGAGCACCCATGACATGACTGTATATGTTTACAGCACAGCCAATGCCACTGACCATGGTGTAGACTTGGCTCATAAATATGTACTAGATCTTGCATAGTTGTATAGCAACTCCCACAATCATCTAAGCTCATCTTGGGCACTATTCAGGCCCCATAATGTCAAGACATGGTGTTCAAGTGTGAAGTCTACCTACTCTATGTGTGGACCATTATGAGATAATAGTCTAGTGTAGCATGTAGCCTAGTAGTGTGCCAAATCTAATCCAAGCCATCTGGCCTCCTAGACCACCTTCTCGTGTGAATATGGGAATATTGGGGGTGCTCGGGCTGCACAACCATAGCTACTCATTATAATGGGGGCCATACAAACATGAGCTACCCCTAGTTCCTAGATAATACAATATGAGGGTGGAGCATTAACATTCAACAAGGTTTTCATGGGTAGCATGGCCAAGTGAAGTAGATATTCATGGATGGGGAAGTTGAGGCCGGGTAGTTTAGCTGCTTTGAGGAAGTGATCTTCCTCAATAAAGAGTGTAGAATTGATAAACTAGTAAGATAACAACGACACAACTGAATGGGATTCAATGGAGGAAAAAAGTGTGGTTCGAAGAAGAATAATATATCTTTGTATAAGAAGAAAAGGGTGGCAAGGGTTAGTTAATCACATCACTAGACTCATCTCAGCACTTGAGCTCATGCTCATGTTATTATCGAAGGACGTGTCACTTGGATGTCTTGGCCACATGGCCAATAATAACCTCAACCCACTGGTGAGTGTCAATTTTTGAAGTTCTTAGGGGAGCCAGAAGGTCATTATGGGCTGGGTCATGTGGGTGGGATCAAATGGTATGTGACAAACCAATTTACGACATCCTTTGAGAGTTTTACGGAGGTGGATATGGGATGGTCTAGACAATGAAAGTTAAGCCAAAGTGGATGTTATAGAGGTTGGGAAAATGTGGGAGTTGGTAATGGATTTATGGAGGGCAAAGGGGTCACTTGGTGACTTTCTTGGTGGGTATCTTCGGCTTGGTTTCCAATCACATCTCCCTGATATGGTTCTTATGTGTGAAGAAGTATTATGGCTCAAACATATCACTTGCAGAGAGTCGATAAGATCTTTCTCTTAAGTGGATTGTGGGCCCTAGAGTCATCTATTATGGTTTCTTTTGTGTAAGAGGCACCATGCGGGTAGTTGAAGGTTCTTCCATGGATGACCTTGGTGAAGAGTGGCTCCACATTTTGCCTCTTATGGTTGTGGTTACACTTATACAGGAGGCACGTGGGTGATTGACCATGGATGGACTTGGTGAAGAGACTGAGGGGTTTTCAGATGGATCCACCTTTTACCTCTTTGGGTGGGTTAAGGCTTGGAGTTATCAAAGAGATGCTGCTTCATAAGCTAAGAAAGGGTTGGGAGAGGTACAAGGGGTGGAAGCCCTTTGATTGCTGATGGCATGACACATGATCTTTGTAAGCATATGGAAACACTGTAGTACCTTGTAAGCATATGGACATAGTGTAGTACCTGGTAAGCATATGGACACAATAGTGTTATACCTTGTAAGCATATGGACAGTGTAGTACCTTGCTACATGTGGGGTTTTTGCACGAATCTTGGAGTTCATTGATAAAGGCTTTGGCCCAATTTTCTAGTTGGCATGAAAGTAGCTTAGCTAAGATGGTGAATGATGCCCTATTGTGACAATATCTAGCCTTCTAGTAGCGAGTGAGAAAAGTGAGCATGTGGGCTAAGGGAACTAAATCAGGGACTATGATGTCTTTAAATTTAGTCCCTTTGGAATTGAGTCCTTCTTTAGCCCGAGTCCTTCTTTAGCCCGAGTCCTTCTTTAGCCCTGTTGAAATTGAGTCCTTCTGTTTAGCCCTATTGGAATTGAGTCCTTCTCTTTAGCCCTATTAGATTTGAGACATTCTTTAGTGACCAGGTGTTGAACCTGAGCTAAGACTCCTTTCTAGCTGTGGAATTTTGATGAGATAGTTGAGAGGTGTAGGGCTCTTCTATGTGATCCTCTCGTCGAGAGAGATTTGATGATGCAACCCATTTGTCATCTCTACCTCCTTGAATTATTGTCAACGTTGTGGTAGGATTCAATGAAGTGTAGGCTGACAGGAAGATCCAGACCCCATGATGATTGGTTTTGGAAGGCCAACTTTGTCGAGATAAGGGGCTACTTCAGGCAGTTAGAAAAAGGCATAACATTATGTAGACGGATAGGTGACCCTAAAGTGGCTTCCGAGGTGGATTTTAACTTGGGGATGAATGAGGATTCCTTGGACTTTGTAAAGCATGTCGATGTCAATAGAGCATAAATCATCCCTTATGGTGGTGAATGCCATTTTGGCAAATGGGTCAAGAAGATCTATATGCCACTTTTTAAGTTCCCTATGTAGTGGCCCTATGTAGTGGGGATGAGGTGAACCAAGCCATGGTTCCAGTTTGGAAGTTCCTTGTGACACCACAGGGATTACGATGTTGGTTATTCTTTAAAGAGAATTCAGAGGAGACGAAGAGCTTGAGTTTATTACAAGAAAACACACACACTTGGGCCTGCATGTGTATCCTAGGGCACCTGCATGCCCACATTAGGACTATGCAGCATGTGTTCATGGGTGGAGAGAAAGGGCTTGAGTTTCTTAGAGAGAGCAAGACACAAGAGAGAGATGGATGGGTGAATTTTCTTCTATCTTCTTCTTCTTGCAATCTAGTATATCATAAAGATAAGAGTACATACTATAAGGGAATGTACTCTTTTACTAACATACAAGGTCGGTCCATAGTGTGAACTCAACTATATGAATTGTGGTTATAACTATGCCATACTTTAGTAAACCAAATATGGGTATCACACAACCTGTCATCCACCGCCGCCGCTGGTGGCAGCATATCAACCATAATCTCACCAAGCATGCTAGTGGCATAAGTGTGAAAGTTATCACCTAGGCGGGTCATCAATTTCTGCAGCACTAGTTGAGCTCAATATCTCAACACTTTCCCTCGAGCTCAACTCCACACATTGCATTCCAAGTAAGCTCTTAAATCTACAAGGCTTCTTTGTCCCGATGCCTTCATGAATATGTCAGCCACCTGTGTGCTGATATAAAACAAATCCACATCTCCTGCTCTAGAACCTCCATGTGCTTCATCCTAGCATGTGAGTTTGGATTACTGGCTACTCATGTGTTATAGTAACGGCCCTATCCATGTGCTTACCTATATCACCAAGTAAGTTTTAAAACTAAGCTACCTCACAAGTTTCCATAGCAGTGGCTCTATATTCTACCTCTATACTCAACAAGGCAACTGTCCGGGTTGTTTCTTGGTGCTCCAACTCATAGTAGCACTCTTAAAAGAAAACATAAAGTTGTTGGTAGATGTCCTGTTTGCAACACTAATGACCCAATTAGAATCTGTGAACCCTTGTAGCTATATTTCTATGCTAGCCTCATAAAAAAGTAAATTATGGGATTTATGTACATAAGACCAAGTGTGGCTTCTTGGGGGTCTCCATAAACTGACTTGCAAGTCCAATAATATAGTTCAAGTCTCGCCAAGTAATGTCCATATAGATCAAGCTACCCACTATGCACCTATACATAGTGGGGTCCTCCAAAAACTCACTTATATATAGTTTGCAAAAAGCTTTGTGTTCTTCTCTAGTGGCATTGAAATAGACTTACAACCTACCACACCATACTTAGAAAACATGTCCAAGCCATATTGTCTCTGTTGACAACAAAATTGCATAAGGTGATCTCACCACCTCTACCCAAGAAATACTGCAGCTCACCTAAATCCCTTACCTTAAACTTCTACTTCAAAAGCATCTTGACACTCTATTTGTCTTTTTCACATAAAGTGAAAATTTTACATTGGATATCTGAAATCCAATGGTAACAAGCTACTCCCCAATCTTATTTGACCATGCTCTAGGTGCTTGCTTCAAGCTATATAAGGCTTTGCATAACCTACACATAAAGTTTGGGTGTGTATCCCTCTATCTGTCTTTTTTGCATAAAGTGAAAACTTTGCATTGGATACCTGAAATCTAATGGTAAACAAGCTACTCCCCAATCTTGTTTGACCATGCTCTAGGTGCCTGCTTCAAGCTATATAAGGCTTTGCATAACCTGTACACAAAATCTGGGTGTGTATCACACTGAGTGTGCATCACACTCATAACCCGTGGCTACATCATATATAATTCTTCTTATAAATTATAACCTAGTGGGGATGCGTCATGTATACTTCTTCTTGTTGAAAATCATAACCCAATGGTGGCTGCATCATATTTCTTCTTCTTGTAAATCACCATGCAAGAAAGCAATCTTTACATCTATCTAATGTAAAGATCAATCCTTCACTATAGCCATAGCAAAATGACAGCTCTCATAGTTGCCATCATTCTCGCAAACCAGGCTGAATGTCTCCTCATAGTCAATGCCATAGGTCTTCACATAACCCTTAGCTACCTTATACATGCTCCATTCGAGTTATGCTTGACCTTATATACCCACTTATATCTAATTACCTTCTTTTCCTTAGGCAAGCACTACCTACCATATTGCATATGCATCCAGTGCTACCGTCTCCTCATCTATGGCATCTTCCCATTTTTCATTTCCAAGTGCTTGCTCAAAACAAGTGCTTGCTTTAACTCCTATATTGCTTTGACCATGTAAGCATAATGATAGGTTGTATATCTATCATATCTCAACTTGCCAATAGGGTATCGTAGACCTACATACACCTGGATCACTGCCATATGTCCTCAATAACTGTGGTTCTCCTTGCACCAAGAGTAACCACCATTGATGGAATGCGAAGCTCCTCATCAAGGTTTTACTCGGAGCCACTAGAATCACCATCCACATATGAGTGATCTACTAATAGATCATGTACAAAATGTTGATCTACCTTTTCCTTTCCTTTGCATGATACATGTGTACCTACATCTGTCCTCAACCTACCTGACCATGGACTAACACTAGATCCACTACTACTAGAGGGCTCTCAAGGTTTACTAAGCACCTATGATGACTGCTACTCTATATGTGGGGTAGCATCATTACTTCTTACATTTGCATCTTCTTTCCTTCACTGGTACACTATCTTTGCTTACTTGCATCTCAGGAGTGGTAGGGTTATAATATCTATAACATTTTTTCTCTAAAGCGTAGCCAATTAATATGCATTCCTCTGCCTTAAGATCCAACTTTGTTCTTACTTTATCAAATGATAACATACACATATACAATACATCTAAACACTTTCAAGAGACACATCTAGTTTCATGCCTGTAAACTTCTATTCAAACGTCATGCCATGAATACTTAACACAACGGGTGAGGGTCATGTTCATATGAAAATAATAATTTGCTACTGCTTTAGCCCCCAAAATTTTTGGCATATTCTTTTCACACATCAAGGCACGCGCCACTTCTGCAATGTGCTTATTTTTCCTTTATGAAACACCATTTTGTTGCTAACAGAGTATACTTGCATGTAAAATGCCTCTTGATTCATTGCTTTCTCAAGAAATCATTAAACTCAATGGAAAAATACTCTCCCCACAATTTGATCTCAAGCATTTTATTTGCATACCTTTTTCCTTCTTGACCAAGGCTTTAAATCTTTGAAAGTGAGCAAACACATCACTTTTCTCTTTCATGAAATAAACCCACACTTTCCTAGTGTGGGTTTGTTTTCCTAGTGTGATCATCAATGAATGTAACATAATACCCACACTTTCCTAAAATAAACCCAATACAATCTACAAGGTCAATCTATAGTGTGAGTCTAACTATATGAGTTGGCACTACAACTATGCCATACTCTAGTAATTCAAATATTACAGAACTTGTCATCCCATTAGTAGAATATCAATTATAATCTCACCAATCGTGCCGATGGCATAATTGTGGAGGGTATCACCCAAGTGGGTCATCAATGTCCACAACACTAGTTAACCTTGATATCTTAATACCCTTGGCCCATGGCCCATGGGCAAAGCCATGGCCATAGCCCCCCACTTCAGGCCCACCAACCACATGGTCATCAGCTTGCCACATGGCTATGTAAGTGATTTTTTTATTATTTATTTTGTAAAAATAAGAAATGTCTAGGGGAGGGATTATTTATATTACCAATGCATGTCCACATGTGTGTAATTGTATGTATGGAGAGTATAAACATACGGGTGTGTGTGTGTGCGTGTGCGTGTGTGTGTGCGTGCATGTGTGGATTGTGTGTTTTTAGACATGTGCATCCACACTTTGTGATGGTGCGTTTGTAAATACCTAGGGCAATGTTTTTTTTGACCTTAGAACCAGAATGTAGGGGTTCCCTTCATAGAAGCCTTGAGCTTCCAACAACTTTTTTTTGGGATCTATCGAAGTCTTACTTGCTGGAGTGGCATTGGGGTTGTCACTTTGCTCTTTTTTGTCTTAGGGGTTTGTGGTTTACGATGAGGCTCTTGGGACCCAAATAGAGGGGTTTTCCTTGTAGAAGCCTTGAGCTTCTAATGCCTGAACTAGGGCTCGGGTTGAGAGTGCAACACCTTTGCTTAAGCGTCTCACGGACAATTTGTGCTCATAAAAGAAGGCGTCGGACCAAATGGTGGCTATAAGGCATTGAAACATGCCTTGGCTAGCTAGAGTACTCTTGGGTAACCAATCCTTCTTAGTGAGCTCCCTGGTGTCTATAAGGCATTAAACATGCCTTGGCTAGCTAGGGTACTATTGGGTAACCACACCTTCTTAGTGAGCTCCCTGAGGGTCTATTAAGGTTGAGGCATGGTGGTGCTTTTCGTCTCTGTTAGGCGACAAGGTTTTGGATCTCCATGGCTGGTGGGAGTGATGTTAACACGTCGAGGCGAGAGGAGTGTTGTGTGTTAGGGATTACTTGAAATAATGGTGTGTAATGGATGAAGAGGCTTAGGATGTTGAAGGGTTTGGGCTATCCTCATTCACCAAGGAGCCATTCCATGGGGGAGATCAAGCATCGTTGTCCTTCTTTACCAGTTGTCTACACAATCAATGGTGGCCACAATCTATCCCCTTTTGAGGATGATGCTTTCTCTCACTGTACCTCTAAAGGGGTCACATGTTTAGATCCAATGAAAAACCCCACTTCAAAGCACCAACAGTCACAACCTGTGTTGGTTGTTATTGTGCGGATGGCATAATGAGGTCCATCTCTCCCACGACAAGATATTATAACTAGCCTCAATCTTAACCAAGGCTAGCCATGCAGCTATTTGGTCTTTTTGGGGAAACTCTACCTCTCAAGGCAAGTTGGTTCCATTGTGGTTTTTATCTTAGCTACATCGTGAAGGTCGATTGCATGCATAGAGATCTGTATGCTTAGGAGCCTATGGCCTCTTTGGTTTTTTTATATGAGGCACACCCTCCATTTTTCATTGTCAGCCTCTTGTTTCTCCTCCTTTTTCTTGTGAATTTAATAGAAGAGCATGTCTTGGGTAAGAGGTAACATTTTGGCTTGCAACCATTAAAATATCCTTTTATCTTAGCCCCATCAGGGTCTCTCATTATTGTACCTTGTGAGGAGAAATTTTGGTGACTTGGTAGGGACCTTGGCCTCTATACTTAAGTTTCTATTTAGTTCTTGACACTATACATAAGTACCATATCTCCCACCTTCATGCACTTTGGTTATCAAACCAATACTTGTACTTTACTTTTTTAACCATCAAATTGTGTATGCAGACACAATCTTTTTTGGCTTTGTTTCTCTATGCCAACTAACCTCTCTGTGTGTGAGAGGGTTTCCCTTGAGGTTATGCCTTGCTATAGTTCAAAGTCTTGGAACTAAGTGTTTTATTAGCAAAGCTTGAATGCAAACTAAAAAGGTGTGATGTTGACAACCACCTTATATATATGCAGTTTTGTAGGTACATAGAGCAGAGTGCAACTTGTGCTCCCAATCTCTTTCTGGATGCCTCTACCGTCTTTGTGAGAATGGTGCATAACATCTTGTTTGTGCTTTCAACTTGGTTGTTTGCTTGTGGATAGTAAGGTGTCGAACGTTGTGCACCACAAGGAACTCTTTCAAAAAGAACTTGCCACTTCATTTATAAAATGTATACCTTGTGGATCACTCACTCTCTAGTGGAAAATTGGATGAGTAATCTTGTTCTCATAGAAGAACTTGGCAATAGATCTCGTGGGAAATTGAAATGAGTAATCTTGTTCTCATAGAGGAACTTAGTGATGATAGATCTCATGGGAAATCGAAATGAGTAAACACGTTCTCAATTTCCCACTATCTCTAGTGGAAAATTGAAATGAGTAATCACATTCTTATAGAGGAACTTGGTGATAGATCGCGTGTTAACATTTTGTGTAGCTTTGGCCTCAGCCCACTTTTTGTGAAGCCCATTGGTGATTATGAAGCATGCACGGGTTCCCTTAGCAGCTTCTAATGGGACCCACAAAGTCTAAGCCCCATTTTTCAAATGATATAGCTCAGAAAGAAAAGGGTATAGAGTTCATTCAACCGGTGGATTTTGGTGAGGAGAGATGTTGTCTTTATTGAGAACTTCGTTCAACCCATGCTTTTATACAAACAATGACAAAATGTATACTCATAGGACATGTTACACTCTTACCTTTGAACAATGCTAGACAATGCAGAGCAAATGAATGCTCAACAAGGTGCTGAAAATTAGTCCATACCCATACCAACTAAAAATCAACTCAAATTTTAGCCCCATAAATCAGCCTATTGATGAGGCAATTGTGGATGATGCAATGGATGAGAAAAGGGTACCCATACAAGTGTCCAAGAGTATGCTAGAATGGATGGGGTACAAATATAGTGGGATAGCAAATCAGCTACTCCTTTGCCTAACAGGACCCGTGCAAGTTCTCATCATGTATCTTATTCTTTTGTAGATCGTGCTCTCATTGCCAATATATTTAATGAAGACAAATGTGTTTCCTTTAAGGAAGAACAAGAAAATGATCTCATTGGATGCAAGTCATGTAGGATGAGTACCACTTAATCCTAAAAATTGACATATGGCAAATTATCCTTGTGGTATAAAGACCATTGGTATAAAAAGTGGATTTATAAGCTTAAGCATAAAGCTATAGGTAGTGTCGCCGCTACAAGGAATGACTTGCTACAAAGGGATATGCTTAGGAAAAGGGCGTACATTATGATGAGACCTTTGTCCTCATGTCTCGTATGACTACAATCGGGTCTGTTAGGTAGTGCATCATGGATGGAATGCACATCCATTGGATATCAAGACTAGATTCTTGAATGATGATTTGCATGAGATGTAGTCTCGTGGTTTTGTTCAAAAGGGACAGAAGTCTAAAGTATGCATGTAAAGAAAAGCTTTATATGGCCTTAACCAGGTTCTGAGAGCATAGTATAAGAAGAATAAAATTGCATATGTGGTGGTTGCAAATGGTTTTTTCAATAGTCCAACTAAGAGTACCCTTTAATAGGACTAAGAATTATTTTTTGGTCATTATTTTATACGTTGATGACATGATGCAGACATGCACTATTGAGGAAAAGATTTTAACCTTCAAGGTTGAATTATATGTATCATCATTTAAGATGATACATTTGGTCTTATTGCATTATTATTAAGACATATAGTTGTGTGATGATGGTATTATGATGTTGCAGTCAAAGTATATACAGAGACTGCTTACACAGTTTGGTCCTGTTGCTACATCTAGTATGTTGAAATATGTAAGCTTGTTTTATGCATGTGTGGGAAAGTGCCCTAGAGGTGCAAGATATTGTGGAAAGATAAGAATGCCACATATGATATTGTATGTGTTGAGATATCGAGCTCTAGTGAGGCGGTGGACACTGATGACCCGCCTGGGGGATAGGCCCCGCACTTACACCACTGGCATGGTTTGTGAGATCTTGGGTGATATGCGGCCAGTGGGATGACAGGCTGTGTGACAGCCACTCTAGAGACTGGCATAGTTATAGCGCCAGCTCATTTAGTCGGGTTCACACTATAGAGAACCCGTGTATGTATTGGTTGAGTACCTTTCATATTATGTGTACTCTTATTCTTGTATATGGTGTGTTGAGTGTTGAGTAGAGAAGAAGAAGATTTTCAGCCTCTCACCTTGTGTGTTCTCTATTAGGGTTTTGTGAGTGTGTGTGAGTGCTTGCAAGAGCTCAAGCTCTCTTCCCCCCTGCATCTTTTCATGGTATCAGAGCCTGGTTCGTGCTAAGGGCTGAGCTGCAAGCAAGAGAACCACAGGAAGCGGTACGAGGGTAAGAGCTTCAACTACTCTTCCCTATTTGTGTTGGTGACTACACCCTTGTCGGGAGCTCTACGGGAGGCACCGGCAAACGATCTCCGATTGAGGAGATTTCTTCGCGGGAGTGAAGCTATAGGGCAACTATGAAGTCCTACGGACTGAAATTTTTCGGGCCGAAAACGCGTTTCGGGCGCGTCTGGACCTCCGTTTTTCAGAAAGCAGGCAATTTCGAGCACTGCGGGTAAGTCATCGATTCTCTGCAGAACTCTGTTTTAAGAACTGCAGGAAGACAGATTGACTGTGCAGACACTGTGGGTGCTGCAAACAGGTCTACAGTTGCCATTGGGTGTATGTATGTGCATTGAAGTCACTGGTTGTGACATTTGAGAGTACTGCAGTACCGCTGTGCAGAAAATACAGTAGTTGTGCAGGAAAAACCAGAGTGCAGTTTCTGGTAAAATTGTGTGTTTGGCAAGATGTCTAATGATGGCATAACACAGATTGTGGCTGAGAAGCTTGACAAGAATAACTTCCATGCTTGGAGGTTCAGGTTAACGAATTTCCTGATGGGAAAAGGCTATTGGGACTACATAGAAGGTGAGCGTGAAGAGGCACCGGAGATACCAGATATAAATCCGACTGCTGCAGATGTGAAAGAGTTTAAAGACTGGAACCAAGGAGCCAGGAAGGTTATGTATTGGCTTTCCATTAGTATACAGGACACCATGATTGGGCACATTCAGGATGCCAAGTCCCCCAAGGAGGCGTGGGACACCTTGGTAAAGCTTTATGAAACAAATACCAAGGCACGTAAGATACAGTTGAAGAATGAACTTCATACTGTGGAGAAAAAGAGCATGTCTGTGAATGACTATGCGCTAAAGATAAAGGGTATTGTGGAATCCCTTGCATCTATTGGTGTGTCAGTAGATGATGATGACAAGGTGGAAGTCTGTCTACGTGGTCTCGGGCCACAATACAAGGCGTTTAAGACGTCTATTCAGACTCGGGAAAACATTCCCAACTTTACAGATTTGGTGTCTATGCTGATTATCGAAGAGAAGAACTTGGGTGAAGACCAACAGTCTTCACAAAGCAAAAACAGTTCAGAGCAACAGGCCTTCTACACGAGTTCAGGAAGAGGACGAGGTAGAGGAGGCCGTGGACGCGGTCAAGGAGGTGGCCGAACAGGTAATCAGAATTATGGCCAGCAGCAGCAGCAGCAACAACAGTCCCAGAATCAACAACAACAACAACAGCACGCAGGTGGAAGAGGCAAATTCAGAGGCAGGGGGAGTCAAAGAGGCCGTGGAAATTGGCAAAGGCAGTACAATGATGCACGTGAATGCTATTATTGTGGTAAGCCTGGACATGTGCAGGCAGAATGTTATAAAAAGCAGGCTGACATGCAAAATGGGAAAGTGCAGCAAAACAACTATGCATCCTCAAGCAGAAATAATGAGGATAATGAGAGGTTGTTTGTTATGCAGCATGTCGTGAATGCCATGTCTGAAAATGTTGATGCAGCACAAAAAGATAATGTATGGTATGTGGATTCAGGCGCTTCGAACCACATGACGAGTCATGGGGAGTGGTTCAAGGAGATGAAAAACCCGGAAAGACCAGGTTTTGTGGAAACAGGGGATGACACTGCTCATCAAATTGCCCACGTTGGAGATGTGCCATTGTCTATGCAGGATGGCAAAGTGAAGTACCTTGCAGATGTACTTCATGTACCGAACATAACAAAGAATCTGGTTTCAGTTGGCCAGATGATTGAGCAGGGTTTGCAGGTTCGGTTTAACCCTGATGGGTGTTATGTTGAAGATTTCAAAGACAAGTGCAGGTTGGTTGCAAAAGGCAACAGAGTGGGCAGAATGTTTACGTTGAATGTAGACATGCCTGAAATGAGTGCTGCGATGTTTGCAAATGGTTCAGGAGTTGTTGCAGACACAGACATATGGCATAAAAGAATAGGACATGTAAATGTGCAGAGATTGAAGTCTATGTAGACAAAAGGAATTGTGACAGGGCTGCCAAAATTTAAAGTGGAAGGTATGCAGAAAATATGTAAAGCATGCCAATTTGGGAAGCAAACAAAGCATGTGTTTCCACGTAACAGATATGTGAGCAGAAATGCACTAGATGTTGTGCATTCAGATGTATGGGGTCCTACGAAGACCGTGTCTATGGGAGGCTGCAGGTACTATGTCACATTTATTGATGACCACACAAGGAAAGTGTGGATATATTTCATGAAGGAGAAGAGTGAGGTGTTCACTCATTTTCAGAATTTCAGAGTATTGGTTGAAAAGCAAACAGGGAAATATGTCAAGTGCCTAAGGTCAGATGGAGGGGGAGAATACTTCTCCAATGAGTTCTCTGAATTCTTGAAGAAGAATGGTATTCGGAGACAGTTTACATGCAGATACACTCCGCAGCAAAATGGAGTTGCTGAGCGGAAAAACAGGCACATTGCTGAGATTGCGCGAGCATTGATGGAAGAGAAGAATATGCCGCATTGCTATTGGGCTGAGGCTGTTTCTACAGCAGTATACATCATGAACAGGACTCCAACTGCAGCCATACATGATGTAACCCCAGAGGAGAGGTTTACTGGCAGAAAACCAGATTTGTCTCATCTGAAAGTCTTTGGATGCATTGCATATGTGCATGTGCCAGATGAGCTGAGAACTAAGCTGGATCCGAAAGCTGAAAAATGTGTGTTTATTGGATATTCCCTTGAGCAAAAGGGATACAGGTGTTATAACCCTGCTACACGTGAGTTGAGGGTAAGCAGGGATGTTGTATTTGATGAGATGAGCAGCTGGTATGCTGCTGAAAAAGAAGCTGTTGGGGCTGATTTGAGTGGAAGTGTGGTTGCACAGAATGCAGGTCAGCAATCACAGTCTTTGAGTGGACCAGGAGAGTCCTCATCTAGTGGGTCTGTTGATAGACCATGGAGTGGCAGGCTGCGTCATAATACCAGCCCTGCAAATGTGATTACTACATCACGTAAAGGAAAAGAGAAAGTGGTTGAGCCCCTTGGTATGCCTGACATTTCTGCAGGGCATTCTCATGTTGATGGAGAGTCTAGTGGCTCAGATATGAGCCTTGATGAGGAGCTTGGGATCCCAGCTATGAGAACACCTGGTGTAAAGAAGGCTATGGAAGCCATGAATGAAAAGCTGCGAAGATCAGGGAGAGTGAAGAACCCTGTGCAGAGATTTACATATGATGGTTATGTGGCACATCACTATGCATATATGGCAAAGGTTGTGCAGGTTGTTGAGCCCACATGCATTGATGAGGCTGTTGGAAATGTGTGTTGGGAGAAAGCTATGGATGAGGAGATGGATGCACTATATGGAAATGAAACTTGGGATTTAGTGCAATTGCCAGAAGGCAAGAAAGCCATTGGATGCAAGTGGGTGTACAAAGTTAAACATAACAGTGATGGAAGCATAAACAGGTACAAGGCTAGATTGGTAGCCAAAGGATATGCGCAGACATATGGGATTGATTATGAGGAAACTTTCAGCCCAGTTGCCAAGATGGCAACGGTGAGAGTTGTGATAGCAGTGGCTGCATCAAAGCAATGGTCTTTACATCAGATGGATGTAAAGAATGCATTCTTGCATGGGGATTTGCAAGAAGAGGTGTATATGTTGCAGCCACCTGGTTATGAGGATGAGGGTCACCCCGAGCATGTTTGCAGGTTGAAGAAAGCCTTGTATGGCTTAAAGCAAGCACCAAGAGCATGGTCTGACAAGATTTCTGAATATCTTGTCACTATTGGCTTTCATGTAGCCAATGCAGATTTCTCATTGTATGTGAGACATGGTGATAGAGGAGTTGTGCTTGTTGTCATCTATGTAGATGACTTGATCATTACGGGGGACCATGATGCAGAGATCTTTGATGTAAAGATCCTACTTAGACAGAAGTTCGAGATGAAGGATCTGGGGGAGCTTAGATATTTCTTGGGCATTGAGGTGATTAGGTCACCACATGGTATTGGATTACTGCAGAGACAGTATGGCTTGGACATGTTGTCCAAGTATGGTATGACAGGCTGTAAGCCTATTTCTGTGCCATTGGATCAGAATGGCAAGTTGAGTGCAGATTCAGGAGAAATCTTGGAGGATCCTACTATGTACAGATGCATAGTAGGAAGTTTGATCTACATGACGATCACCAGACCAGATTTGAGCTATGCTGTTGGGTTGGTGAGTCAGTTTATGCAGGTTCCACGGAAACCGCATTTGGATGCTGTGAGACGCATACTGAGGTATGTGAAGTCTACTTTACAGTGTGGACTATTCTATGAGACTGGGACAAAGATATGTGTACATGGGTACACAGATGCTGATTGGGCTGGTAGTATCTCAGACAGAAGATCTACCAGTGGATTCATGTTTTCTTTGGGGAGTGCTGCTGTGACTTGGAGCAGCAAGAAGCAGCCTACAGTTGCTCTATCGAGTACAGAGGCCGAGTACAGAGGAGCTGCTATGGCAGCATGTGAGGTAGCTTGGTTGAGAAAGCTACTTGCAGATTTGGGTCTATCAGTGGATAGACAAGTTGTCATTTTCTGTGACAACATTAGCAGTATACAGTTGGCCAGGAACCCAGTCTTTCATGCTCGTACGAAGCACATAGAGGTCCACTACCACTTCGTCAGAGAGAAGGTCTTGGCAGGAGACCTTGACCTTGTTTATGTCAGCACAGAGGATCAGGTAGCTGACATCTTCACCAAAGCATTGGGTACAGAGAAGCTCCGCAGATTCAGGGCTTCGCTTGGTGTACATGAGATGGAGTTGAGCTCGAGGGGGAGTGTTGAGATATCGAGCTCTAGTGAGGCGGTGGACATTGATGACCCGCCTGGGGGATAGGCCCCGCACTTACACCACTGGCATGGTTTGTGAGATCTTGGGTGATATGCGGCCAGTGGGATGACAGGCTGTGTGACAGCCACTCTAGAGACTGGCATAGTTATAGCGCTAGCTCATTTAGTCGGGTTCACACTATAGAGAACCCGTGTATGTATTGGTTGAGTACCTTTCATATTATGTGTACTCTTATTCTTGTATATGGTGTGTTGAGTGTTGAGTAGAGAAGAAGAAGATTTTCAGCCTCTCACCTTGTGTGTTCTCTATTAGGGTTTTGTGAGTGTGTGTGAGTGCTTGCAAGAGCTCAAGCTCTCTTCCCCCCTGCATCTTTTCAGTATGGTGTGTGAGTGTTGACCAAACGAGTGGAAAAGAGTGTGCCACATGTAAAGTGTGATGAGGGCTGTCTATATTAGAAGCCTCATTGTATGGTTCATTGTGATATGCAATAGAGATATTCTTTTGAGTGTGCTACTCTCTCTCACTCTAGTCATGGAGTTTCTTGTGTGGTTTAATCCACCTTAGTTATGCTTAATATTTTTTCTACCACCATGATCAATCCCATAGTAGGGATTTTAACATGGTATCAGAGCTAGGATTGGCTCTTGATCATCATGGTGCTTATGTGTGTGTATTAATTTATATGTTCATTTGATTAAGCATATAATTTTTTATTTTAGCATTTCCATTATGAGAAAATTATGCACACTCATCATTATGGATTGCATTTAGAGTCTTGGAAGCTGCTCATTTAGCATATAATTTTTTATTTTAGCATTTCCATTATGAGAAAATTATGCACACTCATCATTATGGATTGCATTTAGAGTCTTGGAAGCTGCTCATGGAGATTTGGAGATTATGGTGTTGCCATCATGGAAGTAGAAAATGAAGATTTTAGCAATATGAAGACTATGAAGTCTTTGTCAATATCAAAGAAGCCACCCAAGAGAGTTGTAAATGGGAATTTTGCAACATGGAGAGCCTTCTCATCATCAAAGAAGCTGAGATAAGGATTTTCAACAAGTATGAAGGCTATGGAGTCTTATATATTTGTGATTGTAGCCATCTGCATGTGTTCTACTAGAACTAGATGAGGTTGTAATTCCATGGGAGAAAACGGATGAGCCAACCGAATTAGGAATTACATAAGATTTGGTATAAAACTTGGGGACGGCTTGGCCCCCCACATGTAAAACCAATATTAGACTTGGTGAAATTAATTCTGGGGCATTAGAATCTAGGTTGGGCTCCTTGAAAGGTACGTCCCACCTTATTTATTATAACTTATAAAAAAGATATCAATATTGATCTCATTTAGCAAAATTTTTCCATTAGGCTAGATTTGAGAGTTCAACTAGAAGGTTAAGTGAAGGAAACTTGTTTTGGTTCAAGGACTAATTGTTGGAAACAACAATCCAATCGATTATAGTGCATCAGACCATACCTCCTCAACTTGCACAATCTTCAGTCCCCTTATCAAACGACCGACATAGAGTTCTTCTGTATTAAGAAGGTAAGACTCCTTTAAATCTACCTCAAGCAAGGAGATTTGGGGAGAAACTAGCCAAATAAACGTAGATGCATGTAGAGGAACTATAAAACCCTTGGAAAAGAGAGGTTTCACGGTCCTCTTAGCCCTAGATTTACCAATAGGCTCAGTGAATAGTGTCATAAACTTTGTAAAAAGGACATTGAACTACCCCATGTTTGGGTGAAGCTTCATTGAAGTAGCGAGCATAGGACTAGGACCATCAAGTTTGTTTCATCCAAAAGTGCTCAAACCATACACTGTTTCAAACTTTGGTGTGAACCTCGACTAGTGCTTGCCTACTAAAAGCCCTTATCATCATCGATAGGTAAGTATAGACCATCATAATAGCCATATCCACCTTTTGTATTACAACCTTAACCCATTCCTCCACGACCTACAATAGTACTTGATGAATCTATCCATAGAGTCAGAACCTTAGGAATAGGAGATCTATGAGTTTAATGAGCAACAAGACCCATAACAACAATATGGTCCTTATGGGTATCTAGAATAGGCTCCAACCATAGACTATGCATCCTTGTTCAAAGCTATGGTGTAACAAAGAGAGAGAGACCTCAATAATATGGTACATATGCCACTGATGCAATGCTTTTGATGTAAAAGTGCACACTGTATTGTAGAGTGTCCTTTTAACAACAATATGCTCTCTCACACAAAGTCCTATCCCCAATGCTCCAAACACTCCGAATCTCATGCCGAATGCCAATGTCATTCCTGAAGGTAGCACATGCTACAAGTGTGGATTCGATCGCACTTATAAGCATTGTCCTGAGACAAAATGACCAACAGAATGACAATTGCCCCAGTAATGAAGTATCAATAGCCACTTCAATGATCCTTAACTTGTTGTGCAAGGAGGTTCATACAACTCTCCTTAATGCCATCACAAGGCTCCAAGACAAGATGAGGGAATCATCCAAGGGAACATCCAAGGCTGTTAATAAACAAAAAGCCAAATCAATTAACTAAAGAGCCTGAACCATAAGCCCCAAAGTCTCCTCTCAATAATCCTTAAAAAGACTAAAGGACCAAAACCAAAGGTCCAAAAGAAGAAGACATGAAAGAGCACGTAGAAACATACTACATGACCAATTATCAAGGTCAACGATGTCATGACCATTGAAAGTGGCTCGAATGAGAGATCCAAAGATGCCTTGGGGGGTTCACTCACAATAAAGGCAGATGTCACCTGCGTGCATGAACCTCCCCCTATATATGATGCTCATAAGATGATAACACCCCCCTATTTAAGCTTATAAGGATACCTTTAAAATGACTATGTTACTCCCCTTCCTTATATCTATGTTTTTTCTCTAGCATTTACACACCCTCTCTCCTTAGATTAAAGTATGTTACTTTGAACCTTATTGAGTGAACATAAGTACTTCATGCATGCTACCAGGAAACAGATGTTAAATTCTAGGAAATCATCATTGTAAGTCACCACAACCTACTTGAATCATTATTGAAGCATGTTGTGATCATTTCTTAATATCATTAGATCAATACCATACATACACCATGAAAATGATGTGAATCAATCCCCCCAGGCCCCCTCCTCCTAATTTAAATTTAAGATTTAGTATTCAGCTAAATACATGGCCTTACCCCTACCTTATAAGCTTATGCCTCATTTCAAAAAACCCCCCTCTTGTACACTCACGTGATATCATAAGTTTTCTAAGAGTGAATCCCTCGGGAAAGACGCCTCCCTTGCAAAACAACGAGCGATCTCTTGTGCTCAAACCAGCTCTTAAAAGAAGCACAATCACTAAGTAATCTTTCAAAGAAACTCAAAGAGTATCCCAACCCTCCATGTTGGAGAAGGAGCAAATGAAACAATCCCAAACTCTTGTGAGAGGAAAATGGAAAGTCTATCCTTGAGCAAGTGGTCAAGTATGAACCGCTAACCTTGCATGAACGTATCCTAGACCCTATTCTAGAGAAAATCATAGAACTAGAAAGGAAGCCTCAGAGTGAGCCAAAGGCCTTGACCAAACCCATGGGGATTATTAAGAGGCCTCAGAAAGAGCTAGCTTTGGAGCTCGATTTTCAAAATATTTTCTCCAAGGTGATTAGCAAAACAACTTCATTTTGTCCCCTTTAGAGACACCATCTCCTAGGGAATATTTAATGCATATTCCCTACATTCTTATACGTCTAAGACCATCTCTAAGTGAGTGAAAATATCGCCTCCATGAAACATAACAAGCTTCACAACATTCTTGTCCTTAGAAGTTCAAGTCCTATAATTAGTTCTCTCTTGCAAGGAAAATCTCAACTTTAGAAAGACTTATCCGCTTGGATGAATGGGAATTTAAAGGCCCATATAGCTGAACTCAAAGAGGGTGTAGAAGATCCATACCACATTGAGTGCTTGCCTTTCTTACCCAAGACCAAAGGATAGCCCAAAGTACCCATGGATAAGTTAGGACACTATAAGAAATGAAATGAATGTTGTGTTATCTAACTTATAATTATAAGGGAAATACCATCTCTGTAATCTTGGATGGTGGTGCTAGTGTTGTCATAATCACAAAGGATTTCTAGGAGGCCTCAGGAAGTCCACCACTTGAAGGCACAAGCCTTGTATTCAAGCTTGTTGTTGATGGGAGCATAGCTTAACCGTTGGACATTCTTCAAGATGCAAAGATCAACACCTTCGGGCTAGCCTTCAACCACTCATTCGTGATGATGGATTTCCACATAAGAGAGTCACGGAAATTAGCCAAGGCAATGCAAGCGCACAAGGACAAGATTAGCAATGACAGGCCTCTTCGATGCTAAGTGGTAGCAAGCACTTGGATGCACGGACCGGTCACCTGTGGTGGCGAAGGGACCCGCAAGCAAAAAGCGGGTGACGCCCAAAAAGCAATGGATGGAGTTGGCACAAAACAGTGGAGGAGTGGTCCGGTTGAGTTGGCGACAAGAGACAAGGAGAGGAAAAGAGAAGAGAAGAGGTAGGGAAGCTAAAAGACGGCAAAAAGGAGAGCAGAAACCCATCATGGGAAGGAATAAAGAGGGAGAATAATACTTCACATTAAGCATTTTTACATCCACAATGGCAAGAGCAGAGGCTATGAGCTATGGCAAAGTTTGATTTGGGTGGAGTTCTAGTCCCGATTGATAGACGGGATGCAAGCTAGACTTGATTTTCCTCTTCTTCTCTTGATCATCAGTAATATACATGAACGGTGATACTTCCAAGAGAAACTTCCAAATTTTGATACATAAGCTTGCACCGATTCATGCTCCTTTTTGATCAATGCTATCCCAGTTCTTAACTATTTTCTTTATGGCATTAAGAGGCAAGAACTGGGTATAAAACCGCTCCTTGAACTCTGTAGCATGCACCGACGGGCTAGGACCGTGTGAAAAAACGAAGCTTTTCTTTAAACCTGAGTTTAGTGAGTCTTTAGCAATCCTTTAAAACAACATACATGAATCTAAAAGAGATTTAGTAGAGAGACAGCACCAGATGGGGTCCCGAATTACCCACTGAGAAGGGCCCCCCTGTAAGCAGGAGTATTTTCTTTATTTCTTCTTCTTCTAGAGAATTGTATACAAGCTAAATTGTGTCCACAAGACTGAGCGGACAAACTGATTGACTGACCGCCAAACGCAAGGAAAAAGTGACAAAATGCTGGGAAGAACTATGCATAAGCTTTAGGCGATTGTGAAGCTATCTTTGAGAAAAATACACCGGCCCGAGACTGAGGGTAGGTATGTTGAATACTTCTAAAGAGACTGAGCTTCTTTTCCTTTGGCTAAAAGCACAAGAGTGGCTGTAGGTATGCATAGGCAGGAGCCTAGGCATACATGCTTGACTTAGCTTGATGATCGGGCTGAATTTTACCTAATGATTTTCTAGGATTGAATATGCTTTGCGTTTTTATATGGCTCATGGATGCTTGTCGACTGTATAAGGAGGTTGTCAGCTTGCAGAAAATCCCATGATTGTGAGCATTAAATGCCTGGTTGGTTGGTTTTGGTCTTGTCGGTTGTTGGTCAGGCTACTCCGACTACGCTGTCTAGCTTGGTCGACACAGTCTGGCTTGTTGCCCAAGCCCACAAAAGGATTGTTGACATGGTCTAGGAGTATGGCTAGGGGGTTGGCTACCCCTTGCAAGGCTAGCCCACCTTTGGGGCTGCCTTGGGGTTGGGCCTTAGGGCTGGCCCCTTCTACATGCAATGACACTACATGCTTAATCATGCATCCCATGGCTATGGCTGACATCTACATGTACTTGTATGATGAACACTTGAGCTGAATTCTCCACAGTGGGGGTTAAGAGGACTGATCTGACACTGACCTCTATGGCTGGGAGGCTGACCTACGTAGCTCATGCCTGAAATGTCCTAGACTGGGGCTCACAAAGGGGTCACGACATACGACAAAATATCCTAAAAGGTACTACTTCTATACACGATTCTTGCATTGTTGATGATGAGCTGGTTTGTCACCGTGTACCATAGTGCATGGATGCACATTGCATTACCTCCTGCTGCTTAGCTTGGCAACAAGTTCATAGCTTCAAGATAGTCCCACCAATAATTGTGGATACTCAAGGAAGAATTCTTCATCTAGCCACACGGCTTCATGGGTCCCTCGATCTTTGAACTTTGTATAAAATTGGTGAAGACATCGTCCAGAACCATGGCAATCTATCTGGCAATCTGAGTTACATGGCGACATCGCTTATCTTCTTGATGATGGGAAAAGAACCAAAACTTCTGAATGACAACTTTGGACAACGCTTGCCCACTTTCTTGAGTCTTTGCTTCATGATCCTTAAATAATTCACCTTCTTGAAAATTGATGTCTCTCTGTGACTTGTTTACCTATCTGGTGTAAGCCTCCTGAGCTTTGGTAAGATGCTCTTTGAGACATGGACTCAATGATGGCTGAAAAAGTTTTCATTGTCTTGTTAACCTCCAAGGAAGGAGAGATCATCCTTGTGAGAAGGGATGAAAATCTTTGACCAAAGGCTACCTCTCGTATGGAGTTTTGCAACACTAGATGAGTGAGTGTCATTGAGAATCGCTCTTGTACCAATGGGAGATGAAGCTCCCACCTTGACTATTGATCATGGCAGTACGGTTTAAGCACATCAAAAGCCAACTGATTGTAAATCTCAGTTTGGCCATCGGTCTGGGGATAGAATGCACTGAACAATTACAATTTGGTACCAAAGTTGTCAAACAGAGCTTGTTGCCAGAAGTCAGATGTGAACTTTGGATTCCGATCTGAAGTAATGGTCCATGGAAAACCACAAACTGGATACCAATGGCGGAGAAAAAGCCAAGCTATATCTTCTGCTGCTGATGTCTACTTGCATGATATAAGCATACAAAAATTACTGAATCTGTCAACTATCGTCATACACTGAGTATTTCGAGATCTAATAGATGCGGGAAGGGATCCAATAAAATCTATCAAAATGTCATGAAATAAACTCTCAGGAACGGGCAATGGTGGCTGAAGCAACCCTGCCTATTTGGCATGAGGTACTTTCACTTTTTGACATATGGAACACGGGTAAACAAAGTTGTGCACATCCCTGCGCATCTTTGGCCAATAAAACGATCTTTCTAACTTCTCCAAGGTACTGTTGATCCCCAACAAGTGAATCATGGGCATCACGGAGGAGTGCCGATATTTTCTCCCTGAGAACAAATAGTTGACCCTTGTAAAAGAGCCAACTGTCTTGAATGGTATAATTCTGGACAATCTATATACTGTGTCTTCACACTCTAAATCTTTTCCTTGTATCTCCAACACATTGGACTTTGGTAATGTCTGAATACTACCTTTATGACTCAGAGCGTCGGCTACGGGGTTGTTCTTACTCGGTACATACTTAATCATTCCTTCAAACCATTGAAAAATTGAGTCTGTCGGTGCTGTTTATCGCTCCACTGGGCACTTGGCATAGTTTGTAACCACTTCAAGGCTTGGTGGTTTGTCTTTATAGTAAATTCCCTTCCATAAAGAAAAGGTTTCCATTGTTTCAAGGCTGTGATAACCCCTAATGACTCTTTGTCATATAACTTTCTATTGTAATATGCCACCGGTCTTCCTTCTTGTTGCAAAACGGCTCCTATGGCGAGATTACAGGCATTGGTGATCACCTCGAAGGGATCATTCCATAATGCGAGTTTAAGGACTGGGGCTTTAGAAGCCACTTTTTGTGGAGCAAAGAACGTCTCTAAAGCCTTATCTATGAGACTGAAAATTTATGTCTTCTATTCTTCACTCCCAAATCTGTCAATGGTGCTGCAAGGTTAGAAAACTGATCCATATGTGAGCTATATACTTAGCACAAACCCACGAAGGAACGTATCTCTTGGGCTGTCTTTGGAATGTCCCAATCAAGAATTGCCTTTACCTTTTCAAGGTCAAGGCAAATGCTGTCACAGAACTAATCACATAGCCCAGGCACTGCACTTCTTCTTGAACTCCAAAGATGCTCTTCTTTGCATTAATGTAGAGTTTGTTGTCTTGCAAAAGATGCAAGACCCTTTGCACATTTTTCACATGCTGTTCTGCAATGGCAGAAAAAATAAGAATGTCATCCAAAAAATGAATAGACAAATACCGATGAGTACGGCTGGCGAAGACTCGTGACATCATCTTGTTGAATGTTGTTGAATGTCGCTGGTGCATTGATCAAACCAAAAGGCATGACAACAAACTCATATTGACCTCATTCTGTTTGAAAGGCTGTCTTTGGGATATCGGCCTCGAAAATTCTGACTTGATGATAGCCACTTTTGAGGTCGATCTTGATGAAGTACTGAGCACTATTGAGTCTTTCAAGGATGTACTCTATCCTTGCATGGGGAACTAATTCTTGATTGTCAACTTGTTCAAGGCTCGGTAATCCACACAGAGACTTTATGAGAGAAATCCGGAGCCAAGTTCAAACGTGATGTATAGGTAGATGTAATGTATATAAGATGGTGTGAAGTGGATCCTAGGTGGTAAAATCAACGCCGTGTGGCAGCCTGGTGGATATGCTCACAGTCGCGAAGAAAAAATGAAGAAGTATGGGCAATCGAAGCAATCAAGCGACGCAACTTTCTAGAAGAAACGATGTGGCGACGGGTTGATGAAGGGGAGAAATTGAGTTTTAAAAAAAGATGGAGAAGGGGAGTGAGTAGAGAGACTACAAAGAGGAGGTTATCTACGGACGAGATGTCTTACAGATGTTAAAGGTTGCAGAGTGAAGATCAGCACAATGAGAGGAGTGGAATTGGTTGAGTCAGAGCAGCAGAGGGTGTATTGAGGACCAGAGAATCATCTAGGAAGTTATTGCCCTAATATCTCTATGTGGCATCTTTGTTAGAGACTTGGCTCAGTCTAAAACTAGCTCAACTATAGCTGTTGTCTGTTAGATGAAGGCTGGTTTGTGTGTGTTTGAGAAAGACATACTATTTGTGGTAGGGGTTTCAATGAGGTCTGAGGTCATGAGTGAGAATATGGTTTAGTGGAGAATTGTTGTTGGAGTCTATCTATAGAGGATCCCAAAGGTTTATCCCAAATTGTTGTTGGAGTCTATCTATAGAGGATCCCAAAGGTTTTTGGTGTTTTCTTCTCGTATGTTTGAGCCCATGTCTCAGGGATGTTGAGACATTGACATGTTTTTAGCTTTGAAGAAGTCTTAGAGTTTGGATTGAATATGTTATGAACGGATGCAAGGTTTTTGGATTCAATGTTTTAGTTTTGGTGAATGTGTTGCTTTGAATGAGTTCAAGGTGATGGAACACTTGTGAGTGTTAATATGATGTTTGGAGAGCTGATGCTGAGTCAAATCTAACTCAGTCAATGTCACATGAGAGGATACAGAGTCAGATAAGGTTGTTTGAGTATCAAATGTAATCGGCTGAAAGTGTAGAGGACTAGGATTGGTTTATCTAGGTTGAAGGGAAGTGGTTTAGAGTCAGGTCGTCTGATAGTCAAGGGATTGTCAGTAGTCAGATAGATGGGTTAGTGAGTTGAATGGTGATTCAAAGTCAGCTGTCAAAGTCAGCTCTGTGAGTCAGTTGTGAGTCAGTTGTAATCAGTTGTGATTCAAAGTCAGCTGTGAGTCAGTTGTAATCAGTTGTGATTCAAAGTCAGCTGTGAGGTTGTAATCAGTTGTAATCAGCTGTAATCAGTTGCCTGTGAGGTTGTAATCAGTTGTAATCAGTTGAGAGTCTATAATGTTATATCTTTATGAAATTAGTGAGTCAATTGTGATCAGTTGAGAGTCTATAATGTTATAACTTTATGAAATTAGTGAGTCAATTGTAATCAGTTGAGAGTCTATAATGTTATATCTTTATGAAATTAGAGTAGCTTGAGAGTCAGCGAGTGCCAAAGGACACATAAGTAAAAATTTCTGATTCAATTGTCGGTTGGGCCTATTTCAAACAACTGAGTCAGTTTCAGTCAAATTCAATCTGATAGGTATCTCAAGGTCAGCAAGCAATCAACTGTTGTCAATCTTAGGTTTGTTGTGTTTGTTCTTGGTGTTTTATGAGGTTTTTGAGAGTGTAGTTGTGTCAGAGGACACCGAGGTTGGTGTGTTGTGAGTTAGATCTAAATCAGCTGAATCAGTTGGGTTAGCTATTTTAGGTTGATGGTCAGTAGGAGGGGAGAGCTAATCGGATTGGTCAAGTTGTGAAGCAAGGAATTCGAAGTTTGCTGATATTGGAGGACTTTTTTGGAGCTTGGAGGACAATTTGGGAGCCTTGAGGACTTTTTTGGAGCTTGGAGGACAATTTGGGAGCTTTGAGGACATAAATCTACAATTGGAAGTCAGCAGGGGAGAGTTGATAGGATTGGTGAAGTTCTGAAGCAAGGAATTTGAAGTTTGCTGATATTGGAGGACTTTTTTGGAGCTTGGAGGATAATCTGGGAGCTTTGACTGGAATCAGCAACAAGCATCCGACTTAGGTACAGTCATCAAACTGACTGGAATCAGCAACAAGCATTCGACTTAGGTACAGTCAGCAAACTGATCAGCTAGGAGCTTTTCAGGTCAGCCGAGTGGTGTCAGCACAGTAGGCTGAGGGGTTAGGAGTAAAGATTAGAGCTATTGGAGGTTAGATTTAACTTGGTAGGACATTTGGAGGAATGAGCTGAGTCAGAATGGGATGTGTATAGGTGTCCGAAGGTGTCAATTGAAGGACTGAGAATAGGTGTAAAGTTTATTGGTGCCCTTGGAGATGGGATTTTAGAGGACTGCAATTTTGATCCCTTTACATTTTCTTCGTGTGTGTCTGTTGGTGGTGTGATAGAGGCCATCACTCGGCATTCTCACATGCTTTGGTGCCCCCACTGAGGATTAGAAGGTTCTTATTTAGGGCTTTGATCAACAGGTTGGAAATCACTGCTGATCAACTCAGGACCAATGGCTGGTTTTGCATATGATGTTTTTAGAGGTGAGAAGGGAGAAGATGTCACTCAATTCCTGAGGAGAGTTGAGTTGGCAGCTTTGAGGAACAATAGGGATGATAATGCATATAAAGCTCGAATGATAGGATTGGTTCTGGAAGGTGCGGCCAAGGAATGGTATGAGGATGCGCTATTAGAAGAGGAGAGGGGAGCATTTGAGAAATGCATTAAGAAGAAAGTATGGGAAGACTGATAATCCAAAGGACCTTTGGAAGGAACTTAGTAGACTATACTAAGGGGAAGAAGAAGAGATTATTGCTTTTGTAAACATGTTTGAAGGGATCTAGAGAAGAATTGTGAGGGTATTAGTAGGGGAAATTCAAATACCACCTGATTTGTTAAATAAGGATAGATTTATAGGGCTTTTATAAGCGGTTATTAAGGAGAAGGTGGAACTCAAAGACCCTGACACCTATGTTGAGGCAGGTAGGCTGGCATCATCAAAACAATGGAAGAAAAAGGTGCGAAAATAGGAGCTGGCTTGAAAAGACAGGGAAATAGGTTTGTCAGCTAAATATGACCATTGAACATGTGAACATATGATGGCACCTTTGCCTGTTGATGTTCATGTAAAAAGGGACCGTTCGTGTCGAGATTCCAAGGGCTACTAAGTCGTCAGATAGAGGTCAGGATGGTCTACATCAAGAGATTCAGAGGTTGACTAAGCAGATTGAAAATCTTAATCTTGCTATGCAGGTTATTTAGAACCAGGTCCGAAGACCACCGAGAGAAAGACCACAAAGAAACTGGATGGAGTACTTCCAATGCTACAATTGTGGGGCGAGGAGCCATACAGCTCCGCAATGTCCTCAACCAAGAAGAGAGCTAGGAGGTGTGTACCCGATCATTTAAAGACCGAAAGGTAACATAGGTGTCCGCAATAGGGAAATAAATAGTGGAAACCAAGGGCCAGTACAAGGGTAGATACAACCCCAAGGTCCTCTGGGAATGTGCATGTGCTTGAAACCATTGAGGAAGAAGAGGGTGAAGTTGACATGTTGGCTAGTAAAAGAACAAGGATGTAGAGATCGGAGTCAGAAGGTACTAATAAGGAAACAATGGCCAAAAAGAAAAGAGAAAAAGGAAAGTCAGTCATGGAGAAGCTGGAATCTAGCAAGCAAGGAAGAGCTAGAGCTAGAAGGAGAAAGATTGGTATGGATGACTTTCAGTTGGGTGAAGGGGAATCTCCTTATAGTCTTTTGTTGGTAGATGTGAAGCATAAGAAGGTAGATATCACATATGGTCAACTTTAAAGCTAAACTCTAGCATAAGACAACAATGTCATAAGCTTACAAGTGTCAGACGAGTCAAGTTTAAAACGCCTCAGGCTAATGTGCATCAACTGAATAGTGTATCTGACATTTTGCCTATTGTTTATGTCTGGATTCAGGGCATGAAAGTAAGCAAAGTTTATATAGATGGTGGAGCTTAGGAACATGTCATGACTGAGGAAGCAAAGTTTATGTCTGGATTCAGGGCATGAAAGTAAGAAAAATTTATATAGATGGTGGAGCTTAGGAACGTGTCACTGAGGAAGTAGTACATGATTTGGGTTTGGAAGTAATAGGAAAATCTATCTTTAGTGTCAAGATGGCCAATAGTTCAAAAGTTAAATGTCATGGTGTGATTGAGGGTATGGAGTTGATTGGACAAAAGGTAGTCATTGATATGGATGTCATGCCAGCAGGGGTTGGGGCATATCCCATTATTTTGGGAAGACCCTGGCTGATTGCAATGAAATCTAGGCGCAGGACTGGTACAAAGCATGTATTGATTTGTTTGTTTTGACAGGTTCAAAGAAAGCAGGATAAGATATGATTTAAAAACAGGCAAGATTCTGGAGATTGGGGAAAAGGTGGAGTCAGAGAGGAGCAGATTCAGCTTCTTTTGATAGTTATGATGATTATTCCACTGGTTCCACAGATGAAACTGATGGGGAATCAGCAATGGAGCAAAGTTTGTTGGAGAATATCTATGGCATGCAAATAGCAAACCACACGATGGAATTAGTTTGTGCTCAAGGTGAGACCCCCCAACATTCCAAAAGTTGAGTTAATAGGGATGCTTTGCAGATGATCTGACCAATGAGGAAAGATGTGAGATCCCTGTCCCCACCGAGCAACGGATTCGGGGTACTAGCAGCGGAAGGAGCACTTCTCGCGCAGGACAGGGGTCTCACACTCGGGGTCTCGTCCACGGATATCCGGACAAGAGACTAATCCGTCGGTTTTTCCAAAACCGAACCCGAAAAAACTTCCCTTACCCGGAAAGTACGGGCGATTCCACCAGGATAACTTTTTACTCTAACGTAGTCAAGATCATTACTGATCACGCTGACCCGACTGCACCTATAAAGATACTCGGTCAGATCAAGGAAGAAACTTGCACTTGGATCATTGGGATCAACGCTTTTTTCCCCATCAAGAGGCACGGCCGTTGATTCCTATCCATAGAACAATTACTATCCGAGATTTACTTTATCGTAATAACAAAAATTGAGTCTTGATTTACGGATCCATCAGTCCAACCTAACCCCATCCAGTCCCATGGGTTAGCCAACCGCCCAACCACTGTAGTGATGGGATCCAATTAAGAATTTGGTTAGGTTTTGTCCCGGGTACCAAGGAAAAGAGTTCCAAGGTTCCCTAGCCGGAAGTTCATGCAAACATAAAATTAGTCACACCACTTACACACCCAATATGAAATTGCCTTTTTCTTAGCATCAGCTAACTTTAAAACAATCCTTTAATGAAACCATTATGTCACTGATGATAATCCTCAAAGTCTATGGTTGAATCCTTATTTTCAGTCATTCATTCATCGGTATACTTATGGCATCATTGGCAACCAGAACGCTCACCACCTGTTCACTCAGGGGCCTTTTCCATAGTTCCTAGCTCATAGTAACCAGCAATATATTCATATAATAGAATGGAATCTCCATGGAAGATCAGCAAGATCAACCCACAGATCCATATAAAAGAGCCATAGACTCATCCATTGAGGACCAGCAAGGTTAATCAACCAGATCCATGCCCGGTTTCAGAAAATAACTCTTACTCCTTGTTCCAATATCTTCCACGACGCACGTGTAGGTATCTTCGACGACCCCCAGAGCCCGAGCACCGTATGGTCAGCACCCTTTAGGATCCTTCCCAGGTGACCTAGCGCTTCACTCATAAGCTGCTTCCTTGGTCCCTCATCCACCGTACTGGAAGCTCACCATTTAAATCGAACCGAGGCTGGTCAAGACCTCGATCGACCTTGCTATGCGAGACGTCCTCCATTGACTCTCTGCCACCAGCAGTTGCAACTTTATCAGTTCGGTCCTCATGACCTTAATCCTCAAGACGGTCAAAATGCTTCCCCAGCATTCTTGACATAAAACAGTCATTTACAAACAGTCACAAATACAGTTTCTATAACGAACTCTCGTCTTTCCACATTATCCACTCTCGGACCACATTACTTATTCCACATTCCATTCAATGTGTACTCGTTCTCATCCATTCACTCATATAGACTACACATTATCTCACATACACCTTCATATTCATTATTCTACATACATATCCATGTTCGTACGTCCACATCATACATCCAATTTCACATTCATACATATGCATCTACATGCACACATTCACATCCACATTCATACATCCATACTTCCATTTCCACATCCACACATCCACATTCACATTCATACATCCACATTCACATGCATACATCCATTTTCACATCCTCATTCATACATCCACATTCACATACATACATTCACATTCGTATCTACATCCATACATCCACATCCACCTCTTCATTCACATTCACATCCATACATCCACATCTACATACATACATCCATTTTCACATCCTCATTCATACATCCACATCCACATACATACATACATCCATTTTTCACTTCCTCATTCATACATACACATCCACATACATACATACACATCCGTATCTACATCCATACATCCACATCCACATCCACATCCACATTCACATTCATACATATACATCTACATGTATACATCCACATCACATTCATACAACCATATTACATCCATTCTCGTCCTAACACATCCCATATACATCTTAACACATCCTAACTCATCTTAACCCATTCTATCACATCTCATACACATCTTATCACATCTTTTCACATCTCATACACCTCTTATCACATCCTATCACTTCCCATACGCATCTTATCACATCTTATCACATCTCATACACCTCTTATCACATCTTATCACATCTCATACACCTCTTATCACATCTCATACACCTCTTATCACATTTCATATCTTTTTGAAGAGAATTCTTATATTTGATATAAGATTTCTCTACACATTTATTTATGCATAAATTCCATTTAAGGAGACTGACTTTCGAAATAAAAATCAATCTTTTATGCATAAATTCAATTTGGTAGGAATTACACTTTTAGAATAACAGAATTTCTCTTATGCATCTAAGTTATGCATAAAATCCATTTATGATGAAAATCACACTTTTAGTATAAAAAGAATATCTTTTATGCATACCTCTATGCATGAAATCCAAATATAATAAAAGTTACACTTTTATAATAAAATAATCAATTTTTATGCTTACCTCTATGCATGAAATCCAAATATGATAAAAGTCACACTTTTATAATAAAATAATCAACTTTTATGCATACCTCTATACATGAAATCCAAATATGATAAAAGTAACACTTTTATAATAAAATAATCATCAATTATGCATAACATAAAAATCAATTTCTCCATGATTACAATAAAATTCTTTCAATTAATCCAGGATGATAATTCCTAGAATATGGTAGGAAGTTCTCTTTTCATGCTTTGAATGAAATTATTGTATGTGTAATTTTTATAAAAATTTTACCATAGCTCCGCTACTATGACTGATAAATCTCAATTTATTTTGAAGGATAAAGCTTATCATTAAGAAAATAATTAGAATGATCCCTAATTGGATCATTAATCCAATAATGGATTAAATCATCAATATATTCATGAAATACATAAACTAAAAGCATAGAAAAAAGCCATTAATGTGGCCTCAAGCATAGTTATTCTTGGATTAAGGAAAAGCTTTATGAAAAGCTTCATTTGGATTGAGAATGGATCATGAGTATGACCATTTCTTGAGTGAGAGAGAGAAATTACATAAAACCATTAGAATTAAACATAAATAAAAATTTATGTAATTCTTAACTATCATTAATCAATTAACTTTAATAGCATTCATCAAATTATGCTCTTCACTACCATTCATCAATTAACTTCAATAGCATTCAAAAACCATTCCAATTAAGCTTCTCAAGCTTGAGAGGGTTTGAGAAGAGAGAAGCATTGAGAAATTATAGAAAAGATCAAAATTCACCATTTACCTTACAAATTGCTTGATTCTTTGTTCACGGTAGAGGTCCCCAACCAATCAATTGGTTAAGTATGTTGATGGAGTCACCAATGGGGATTGAAGAAAGAGGGAAGCTCCAATTTCTTCAATTTGGAGAGAATTTTAGAGAATAGTAGAAATTAGCATTATTTCAGCATAACTCTAGTATAGTAAAATTCTTCTATTTTTTTCAAAGCACTCATGTTCTATTTATAGAAGAGGGAAGCTCTAACCAAAGCTAACTGAATTTTAGAATTTTTCAGATTTAGTTTGGTTGAATTTGGACTAGATTTGGATCTAGTTTGGTTTCTTTTTGATTCGGTTTGGTTCCATTTTGATTTGGTTTGATTCAAGAGAGAGGAGAGATAAAAATATCACATTATTTTTGAGTTTAAAACTCATTCAAGCATGTGAGATATGCACCTCCTTTAATGAACTCCCCTTCCTTACATATGTGTTAAAATAGAATTATTATACCCAAAATATCTCATATTTTTAATATTGCTCATAGTTTTTTACTAATAATACTTGTACATTTTCAACTCTTCATCTTATGTGAGCATTTACTCATTTTTGGATATAAAAAATATCTCATATTTTTGATATTACTCATAGTTTCTTACTAATAAACCTTGTACATAGTCAACTCTTCATCTTATGTGAGCATTTACTCATTTTTGGGTATCTTCTTTTACAAATTGGATTTATCTCCTCCCTACACATGGATTGATGCTATTGGCCCATAGGAACCTTAATTGGACCATAATAAAAAAATTTCTGAAAATCTAGACCCTTAGGCTAAGGTCCTTTATACCCATTTCCAATAAATTCTAATTGCACATTCGAAAGTTCTTTTTGTATTTCTGTTTCAGGGGAACTTATTTTAATAAGATGAGTTATTTTTCTATCCAAAAATATTCATAATCTGAATATTCTCTCTCTAGAATATTTTCTTTCTCTATGTCAAAATAGGTAGAGACGAGATCTCTTATATTTCTGAAGAGGGAATTGATTACAGGGGAATATGCTGGACATTTTGAGAGGCTGGGGAGGAATCTTACATTCTCTCACACTTGAAAAACGCGAGATGTCCTCATCTCGCAAACTTGGGATAATTTCGCGAGATGCACGAATATGAGACTTAGAGAAAGATTTAATTAAGATTAACCACCAAATAAAAAAGTCTCAAAGAGAGTAAGGGTCAAGACAAGAACAAGATTTAAACTTTATTCATTCTTGGAACATATACAGTAAGGATAGAAGAACTCTTTACACTTCCATAAGCCCGTCCATCATATGATCACAAAAACAGTACTCACAAGCTGCGCACGTATAGGTAACTCATCTATGGGAATAATTATGTTGGTTATTGTCGCACCTATCTCAGTGGTATGAGGTGATCTAACAAAAGGACCTCTGAGAGGCAAGCCAAAAACGGGGTAAAGGCATATCTTCTGATGAGGAAGAAAACACGCCAGTAAGAAGACCCGCTCAGAAAACCCAAGATGTATTGATCTCATGACGCAGTAGTATCGGGGACCCAAACCCAAAGCTTCAATAACCATGGCCAAGCGGACATTGTTACGAAAGTGCTGCTGACCCTAGGGTGTTACCCTAGTTATATCTTGATAGGTCCGCCATTTAGTGTGAGCTACAGAAGTTCCTAAGTGAGAAAAAAGTGAGCGCTCATACTGTTCTATAAAATCCTTCTTCACAGACTCGCTTGCGTCTTGAAGGTGAGAAATCATCATGGATAAAACTAATTCCTGTTGCCAAGCCATGAAGGAGATTAAGAAAGAAAGGAGATCGATGGAAGTAAGATTACTGTGAGCGACAAGTAAAAGTTACGACTTATATAAAGGAAGGAGGTAGCGTAACTTAGAAGCAAACGGCATCTTGCCACTGAAGTTTTACTGTCTTTCCCTGATTTGGGTTTGGCACATTTTTCTATAGAAGGCATTAAGAACTTTGAGATGAAGAGATAAAAGAAGTTCGTAGGCTAAGTCACCTACTTTCTTTGGTTCGCAATATCTGGGGGATAACTACTTATACTCCCCTAGAGATAAAGAAATTCTTTTGGTCCGTATTCAAATGAAGACTATATCTGCTTCTTTGAATTCTCTGACTGTCCTCTTCTTATCTGTATATTGTTTCTATCGATCCTGGGCAGCGTTTATATCTTTATGAATTGCCTGCATCTGTTGCTCTATGTCGCCAAGCATTTGACTGGTCATCTCGACCCTAATCAATGGTACGGACCTGGTTAATGGAGTTAAGCAATCTTGTCCGAGAGACGGACCCTGATTAGATTGGTATGAAGAAATTGGTCTCTGAATTTGGGTTTTAGACTTCCCTCTGTCCTTTTCATGGTAGGACTCGGGCAGTCTTTTAACTGATGACCAAAACCTTGGCATCCAAAACACCGGTTCTCACTTTTGAACTCATCGTTTTTTGAATCCTTAAAACAAGTGGGCTCCTGAGAAGTATTATGGGGAAAGTGTCTTCTCTTTTTAAACAGAATCTTTCTTTTATTTTAGAGAGGGAAGGGAGATTCTTACTCCTGCATACCTCGAAGGCTGGGGGAGGAATCTTACATTCTACCCCACTTAAAAAGTGCGAGATGTCCTCATCTCGCAAAGTAGAGGACAACTCTTTTTCTTAAGATCCAATTTATTCTAGGGTTTCTTATATTCTGGTCAACCCAACAGAATACGGGGATAATTATCCCTTAAATAGAACTCATCATTAAATAACAATTCATTCAAATCATATCATTCATCTCTTTAACACGATAATGGTCCATTAGACCGAAAAATTTCTTTATGAACATTCCTCCATAAAAATTTCAGACAAGTAAGTTCTCAATTTGTCATCCCTTAACTTGATCTACCGCGTCAAGTGTTAACAGTAGCAATTTGATAGCACAATCCACTAATCTCATAGTGATTTGCTGAAATCATTATCACCATACTAGTTATGAATATCATCACACAGGAACTCGTCCCAATCATCCACATTGTGGTTTCGCTCAGTTTATTACATTTCAACCCATTTTCAGGGGTCATCGTTTTTCAATCAGAATCCCAATCAATTTATTGAATATCAATTTGTATGAATTAAATCACACAATTATAACCTTTTTGTGCTACTTGATAAATTTTTGACATATTTGGCTTTTCAGTTGATCTTTATTAGTCAATTCGCTCTGATACCAATTGTGAGATCCCTGTCCCCACCGAGCAACGGATTCGGGGTACTAGCAGCGGAAGTAGCACTTCTCGCGCGGGACAGGGGTCTCACACTCAGGATCTCATCCCCACGGATATCCGGACAAGAGACTAATCCGTCGGTTTTTCCAAAACCGAACCCGGAAAAACTTCCCTTACCCGAAAAGCACGGGCGATTCCACCAGGATAACTTTTTACTCTAACGTAGTCAAGATCATTACTGATCACATTGATCCGACTGCACCTATAAAGATACTCGGTTAGATCAAGAAAGAAACTTGCACTTGGATCATTGGGATCAACGCTTTTTTTCCCATCAAGAGGCACAGCCGTTGATTCCTATCCATAGAACAATTACTATCCGAGATTTACTTTATCTATCGTAATAACAAAAAATGAGTCTCGATTTACGGATCCATCAGTCCAGCCTAACTCCATCCAGTCCCATGGGTTAGCCAACCGCCCAACCACTGTAGTGATGGGATCCAATTAAGAATTTGGTTAGGTTTTATCCCGGGTACCAAGGAAAAGAGTTCCAAGGCCCCCTAGCTGGAAGTTCATGCAAACATAAAATTAGTCACACCACTTACACACCCAATACGAAATTGCCTTTTTCTTAGCATCAGCTAACTTTAAAACAATCCTTTAATGAAACCATTATGTCACTGATGACAATCCTCAAAGTCTATGGTTGAATCCTTATTTTCAGTCATTCATTCATCGGTATACTTATGGCATCATTGGCAACCAGAACGCTCACCACCTGTTCACTCAGGGGCCTTTTCCATAGTTCCTAGCTCATAGTAACCGACAATATATTCATATAATAGAATGGAATCTCCGTGGAAGATCAGCAAGATCAACCCACAGATCCATATAAAAGAGCCATGGACTCACCCGTTGTTGAGGACCAGCAAGGTCAATCAACCAGATCCATGCCCGGTTTCAGAAAACAACTCTTACTCCTTGTTCCAATATCTTCCACGACGCACATGTGGGTATCTTCGGCGACCCAGAGCCCGAGCACCGTATGGTCAGCACCCTCTCGGATCCTTCGTAGGTGACCTAGCGCTTCACTCATAGGCCGCTTCCTTGGTCCCTCATCCACCATACCGGAAGCTCACCATTTAAATAGAAACCGAGGCTGGTCAAGACCTCGATCGACCTTGCTACGCGAGACGTCCTCCATTGACTCTCTGCCAGAGCAGTTGCAACTTTATCAGTTCAGTCTTCATGACCTTAATCCTCAAGACGGTCAAAATGCTTCCCCAGCATTCTTGACATAAAACAGTCATTTACAAACAGTCACAAATACAGTTTCTATAACGAACTCTCGTCTTTCTACATTATCCACTCTCGGACCACATTACTTATTCTACATTTCATTCAATGTGTACTCGTTCTCATCCATTCACTCATATAGACTACACATTATCTCACATACACCTTCATATTCATTATTCTACATACATATCCATGTTCGTATGTCCACATCATACATCCAATTTCACATTCATACATACGCATCTATATGCATACATCCACATCCACATTCATACATCCATACTTCCATTTCCACATCCACACATCCACATTCACATTCATACATCCACATTCACATGCATACATCCATTTTCACATCCTCATTCATACATCCACATTCACATACATACATCCACATCCGTATCTACATCCATACATCCACATCCACCTCTTCATTCACATTCACATCCATACATCCACATCTACATACATACATCCATTTTCACATCCTCATTTATACATCCACATCCACATACATACATACATCCATTTTTCACTTTCTCATTCATACATACACATCCACATACATACATACACATCCGTATCTTCATCCATACATCCACATCCACATCCACATTCACATTCATACATATACATCTACATGGTAGATGTATACATCCACATCACATTCATACAACCATATTACATCCATTCTCGTCCTAACACATCCCATATACATCTTAACACATCCTAACTCATCTTAACACATTCTATCACATCTTATCACATCTCATACACCTCTTATCATATCGTATCACTTCCCATACGCATCTTATCACATCTTATCACATCTCATACACCTTTTATCACATCTTATCACATTTTATATCTTTTTTAAGAGAATTTTTATATTTGATATAAGATTTCTCTACACATTTATTTATGCATAAATTCCATTTAAGGAGACTAACACTTTCAAAATAAAAATCAACCTTTTATGCATCTTCTTATGCATAAATTCAATTTGGTAGGAATTACACTTTTAGAATAAAAGAATTTCTTTTATGCATAAAATCTATTTATGATGAAAATCACACTTTTAGTATAAAAAGAATATCTTTTATGCATACCTCTATGCATGAAATCCAAATATAATAAAAGTTACACTTTTATAATAAAATAATCAATTTTTATGCATACCTCTATGCATGAAATCCAAATATGTTAAAAGTCACACTTTTATAATAAAATAATCAGCTTTTATGCATACCTCTATGCATGAAATCCAAATATGATAAAAGTAACACTTTTATAATAAAATAATCATCAATTATGCATAACACAAAAATTAATTTCTTCATGATTACAATAAAATTCTTTCAATTAATCTAGGATGATAATTCCTAGAATATGGTAAGAAGTTCTCTTTTTATGCTTTGAATGAAATTATTGTATGTGTAATTTTTATAAAAATTTTACCATAGCTCCGCTATTATGACTGATAAATCTCAATTTATTTTGAAGGATAAAGCTTATCATTAAGGAAATGATTAGAATGATCTCTAATTGAATCATTAATCCAATAATGGATTAAATCATCAATATTCATGAAATACATAAACTAAAAGCATAGAAAAAAGCTATTAATTTGATCTCAAGCATAGATTAATCTTGGATTAAGAAAAAGCTTTATGAAAAGCTTCATTTGGATTGAGAATAGGTCATGAGTATGACCATTTCTTGAGTGAGAGAGAGAAATTACGTAAAACCATTAGAATTAAGCATAAATAAAAATTTATGTAATTCTTAACTATCATTAATACCTTGCTACGCGAGACGTCCTCCATTGACTCTCCGCCCCAGCAGTTGCAACTTTATCAGTTCGGTCTTCATGACCTTAATCCTCAAGACAGTCAAAATGCTTCCCCAGCATTCTTGACATAAAACAGTCATTTACAAACAGTCACAAATAAAGTTTCTATAACGAACTCTCGTCTTTCCACATTATCCACTCTCGGACCACATTACTTATTCCACATTCCATACAATGTGTACTCGTTCTCATCCATTCACTCATATAGACTACACATTATCTCACATACACCTTCATATTCATTATTCTACATACATATCCATGTTCGTACGTCCACATCATACATCCAATTTCACATTCATACATACGCATCTACATGCATACATCCACATCCACATTCATACATCCATACTTCTATTTCCACATCCACACATCCACATTCACATTCATACATCCACATTCACATGCATACATCCATTTTCACATCCTCATTCATACATCCACATTCACATACATACATCCACATCCGTATCTACATCCATACATCCACATCCACCTCTTCATTCACATTCACATCCATACATCCACATCTACATACATACATCCATTTTCACATCCTCATTCATACATCCACATCCACATACATACATACATCTATTTTTCACTTCCTCATTCATACATACACATCCACATACATACATACACATCCGTATCTACATCCATACATCCACATCCACATCCACATCCACATTCACATTCATACATATACATCTACATGTATACATCCACATCACATTCATACAACCATATTACATCCATTCTCATCCTAACACATTCCATATACATCTTAACACATCCTAACTCATCTTAACACATTCTATCACATCTCATACACATCTTATCACATCTTTTCACATCTCATACACATCTTATCACATCTTTTCACATCTCATACACCTCTTATCACATCCTATCACTTTCCATACGCATCTTATCACATCTTATCACATCTCATACACCTCTTATCACATCTTATCACATTTCATATCTTTTTTAAGAGAATTCTTATATTTGATATAAGATTTCTCTACACATTTATTTATGCATAAATTCCATTTAAGGAGACTAACACTTTCGAAATAAAAATCAATCTTTTATGCATCTTCTTATGCATAAATTCAATTAGGTAGGAATTACACTTTTAGAATAAAAGAATTTCTCTTATGCATCTAAGTTATGCATAAAATCCATTTATGATAAAAATCACACTTTTAGTATAAAAAGAATATCTTTTATGCATACCTCTATGCATGAAATCTAAATATAATAAAAGTTACACTTTTATAATAAAATAATCAATTTTTATGCATACCTCTATGCATGAAATTCAAATATGATAAAAGTCACACTTTTATAATAAAATAATAAACTTTTATGCATACCTCTATGCATGAAATCCAAATATGATAAAAGTAACACTTTTATAATAAAATAATCATCAATTATGCATAACATAAAAATCATTTCTCCATGATTACAATAAAATTCTTTCAATTAATCTAGGATGATAATTCCTAGAATATGGTAGGAAGTTCTCTTTTCATGCTTTGAATGAAATTATTTTATGTGTAATTTTAATAAAAATTTTACCATAGCTCCGCTACTATGACTGATAAATCTCAATTTATTTTGAAGGATAAAGCTTATCATTAAGAAAATGATTAGAATGATCCCTAATTGGATCATTAATCCAATAATGGATTAAATCATCAATATTCATGAAATACATAAACTAAAAGCATAGAAAAAAGCTATTAATTTGATCTCAAGCATAGATTAATCTTGGATTAAGGAAAAGCTTTATGAAAAGCTTCATTTGGATTGAGAATGGATCATGAGTATGACCATTTCTTGAGTGAGAGAGAAATTACATAAAACCATTAGAATTAAGCATAAATAAAAATTTATATAATTCTTAACTATCATTAATCAATTAACTTCAATAGCATTCATCAAATTATGTAACTCTCCACTACCATTCATCAATTAACTTCAATAGCATTCAAAAATCATTCCAATTAAGCTTCTCAAGCTTGAGAGGGATTGAGAAGAGAGAAGCATTGAGAAATTATAGAAAAGATCAAAATTCACCATTTACCTTACAAATTGCTTGATTCTTTGTTCACGATAGAGGCCCCCCAACCAATCAATTGATTAAGTATGTTGATGGAGACACCAATGGGGATTGAAGAAAGAGGGAAGCTCCAATTTCTTCAATTTGGAGAGAATTTTAGAGAATAGTAGAAATTAGCATTATTTTAGCATAACTCTAGTATAGTAAAATTCTTCTATTTTTTTCAAAGGACTCATGTTCTATTTATAGGAGAGGGAAGCTCTAACCAAAGCTAACTGAATTCTAGAATTTTCTAGATTCAGTTTGGTTGAATTTGGACTAGATTTGGATCTAGTTTGGTTCCTTTTTGATTCGGTTTGGTTCCATTTTGATTTGGTTTGATTCAAGAGAGAGGAGAGATAAAAATATCACATTATTTTTGAGTTTAAAACTCATTCAAGCATGTGAAATGTGCACCTTCTTTAATGGACTCCCCTTCCTTACATATGTGTCAAAATAGAATTATTATACCCAAAATATCTCATATTTTTAATATTGCTCATAGTTTTTTACTAATAAACCTTATACATTTTTAACTCTTCATCTTATGTGAGCATTTACTCATTTTTGGATATCAAAAATATCTCATATTTTTTATATTACTCATAGTTTCTTACTAATAAACCTTATACATAGTCAACTCTTCATCTTATGTGAGCATTTACTCATTTTTGGGTATCTTCTTTTACAAATTGGATTTATCTCCTCCCTACACACATGGATTAATGCTATTGGCCCATAGGAACCTTAATTGGACCATAATCCAAAAATTTCTGAAAATCTAGACCCTTATGCTAAGGTCCTTTATACCCATTTCCAATAAATTCCAATTGCACATTGGAAAGTTCTTTTTGAATTTTTATTTCAGGGAAACTTATTTTAATAAGATGAGTTATTTTTCTATCTAAAAATATTCATAATCTGAATATTCTCTCTCTAGAATATTTTCTCTCTCTATATTAAAACAGGTAGAGACGAGATCTCTTATATTTCTGAAGAGGGAATTGATTACAGGGAGATATGCTGGACATTTTGAGAGGCTGGGGAGGAATCTTACATTCTCTCACACTTGAAAAACGCGAGATATCTTCATCTCACAAACTTGGGATAATTTGCGAGATGCACGAATATGAGACTTAGAGAAAGATTTAATTAAGATTAACCACCAAATAAAAAAGTCTCAAAGAGAGTAAGGGTCAAGACAAGAACAAGATTTAAACTTTATTCATTCTTGAAACATATACAGTAAGGATAGAAGAACTCTTTACACTTCCATAAGCCCGTCCATCATATGATCACAAAAACAGTACTCACAAGCTGCGCACGTATAAGGTAACTCATCTATAGGAATAATTCTGTTGGTTATTACCGCACCTATCTCAGTGGTATGAGGTGATCTAACAAAAGGACCTCTGAGAGGCAAGCCAAAAACGGGGTAAAGGCATATCTTCTAATGAGGAAGAAAACACGCCAGTAAGAAGACCCGCTCAGAAAACCCAAGATGTCTTGATCTCATGACGCAGTAGTATCGGGGACCCAAACCCAAAGCTTCAATAACCATGGCCAAGCGGACATTGTTACGAAAGTGCTGCTGACCCCAGGGTGTTACCCTAGTCATATCTTGATAGGTCCGCAATATCAGGGGGATAACTACTTATACTCCCCTAGAGATAAAGAAATTCTTTTGGTCCATATTCAGATGAAGACTATATCTGCTTCTTTGAATTCTCTGACTGTCCTCTTCTTATCTGTATATTGTTTCTGTCGATCCTGGGCAGCGTTTATATCTTTATGAATTGCTTGCATCTGTTGCTCTATGTCGCCAAGCATTTGACTGGTCATCTCGACCCTAATCAATGGTACGGACCTGGTTAATGGAGTTAAGCAATCTTGTCCGAGACGGATCCTGATTAGATTGGTATGAAGAAATTGGTCTCTGAATTTGGGTTCTAGACTTCCCTGTGCCCTTTTCATGGTAGAAGTCGGGCAGTCTTTTAACTGATGACCAAAACCTTGGCATCCAAAACACCGGTTCTCACTTCTGAACTCGTCGTTCTGAATCCTTAAAACAGGTGGGCTCCTGAGAAGTATTATGGGGAAAGTGTCTTCCCTTTTTAAACAGAATCTTTCTTTTATTTTAGAGAGGGAAGGGAGATTCTTACTCCTGCATACCTCGAAGGCTGGGGGAGGAATCTTACATTCTACCCCACTTAAAAAGTGCGAGATGTCCTCATCTCGCAAAGTAGAGGACAACTCTTTTTCTTAAGATCTAATTTATTCTAGGGTTCCTTATATTCTGGTCAACCCAACAGAATACGGGGATAATTATCCCTTAAATAGAACTCATCATTAAATAACAATTCATTCAAATCATATCATTCATCTCTTTAACACGATAATGGTCCATTAGACCGAAAAATTTCTTTATGAACATTCCTCCACGAAAATTTCAGACAAGTAAGTTCTCAATTTGTCATCCTTTAACTTGATCTACCGTGTCAAGTGTTAACAGTAGCAATTTGACAGCACAATCCACTAATCTCATAGTGATTTGCTGAAATCATTATCATCATACTAGTTATGAATATCATCACAGGAACTCGTCCCAATCATCCACATTGTGGTTTCGCTCAGTTTATTACATTTCAACCCATTTTCAGGGGTCATCGTTTTTCAATCAGAATCCCAATCAATTTATCAGTTCGCAAACAGAATTAAAAATCATATCAACCACATTCGAATTCATCAACTGGATAGCATTAATGCTTATAATTTCAAGCCTTAGATTTACTCGTATATACTGTCGGTAAAGAGCTGCAGTTATACCCTCGGTATATACGGTTAGTCATGATACTTGGAATTATAAGGTAAATACTATCATGTCTAAGCCTCAAGCAAGTCAGGGTTCCATATAATTGCGGTACTTCCATTTGAAGACCCAATTACTAATTTACAAAATTAGTTTGAATATCAATTTGTATGAATTAAATCAGACAATTATAACCTTTTTGTGCTACTTGATAAATTTTTGACATATTTGGCTTTTCAGTTAATCTTTATTAGCCAATTCGCTCTGATACCAACTGTGAGATCCCTGTCCCCACCGAGCAACGGATTCGGGGTACTAGCAGCGGAAGTAGCACTTCTCGCGCGGGACAGGGGTCTCACACTCGGGGTCTCGTCCACGGATATCCGGACAAGAGACTAATCCGTCGGTTTTTCCAAAACCGAACTTGGAAAAACTTCCCTTACCCAGAAAGCACGGGCGATTCCACCAGGATAACTTTTTACTCTAACGTAGTCAAGATCATTACTGATCACATTGATCCGACTGCACCTATAAAGATACTCGGTCAGATCAAGAAAGAAACTTGCACTTGGATCATTGGGATCAACGCTTTTTTTCCCATCAAGAGGCACAGCCGTTGATTCCTATCCATAGAACAATTACTATCCGAGATTTACTTTATCTATCGTAATAACAAAAATTGAGTCTCGATTTACGGATCCATCAGTCCAGCCTAGCCCCATCCAGTCCCATGGGTTAGCCAACCGCCCAACCACTGTAGTGATGGGATCCAATTAAGAATTTGGTTAGGTTTTATCCCAGGTACCAAGGAAAAGAGTTCCAAGGCCCCCTAGCCGGAAGTTCATGCAAACATAAAATTAGTCACACCACTTACACACCCAATATGAAATTGCCTTTTTCTTAGCATCAGCTAACTTTAAAACAATCCTTTAATGAAACCATTATGTCACTGATGACAATCCTCAAAGTCTATGGTTGAATCCTTATTTTCAGTCATTCATTCATCGGTATACTTATGGCATCATTGGCAACTAGAACGCTCACCACCTGTTCACTCAGGGGCCTTTTCCATAGTTCCTAGCTCATAGTAACCGGCAATATATTCATATAATAGAATGGAATCTCCGTGGAAGATCAGCAAGATCAACCCACAGATCCATATAAAAGAGCCATGGACTCATCTGTTGAGGACCAGCAAGGTCAATCAACCAGATCCATGCCCGGTTTCAAAAAACAACTCTTACTCCTTGTTCCAATATCTTCCACGACGCACATGTGGGTATCTTCAGCGACCCAGAGCCCGAGCACCGTATGGTCAGCACCCTCTAGGATCCTTCGTCGTCGTCGCAGGTGACCTAGCGCTTCACTCATAGGCCGCTTTCTTGGTCCCTCATCCACCGTACCGGAAGCTCACCATTTAAATCGAACCGAGGCTAGTTAAGACCTCGATCGACCTTGCTACGCGAGACGTCCTCCATTGACTCTCTGCCAGCAGTTGCAACTTTATCAGTTCGGTCTTCATGACCTTAATCCTCAAGACGGTCAAAATGCTTCCCCAGCATTCTTGACATAAAACAGTCATTTACAAACAGCCACGAATACAGTTTCTATAACGAACTCTCGTCTTTCCACATTATCCACTCTCGGACCACATTACTTATTCTACATTTCATTCAATATGTACTTGTTCTCATCCATTCACTCATATAGACTACACATTATCTCACATACACCTTCATATTCATTATTCTACATACATATCCATGTTCGTACGTCCACATCATACATCCAATTTTACATTCATACATACGCATCTATATGCATACATCCACATCCACATTCATACATCCATACTTCAATTTCCACATCCACACATCCACATTCACATTCATACATCCACATTCACATGCATATATCCATTTTCACATCCTCATTAATACATCCACATTCACATACATACATCCACATCCGTATCTACATCCATACATCCACATCCACCTCTTCATTCACATTCACATCCATACATCCACATCTACATACATGCATCCATTTTCACATCCTCATTCATACATCCACATCCACATACATACATACATCCATTTTTCACTTTCTCATTCATACATACACATCCACATACATACATACACATCCGTATCTACATCCATATATCCACATCCACATCCACATTCACATTCATACATATACATCTACATGGTAGATGTATACATCCACATCACATTCATACAACCATATTACATCCATTCTCGTCCTAACACATCCCATATACATCTTAACACATCCTAACTCATCTTAACACATTCTATCACATCTCATACACATCGTATCACATCTTTTCACATCTCATACATCTCTTATCATATCCTATCACTTCCCATACATATCTTATCACATCTTATCACATCTCATACACCTTTTATCACATCTTATCACATTTTATATCTTTTTTAAGAGAATTCTTATATTTGATATAAGATTTCTCTACACATTTATTTATGCATAAATTCCATTTAAGGAGACTAACACTTTCGAAATAAAAATCAACCTTTTATGTATCTTCTTATGCATAAATTTAATTTGGTAGGAATTACACTTTTAGAATAAAAGAATTTCTCTTATGCATAAAATCTATTTATGATGAAAATCACACTTTTAGTATAAAAAGAATATCTTTTATGCATACCTCTATGCATGAAATCCAAATATAATAAAAGTTATACTTTTATAATAAAATAATCAATTTTTATGCATACCTCTATGCATGAAATTCAAATATGATAAAAGTCACTTTTATAATAAAATAATCAACTTTTATGCATACCTCTATGCATGAAATCCAAATATGATAAAAGTAACACTTTTATAATAAAATAATCATTAATTATGCATAACATAAAAATTAATTTCTCCATGATTATAATAAAATTCTTTCAATTAATCTAGCATGATAGTTCTTAGAATATGATAGGAAGTTCTCTTTTCATGCTTTGAATGAAATTATTTTGTGTAATTTTTATAAAAATTTTGCCATAGCTCCGCTATTGACTGATAAATCTCAATTTATTTTGAAGGATAAAGCGTATCATTAAGAAAATGATTAGAATGATCCCTAATTGGATCATTAACCCAATAATAGATTAAATCATCAATATTCATGAAATACATAAACTAAAAGCATAGAAAAAAGCTATTAATTCGGCCTCAAGCATAGATTAATCTTGGATTAAGAAAAAGCTTTATGAAAAGCTTCATTTGGATTGAGAATGGATCATGAGTATGACCATTTCTTGAGTGAGAGAGAGAAATTACGTAAAACCATTAGAATTAAGCATAAATGAAAATTTATGTAATTCTTAACTATCATTAATCAATTAACTTCAATAGCATTCATCAAATTATGTAACTCTTCACTACCATTCATCAATTAACTTCAATAGCATTCAAAAACCATTCCAATTAAGCTTCTCAAGATTGAGAGGGGTTGAGAAGAGAGAAGCATTAAGAAATTATAGAAAAGATCAAAATTCACCATTTACCTTACAAATTGCTTGATTCTTTGTTCACGGTAGAGGCTCCCAACCAATCAATTGGTTAAGTATGTTGATGGAGCCACCAATGGGGATTGAAGAAAGAGGGAAGCTGCAATTTCTTCAATTTGGAGAGAGTTTTAGAGAATAGTAAAAATTAGCATTATTTCAGCATAACTCTAGTATAGTAAAATTCTTCTATTTTTTTCAAAGGACTCATGTTCTATTTATAGGAGAGGGAAGCTCTAACCAAAGCTAACTGAATTCTAGAATTTTCCAGATTCAATTTGGTTGAATTTGGACTAGATTTGAATCTAGTTTGGTTCCTTTTTTATTTGGTTTGATTCCATTTTGATTTGGTTTGATTCAAGAGAGAGGAGAGATAAAAATATCACATTATTTTTGAGTTTAAAACTCATTCAAGCATGTGAAATATGCACCTCTTTTAATGGACTCCCCTTCCTTACATATGTGTCAAAATAGAATTATTATACCCAAAATATCTCATATTTTTAATATTGCTCATAGTTTTTTACTAATAAACCTTGTACATTTTCAACTCTTCATCTTATGTGAGCATTTACTCATTTTTGGATATCAAAAATATCTCATATTTTTGATATTACTCATAGTTTCTTACTAATAAACCTTGTACATAGTCAACTCTTCATCTTATGTGAGCATTTACTCATTTTTGGGTATCTTTTTTTATAAATTAGATTTATCTCCTCCCTACACATGGATTGATGCTATTGGCCCATAGGAACCTTAATTGGACCATAATCCAAATTTTTTTGAAAATCTAGACCCTTAGGCTAAGGTCCTTTATACCCATTCCCAATAAATTCCAATTGCACATTGGAAAGTTCTTTTTGAATTTCTGTTTCAGGAAAACTTATTTTAATAAGATGAGTTATTTTTCTATCCAAAAATATTCATAATCTAAATATTCTCTCTCCAGAATATTTTCTCTCTCTATGTCAAAACAGGTAGAGACGAGATCTCTTATATTTCTGAAGAGGGAATTGATTACAAGGGAATATGCTGGACATTTTGAGAGGCTGGGGAGGAATCTTACAAAAGAGAGCAATATGGAGTGTTGCTTGACAAGTACCCCAAAATTTTTGCTAAGGACTATACTCAAATGAGGGGTACATCCTGTTTTGACATAGAGAGAGAATATTTTCTCTCTCTATGTCAAAACAGGTAGAGACGAGATCTCTTATATTTCTGAAGAGGGAATTGATTACAAGGGAATATGCTGGACATTTTGAGAGACTAGGGAGGAATCTAACAAAAGAGAGCAATATGGAGTGTTGCTTGACAAGTACCCCAAAATTTTTGCTAAGGACTATACTCAAATGAGGGGTACATCCAGTGTGGTTCATGAGATGAAATCGAAGGAGGGAGAAAAGACAATATCCCAGAAATTAAGAAGATTAGGGACAATACACAAGCAGATCCTGGAGACACAGAAGTCACTAGATTGTTATACAGGTTGGTTTCATATACCCTATTGATGATGTAGAGTGGGTGTCCCCTATAGTTATTGTGCCTAAGAAGGGTAATAAGTGAAGGGTTTGTGTCGATTACAAACCCCTGAATGCTGCTACAAAGAGGCATCATTACCCACTTCCTTTTTAAGATAAAATATTAGATCAGGTAGAGCAGGGCATGAAAGATATTCAGTCTGTGATCGGTTTAGTGGTTATTATCAAATTAGAATAACTCCAGAGGATAAAAAAAAGACCAGCTTTATTACTCCATGGGAAGTTTTTTGCTATAGAGTTATGTCCTTTGGACTGCTCAATGCTTATGCTAGTTTTCAAAGCTGGGTGGATAAAATCCTTGCTCCTTACCTTGGATCCTTTGTTAGGATATTTATGGATGACTTTTGTGTTTACAGTGATAGGTTGATACATGTGGAGAGGCTTGACATTGTGTTTAAACATCTTGATGATGATGGAGTCCAACTCAACCCAGCCAAGTGTAAAATAGCAAGGGCTCAAGTGGCACTCTTGGGACATGAGGTGAGTGAGAATGATATAGCCCCAGATCCTTCAAAGATAGAAAGCTTATTACAAATGGAGAGCCCAAGGTTAACCAAGGAGCTAATGAGCTTTGTTCAAAAGCTCAAGTATTTGTCTAGATCTTTTTGTATGCTTGTTGAATATGTTTACCCTCTGCCAAAAAACTAGTTAGAAAGATCCATTTAAGTGGAGTCAAGTAGAATGCTTTTGAGAGTCTCAAAGATATGCTTTCTACTCTTCCAACAATGATGCCCCTAGATTGGAGCCTGCCTTTTTATCTAAGCCTTAGTGTGTTGGAAAGCATGCAATAGGAGCAGTGCTGATGCAGAAAGAAACAAAGCAATCTTATGTGAGACTTGTTTTTTATATCACCAAGGCAATGGGTGAGATAGAGAAAACTTAGCATTCGGTTGAGCTGTTAGTTTGGACACTTGTGTATGCCACAAAAAGATTGAAACCTTATTTGATCGATAAATCTTTTGTTGTTCTCACCTCTTGTAATCTTTTATCTCATGTGATGCAGTATCCCGGTGTGACAACCCAAAGGTACAGAAATGGATTATGACATTACAAGAGTTTAACATGAGTTTCATCAAATAAGATAGTGTGAGAGCTCACATGGCAAATATGCTCACCTATAAGGAGGTTCAAGTTAAACCCAAACCCATTAGAGATGTTGAAAGGTAAGTTGTTCTTGATCACAGGATGCATGAGGAATTGCAGGATATACATGGAACTTTATTCTTTGATGGGGCTTTTAAAAGGAGTATTGGTAAAGGTGGTGCTGGGTTTGTTTTTGTTAGCAAGCAGGGTCAAGAATCATGGTCTAGCAGCCAAGAAATTCAGGTTAAAAGCAACAATGAGGCTGAGTATTTTAGCCTCAAAGGAAGGGAAGGTCAAGAGATTAGTTATAAAAGGTGATTCTTTGTTGTTGCTGATCATAAGGCAGGTACAAGTCACTTCGAGGGTTAATAAGATGAAATGAAAAGTTGGTTTTTAAAGGTAAGAAAGCTCCTTAATTTTTTTCAAGCCTTTCAGATTTGGCATGTATCTAGGGAGGACAACAAAAGAGCACATGAGTTAGTAGAGCAGTTTATCATAAAGGAAATGATGGTGTTATGAGGAGGGCTTTGTGCCAGGATGATATTCAAGCTTGCTTGAAATCTTGCCACTCCATGAAGAAGGATGTGGAGGTCACTATGGGGCTCATATCACAAAAAGAAAAGTATTAACATCAAAACTTCTGTGGCCTAGTATGAACACAGACATCCATCATTGGTGTAAAAGTTGTCATGGGTGCCAAATATTTCAGAAAAGGGTGCTGGTTCATGAGCCTATGCATCATATTATGAGCCATGGTGCCTTTGAAAATGGGGAATAGATGTTATTGGGCCTCCTCCAAGAACTAGACCAAGAACTAGAAGCAAAAAGCGTTATAATATTGCTGTTGTGGACTACGTAACTGGGTGACCAGAAGCTAGAGCAACAAGAAGTGCCACAGCACAACAAGTTTGTAAATTTATTTATGAGATGGTTTGTTGTCGTTTTGGTGTCCCTTTGGAGCTAGTTAGTGACCAAGGAAGAGAGTTCAGGGCTGATGTGGTAAAAAATCTTGCCAAGAAGTTGGCTATAAAACATAGGTTTGCCACTCCTTATCATCCCCAATGCAATGGATTGGTAGAAAGTTTTAATGGGGTTTTGCAAAGATTATTATTCAAATTAGCAGAGGACCACCCCAATGATTGTGACATGTACTTGGACAGAGCTGTGTGGGCATTCAGAGTGACTGAGAAGAATGCTACAGGGTTTACTCTATATCATTTGGTATATGGTGAAGAGTAAGTGTTATGCTCCCTTCGCTTGATTTTCTTTTGCAGCATAATATGACCCAGGAGGAACAAGAGAGAAAGAGATGGTCCAATTTATACTCTCTACTTTTGGATCAAGAAGATGCCATCAGATCGTATGAAGAGACTAGTCAGAAGAGGATTAAGGCATTTGATGATAAGTTGGGAAGTAAGGATCTGAAGAAGGGTATGTTGGTTTTGAGATACAACAATGCTCTTGATACAACATGTCATACCAAATTCAAGATCAGATGGGAAGGTCCTTTCATTGTGCATGAAGCTTTTTCTAACGGAACGTATCAATTACAAGATCTTGGGGGTCAGATGCATTCCAGTAGGGTCAATGGCCTGAGGTTGAGGCCATACCACATCAGAATTATGTAAGGCTGGTAACACATAGTGAAACACTTATCACAAAGGGTTTGGGGAAATATGTGAGAGGAATCCGGAGCCGAGTTCAAACATGATGTATAGGTAGATGTAAAGTACATAAGATGGTGTGAAGTGGATCCTAGGTGGTAAAAGCGACGTGTGGCAACCTGGTGGATATGCGCAATCATGAAGAAAAAAGGAAAGAGTATGGGCAATCGAAGGACTCAAGCAGCGCAACTTTCTGGAAGAAACGAGGTTGATGAAGGGAGAAATTGATAAGTTTTAAAAGAAGAAGGCGAAGGGGAGTGAGTAGAGGGACTACAGAGAGGAGGTTATCTACGGATGGGAGGTCTTACAGATGCTAAAGGTTGCAGAGTGAAGATCAGCATAGTGAGAGTGGAATATGTTGAGTCAGAGCAAAGGGTGTACTGAGGACCAGAGAATCAGCTAGAAAGTTGTTGCCCTAGTATCTCTGTTAGAGACTTGGCTCACTCTAAAACTAGCTCAACTGTAGCTGCTATCTGTCAGATGAAGGTTGGTTTGTGTGTGTTTGAGAAAGACATACTATTTGTGGTAGGGGTTTCAATGAGGTTTGAGGTCGTGAGTGAGAAGATGGTTTAGTGGAGAATTGTTGTTGGAGTCTATCTATAGAGGATCCAAAAGGTTTTTGGTGTTTTCTTCTCGTATGTTTGAGCTATGTCTCAAGGATGTTGAGACACTAATATGTTTTTATCTATTTAAAGAAGACGGAGAAAATGGATTGAATCTGTTATGAACGGATGCAAGGTTTTTGGATTTGATGTTTTAGTTGTGGTGAATGTGTTGCTTTGGAGTGCCAAAGGACACATAAGTAAAAAATTTTGATTCAATTGAGGCAGCTGATGTCGGTTGGGTCTGTTTTAGACAGCTGAGTTAGTTTCAGACAAATTCAATCTGACAAGTGTCTCAAGGTCAGCAGGCAATCAGTTGCTATCAGTATTGGGTTTGTTGTGTTGGTTCTTGGTGTTTTCTGAGGTTTTTGAGAGTGTAGTGGTCAGAGGACACTGAGGTTGGTATGTTGTGAGTCAGATCTGAATCAGCTGGGTCAGCTATTTTAGGTTGATGGTCTGGCAAGAAGTCAACAAGGGAGAGTTGATAGGATCGATGAAGTTCTGAAGCAAGGAATTTGAAGTTTGCTGATATTGGATGACTTTTTTGGAGCTTGGAGGACAGTTTGGGAGCTTGGTAGACATATATCTGACTAGAATCAGTAGCAAGCATCTGACTTAGGTACAGTCAGCAACTAATCAGCGCTGAGTGTCAGCTAGGAGCTTTTCAGGTCAGTCGGGTGTCAGCTGAGGTCAGCTGAGGGGTTAGGATTGAAGATCAGAGCTATTGGAGGTTAGATCTGACTTGGGAGGACAGTTGGAGGAATCAACTGAGTTAGATTGGAGTGTGTATAGGTGTCAGAAGGTGTCAGATGAAGGGCTGAGGATAGGTGCAGAGTTATTGGTGCCCTTGGAGCTAGGATTTTAGAGTCCCGTAATTTTTATCCCTTTATATTTTCTTCTTGTGTGTCTGCTGGTGGTGTTATAAAGGCCATCACCCGGCATCCTCACAACATGCAATCTTATCTTTCTTCTGCACAAAAAGAATCGGTGCAGCAAATGGACAGGATGAAGGCCTAATGAAACCAGACCTAAGCAACTGCGCGAGTTGCGTCTCCAACTCAGCTTCCAGCGCCTTGGAAAGACGATACGAAAACTTATTGGGTAGCTCAGCTCCAAGTACCAACTCTATACAATGGTTTTCAAGACGAGAGGGCATATGTCTTAGTGGAAGATCATCCCTGACATGATTTCCTGAAATTGTTGGAGGAGGCCTGTCATCTGTAGCTCTAATGGAGTCACGATGGATGTCACTATCTGTCATGATCATTGCGCACTCACCTCCCTTTCTAATAGCTTGACTAGCTTGAAGGTGGGAAATAAGTGGAATACCTTGAATGCTCCAATCCCCGGAAATAATATGTAGGCTCAGGCATGATCATGAGGGTATCTTGCCTCCAATCAAGAATGAGTGTATACTAGAGGAACCACTGAATTCCAAGGATCATGTTGCACCCGAGAAGGGGCGAGATGATGAAGTCCCTGTAAAACTGAGCCTTCTGGACTGTGAAGGCAAACTGTTGAGCTTTTTGGGAAATATGGGTACGTAGGCCAGGAGTGAACCCGTCCACGTCCAAATGATACGGCACAAGGGCACATTTCGTCTTGGATGCCAATTGTAGGAGAGATGGCATCTTTGGAACTGCCCATGGAACCACTAAATTCCAAGGATCATGTTGCACCCGAGAAGGGGCGAGATGATGAAGTCCCTCTAAAACTGAGCCTTCTGGGCTCTGAAGGCAAACTGTTGAGCTTTTTGGGAAATATGGGTACGTAGGCCAGGAGTGAACCCGTCCACATCCAAATGATACGGCACAGGGGCACATTTCATCTTGGATGCCAACTGTAGGAGAGATGGCATCTTTGGAACTGCCCATGTCAAAGAGAAGAACGAATTGTTTCCCTTTCCTGTACCATAAGCTCAAATAAGACCTTTCTGATGCTCCTCAACTCCGCCCTCCTGCTTATCATAGAATACCACTGCGGGTACCGCATTCAAAGCGGACAAAAGTTGACCAGCATTGGTGGTTGAGGGCGGGGGTAGAGGGGGTGGTACAGCTGTGGCAGTAGAGAGGCTAGTTGTTTGCTTTTTTCCACTTGCCATTTGGTACAATCCTTCTTGGTATGTCCCGTGCGCTGGCAGAAAAAACAACGATTCTCTTTGAAGTACCATTCGTTCTCATCTCACTGTAAGAATCCTCCAGTAAGGCCCTCCTTGATCTTTTCTTAAGGGGTTTTCTTAGGTCCATCTTGTCGCTCCTTCCCACTAAAAGAGCTATTCTTGCCCTTCTTCTTTTGATCCTTGTTGTTGGAAGCCCTCTTACCTGACTGGCTACTAGTAAGATGCTTGGTTTTGCTGGGTGGTCTGCGTCTGCTACTGCTACTGTTGCTAAGGTTTGGGGGTGACGGGAGAGATCTTGGGCTTGCCTCCATTGAGCATCATCTCATGATTCTGCGCAAGAGTCGAAGCCCTGTCATCAGTCTGGGGTTCAAAATTTCAAACGGGAAACCAAATGTTTGGATCCAATCCCCTTGAGCTTCTCCTCCTCTGACTTCCCCAACTGTTGATCAGATGTGATCACTTTGTTGGAGTAGGTGAGCACAGGGGAACCGTTCTAGGTGAGTTGCAGAACTCCTCTTCAAGATTTGTCATGTACGACGGAGGTAGAAACTTGGTCTTCAAATCGGACACAAAGGTTTCCCAATCATAGTCTGATAAGCCAGTGTCAAGATCTGTGTGCGAACGGGACCAATGTTGCCACCAAGTGACTGCATCACCTGTGAGGTGTGGAGCCGCCAGATGGACTTTGTCTTGGGTTTCTGTGATTTTGGAAAGTGAAAATGGGCAACAAATTGATGAATAAATTGAGTCACAATCGAATGGTCACAATTGGTGAAGTTTAGTGAGTTCGGAGTGTCTGTTGGAGCTAGTCCCTCAAGTCTTCTCGGGCCTGGCGCTCGTGGTTTGCCTTCACTTCAAGCTCTGACGGCAATCGCTCCTCTTTAGCCTTGCGTTTGGCTTTCTCTGCTAGCTGTTCGTCCAGTCTTGCTTCACGGTCTAGCTCTTACTTTTTAGTCATCCATCGATACCATTGTTCTAGTGAGGAACTTCGTTCTTTATGTCTCCTGCTGGGCCAAGGTTGCCTGTAATTCTACCAGTTTTTTTTCCATTTGCATTCTTTTGAGTTGAATTTGGAGTTTCCTTATCTGCTCCTTTAGCTTCTAGTTGTCTTTGTCTTCTTTTTGGCGGAAGCATTTCTTCGAATGGTTCTCCTTCTTTAGTGATGTCTTCGGAGCTTGATGCCAATGTGGATGGGCGAGTGGTTTTTCCCGATCTCAGCTTCACCATCCACAAGATGCCCTGAATCACGTCCCAAGCTCTGATACCAATGTAGCATGCGCCGAGCTAGGACCGTGTGAAAAAACGAAGCCTTTCTTTAAACCTGAGTTTAGTGAGTCTTTAGCAATCCTTTAAAACAACATACATGAATTTGAAAGAGATGTAGTAGAGATGACACCAGATGGGGTCCCGAATCACCCACTGAAGGCCCTTGGGGCTCTGCAAGTAGGAGTATTTGCTTTATTTCTTCTTCTAGAGAACTGTATACTAGCTGAAATGTGTCCACAAGACTGCGCGAACAAACTCATTGACTAATTGCCAAACGCAAGGACAAAGCGACCAAACGCTAGGCAGAACTGTCCATAAGCTTTAGGCGACTGTGAAGCTATCTTCGAGAGAAATACACCGACCCGAGACCGAGGGTAGGTGTGCTGAATACTCCTGAAGAGACTGAGCTTCTTTGCCTTTGGCAGAGTGGTTGTAGGTATGCACAAGTAGGAGCCTAGGCATACATGCTTGACTTAGCTTGATGATCTTTGAATTTTACCTAATGATTTTCTGGGACTCAATATGCCTTACCTTTTTATATCGCTCATGGATGCTCGTCAACGGCCTGAGGAGGCTGTCGGCCTGTAGAAATCCCATGACTGGGCATTAAATGCCTGGTCAGCTAGTTTTAGTCTTGTTGGCTGCTAGTCGTGCTGCTGGGCTAGTCGGGCTACTGGCCGACTAGCCTGGCCAACATAATCTGACCTGGCTGACACAATTTGGCCTAGCTCACTGGCTGTCTTGCATGGCCGACTGTTGCTCAAGACCACAAAAGGGTTGCCGACATGGTCTAGGAGTATGGCTAGGGGGTGGGCTAGCCCACCTTTAGGGCTGGCCCCTTCTACATGCAATGAAACTACATGACTTGACCTGACACTGACCTCTATGGCTAGGAGACTGACCTACGTAGCTCATGCTTGACATGTCCTGGACTCGGGCTCACAAAGGGGTCACGACATACGACAAAATATCTTAAAAGATACTACGTTTGTACATGATTCTTGCACTGTTGATGAGCCAATTCGTCACCGTATACCACAGTGCATGGGTGCACGTGACAAACTCATCCCAAGTGGCAACGGGATCCGAGCTTTTCGGAGATCCAACAATGTGCAGCCATGCCTTTCAAGAACATGCTCACATTGGACTTTTCCATGAAGTTCTCATCACTGAAGGCAATATCAAATTGGGCAATAAAAGCCACGACCTTGGAAGCATCATACTCCCCCCCACGGTATGACTCAAATTGGAACGACTTGTCACCTACTTTGAATTCCTTGAGCTTCTTGCCATGGTGCTCATCGTCATCATGCTTTCTTTTTCCCCTATCCAATGGGACAGCCCTTGCAACATGGGGCTCATGTGCAACTCGAGACACGGGGGCATGTGCTCTCGGAGTTGGTGGCCTTGGCAACAGTGGCCTGCCTACATGCATAGATACATCTTTCCTTGCATCACCATGCTCACGGAAATACTCTTTGGTACGAGTACCACGAGCTGAATTGTCATCATGTGTATCACCTGTATGGTGAGAAAATCTCAGCCCATGTGTGGTTTCTCGACGGCCATCACCTGTATAGTGAGAAAATCTCAGCCCATGTGTGGTTTCTCAACAGGCCAATTCTGTAGACAATGTACCATGTTCTGCATTCGATGCATTCCCTGCATATGCATATGCATATCCACCTGGCTGTCCACCCTCTCTGGCATAGGCATGTCTCTCATCCCTCGTGTCATGTGGTGAAGAAGCATGGGGAGAAGTCACCGAAGACTCCTCTCTTTGCACGAAAAACTTGATTCTGTGAGAGAGAGCACCACCAAGCTCTAGGTTTCTTGAATTGTGAGACACCGGAGTCACCTTCCATTACATCTCCATTCCATATGAGGTATGTGAGGGCCAACCAATTCCCTTGGCTTCACACCCAACTCCCTTGTCCACCATGGATTCAGCTTTGGTGGCCTCGACAAGCTTGTGAACCTGCGGGTTCTCATGCAAAAGCTTTGGCTCCTCATCTCTTGCTTGCAATTGCCGCTTCACATGTACCAATTCAGCCCTCAATGGATTGGGTTCCTCTTCATGCACCTTCTCTTTACCTCAGGATGGATGTCCCACCAATACCATGTTGGGATCATGAGGGCTTGCAGCATACCTACCATGAGATGCATCCGAAGCATGAGTAGCACTAGAGTACCCTCTAGAATTGGGAACTTCTTCACGCCTTGCTTGGCTGTCCATAGTGCTGAGTGTGCTATTAACGTGGTGTCCAAGCCCACAAGATCGTTTCCCCACTGAGGAGAGGGAAACAACCACTCACTGGAGTGAAGCAACCATGAACTTGGTGTTCCAGGTCCACGCACGACACTAGTGTGCCCATACTAGCGCCTGGGTTGCAACGTCGCGGTGAACCGAAGAATGAGAATGAAGTTCTTGCATTGAAGGACACTCCCGAGCACGAAACCAAGCAGCAACGGAGTTGTTGATGAAGTCAGAATGCATAGAATATGTCGGCTGGCCACGGGCACCTGGCAGAAATCTTGCCTAAAATTCAGAATTGACTCACCAAGTAGATGAAATAGGCTGAGGTGCACACAATCGTGTGCTCAAAATCGAATTCTGATGAAAACCCAGCCCTCCATTAGCAAAAACGAAATTCAGCTGGCTGGCAGAAATGATCACTAACAACAATTGAGGTCTGGAGAGGGGTGTTCTCAGAAAGAGGAATGCGATGGCATCGACGGAATTGAAATCAAGTTAGTGTAGCTCCTGCTATGAGCAAAATGATGAAGGGGGTGGTGTGCAGAGAGAGGACAATTTGCTTCAAAAGGAGGGAGAGAAGCTCACAACTCATGCAAAGGTAGGTGGCCAATTAATTTGGGCCACCCACATTACTTGGCCACAAGGGTGCCCATGGGGATGGGCCCCAGGCACAAATTAAAAATTTCCACCCATTTTTAATGAGTGTGAACCTGTAAGGTTATAAACATTAAAAAGCATTTAAATCAATTAAAATAAAGGTTTTTGAGTGCACTTACCACCTGTTCACACACCACAAAATATGTCAGAATACAGAGCACTCGTTCACTGGTAGGTGTCCTAGGCCCGTGAACTGGACATTCATGGCGTGCAAACACACGAAAACAGTTCACGCGAAAACAGTTTTAGGCATGCAAACATGTGTGCATGTGCTACTGTTATGAACGAATCTCCTGGTCATGGAACATGTACAACACTGGCATTTCCAAGCACGAATCTGGCACATCGAAAAGCGCAGAACTGGGATCCCGGACACTCATACAAAAGGATAGACTAGCTGTCTGTCTGTGTCATCATCGTCATCAGCAGCATGATGTGTCACCATTTGGCCACCTAAATGGTCCTCTCCAGTTTCTTGTGCCCATATGTGGCCAGTGCGTGGATCCGAGTGTCCGGATCCCAGTTCTTCGTGCCCATCAGTGGCCAATGCGTGGATCTGAGTTTTTTCAGTTTCGTTGGTCTCTATCCATGGGCCAGTACCACATGGAACTCTTGTATCACTTTTGGTCTCACAGACCCATTGGGTCTTTTGCAGATGTTTAATAAAACTTTCTGAGAGGGAGCTTGAGAGGCACACATGGCAAGAACCAGTTGGCTCTCTTGAGTTGGGTAGAAGTGGGCAGCTCTTGTATCACTTTTGGTCACCCGTTGGGTCTTTTGCAGATGTTTAATAAAACTTTCTCAGGAGGAGCTTGAGAGGCACACATGGCAAGAACCAATTGGCTCTCTTGAGTTGGGTTGCTCTAGAAGTTGGCAGCTCTCTGTTGGAATCCTGCAGAGTAAGATTACACGAGAATAGCTTTCTCAGCCCTATCTTTAAGAGCTGGGCACCAAAACACAAATTTTATTTGAAAAGTTCTGGCCTAGGCTAGAAAGTTCATGGGTACCATAAAAAACCTTTCTGCTCAAATTCGCACATCTATCATAGCAATTAGAAAAAAATTAGGTATTCTTACATAAACCATTATAATATAGGATGGACCCTTTATTAACATGTGGCATGGCCCTCTAATGAGGTACATGGGGCATATACAGCTGAAGTTGTAAACAATGATGCATCTTTTGTACAAGAGCAGACATCCACATTTGATAGATGTTACGAGAGCCATGGGAATCTAGAAAGTACACACATGCTGTCTGCCGCTTGCTGCCAGTTGGAAAAGCAGAGAGGAGAATGTTGGGCCCTTCATGTTGTCAATATTTGGACATCGTACAAGGATCTAGCTGTGCCCATGGGCCGTAGTAAGTCTAACACTTCATAACAGTTGTAGCATGAAGATTCGAATCAAAGCTCCTTCACCAGTGCCACCAATCAGGTATCTTCAACCTCTTGGACCTGTGAACGGCCAACCTCACGAATGGCAGCTTCCGCTGCACCTGTTTCCACATCATATCAACGGCATCATCTTTCATCGATGGATGTTGATATTCAAAATGGTGGGCCATGAGCTTCAACTTGCTCCACATCCTTAGCCATCTTTTCTTTGGAAAATTCTCCAAAATTTTCAGCATGTAACCTGGCGTCAATGCTTCTTGGACAGAAAAAAACAAGCAAAACTCCTGGTAATTGAGCTCATCTTCAAATGGCAACTCCACCCTGTCACTGACTATGACAGGCACGCAGTGGCTGACTATTGCATCAAAAAGTCTGCAAGAAGAAGGAGTATCACCAGCAGGATTAAGGCAAAACCGCGATTGGCGCATGCCATGCGTGGCCTGCAAAAATAAGAAGCAAGTATAAGGATGAAAAGCATGTAAAGAGATACAGAATGATGAATTGAGCAACAAACCGTGTGCTACAAAGTTGTTGCTTTTTTTTTCTTGGAGAGGGCGCGGGGGGGGGGGGGGGGGGGGGCATGTGTGTTTGCAAGCGCCTGCATGTGTACAGAGAATCCCAATACAATTAGGTTCTAATAATCGAAGCCTTATAACTACAGATCCTATCAATTCAACTGCTCTCTCCATGGTACCATTGTATCACTTCTGGTCAACTTCGTAGACGTTACTGATTACTCTCTCAACCCCCCATTTTGTATCATATGGCTCGGATTTGACATTCCCAGCTCAGACATATAAATAGGAAGAGCATAAATCCAATCATTCATCTCATAATTCACAAAGGGTTGCTGCAGTTCAAGGGCCAGGACAGCCAAGGGGAGTGCTACAGCCAAGGTGAAAAGTGCAGGTCAAGAACAGATCTTCTAATCCACAGATTTGCCTTATTGTACACATTAGTCATCCTCCGGAGAGAATAAACTAAACTCAACCCCACAACCCTTTATTCCTGGCTGCATCAATTTGAAGCTTATTTTGCTGTAGCTAGAAAGAATGATACTCTTAGATAGTTGGTATTTGGAAGATGAGGCCATTCCATGGACCCAATGGACTCATGCCCACACTAGATTAGGTATGGCAGCTTATGTCTGGGATGAGTTTGTCCTCGATCTTAAGTGGCGGTTTTTACCACCCCATTATCTTGAGCAACTCGAAGACGAGTTCAAGGGATGCGTCAAAACGCACAACCAGTCCTGCAATTGCTAATAAAATTTCGAACCTATGTTTGCAATTGGGCATATCAGACAAGAACAACAAAGAGCAGTTTCTTTATAGCCTTGACACACAAATCTAGTGGGAAGTGCGTATGTTTCGGGTAGCCACCTTCGAGGATGAACTCTTGCTTGCGCAGAGTGCTCAAATGACATACAATGGCGGAAAGCCCAAGACTTCCCAACCTTCAATTCCCAAGGCACCTGCCTTGGGGAAAAAACGACCAGAACCAGACGAGGTCTTTCCTAGGACAAAGCACGGAAGCTTCTGGCTCCAAGAGCTCGACCAATGCGCTCAAGCTTACTTCAAACCAGAAAGCTTAGGGGTGAGAAACTATGTGCCAAAGAGACAACTCAGTAAAAGGAGGAGGGTAGGTGTTTCTTTTGACGCACAAAAGGACACTTCTAAGGATTGTCCAAAGAAGAATACCACTCTGCAAACTACCACCCTAGTCTCCACGGCTTCGATGGTGAACCCAACTCCCACACAGATCCCAACCATAGTGGCACCTGATTCACGCACCACCCAAGAGGTACGATTCAATATGGTTGATACGTACGGTACTGTTCCGTAGAGTGGCGGTATGATCGAATCCCAGTTGACCATTTTTTTCCCCGTCTTTTTTTTCGTTTTTTTTTTTGCCATTTTTCTATCGTTTTTGATTGCTTTGGGCGCCGTTTTGGGAGCCGTTTCTTGGGTGTTTTTTTGGGACTATTTTAGGCTTTAGTCTTTGCTTGAGTCTCATTCTATTATCTATATAATAGCCCCTCCCCCAATCCCGTTCTCACAAGTGCTCGTTGCTCAACCCTCCCCTCTCGTTGGTGCTCCCGAGCGGCGAGTTCAGCCTGACGCCGGTCTTCGTCGATCCTGCGTTGGGCTTCCTCATAGTCCGGTCTTTCTACTTTTTCTTGTTGTTATCTTGCTTTTGCTTTTGCTTCTGCTTTTTCTTCTCTCCGTCTGGCCTCGTCTTCTCTTCTTTGTTGTTCCATGTGAAAGAAGAGGGAGCTGTAGTTGGGGACTGCCGGAGGTGGAGGAGAACGTGCTACTGTTGCCTCCAAGAGTTGGAGACGCTTCATGAGCAACTGGTTCTGGGCTCTAAGAAGAGCTACGGTGTCTGCTGTAGTTGGAGACGCTTCATGAGCAACTGGTTCTGGGCTCTAAGAAGAGCTATGGTGTCTGCTGTAGTTGGAAGAGCAAGGTCTCCTTCGGGGGAGACTTCTTCCAGCTGATGGGTACTCTCCTCTGTAGACATGATGCTCAAGTCGGTGGTCGTGCCAGAACGTAATTTGACCATCCAAGGATGCCCTTACGCTAGGATACGGTGTGTGTGGACAAGCTGAATCTGATACCAATGTAACATGCAGCGGAAGTATTCGTATTGGATGATCCTGTGACCTGTCACACAAATGCTCACACCGTCTTCTGTATCCTGAGTTTCGCGAGTTTAGCAATCCACTTTAAGACTTCAAGCTTTAAAGAGATATGAGAGAGAGATGAGATCTGTACACCATATGGGGTCCCGAATTACCCACTGAAGAACCCCCTATCCCGTTACCGAGATAGTATTTGCTTTATTATCTTTAAAGAGACTGACAGTGTGACTGACGAGATAAGCCAAACGAAAGACCTCTGAAGACCAAGTGTTGGGTTGAATTGTACACTGTTGTAGAAGCATCAAAGATGTCCAATCTCGAGCCTTTGCACTCTTTCCAATGGAACGAGAAGGGGATGCAAAGCTTAGGCTGAGAGAGGGGTTGTTTGGGATTGTTCTAGACTGAGTATGAATGCTGAAAATGAATATGAATGCTGCGTTTTACTTTCACCAAGTGGCTGGAAAAAAACGATGAGATGATGAATGCTGAAACTATATGGATGCAGAAAACACAAGGTGGACTGTAGGCTGAATGCTGAACTGATGCGTTTTGCTGATGCAAGATGACTGAATGCTCATGCGTTGATGCACCTATTGCTGTAGGAGGAAAACGCTAAGAGAAGATGGTTGAAACTGTAATTGCTTATGCTCCTAGTGCTGAGGATGACAAGCGCTTGAATGCTCCTTTGCTGAATATGATGAATGAATGGCTGAATATGCAAGTACTCTATTTATATGGACACCATGAGCCAGTCGGCTGGCTACTGAGCTGGCCGACTGCTCGTGTCCACCATAAATGCCTAAATGATGTGAAAAATGCTGAAAATGATGGGAAAAATACCAGAAAAATCCTAGTAAATATCCTGATAAATACTAGATGATATCTGGGATGTTTGCCATGGTCTAGATGCAATATATGAATGATGTGCAATGTGCAGAATGCTTTCTGATGCAAACCCTAAGGTTTCTACTGACTATATGTGCATGAATGTGTCTCTTTAAGTGGGTTAAGGGACTTAGATTGACTGACTGACTGACTGACTTGCTATGGCTGAGAATGACCTACGCAGCTCGTGCTTGACTTATCTTGGACTGAGGATTACAATGGGATCACGGCGTACGACAAATATCATCCTAAATGGAACTAATACTGTACAATGTTGCACTGATGATGATGAGCCAGTTTATCACCATGCACTACAGTGCAAAGTGCATGTAACATGCTCATTGCTTAAGTTCTATCCTCTCCCTTGAGCTTTCCTTCAAGGCTCAAGCCTCTCTCCCCTCTAGGCTCTCTCAAGCATCTCCCTCTTCCTCAAGCCTCCCCCTCAAGCTTGTCCCTCTTCCCCAACTTTTAAGCCTCTCTCTCTTTCTCAAGCCTTCCCCTCCTCCTCAAGCCTCTCCCTCCCTCTTCCTCAAGCATCTCCCTCCCTCTCCCTTTCCTTCTCCCGGGACCTCTCTTCACCATGAGAGAAAGCACGAAGCCTTTACTTTGCATGCCATTACCCATGAGAAGAACGAGGGGAAGTCGGGGGCATGGAAGTGGACTTGCGAGTATTGTGGCAAGGTCTACACTGGTAGTGCCACTAGGCTTCTTGCACATCTTGCCATCAAGCCTTCCCCCCAAGCTTCTCCCTCTTCCCCAACTCTCAAGCCTCCCCCAAAAGACATTTCCGATGGCATTGTGAAGAAGTAATCCTTGCTTGGCAAATCAAGTGATCGTGGAAGAGTCTCCCCCGCCATTGCCGACGCTCAAGATGACGTCCTCCCGCCGGCAAAGGATACATCCTCCTCATCCTTCTCTGCATTCTTCTCCCCGTTGACCAACTCCAACCCCTCATCAAAGAGATCAAGTGAGTTTGAGGTTCCACACAAGAGGCAAGCCACTCTTGGAGGCACCATTGGAGCGAATGTGACCTCTCTCTCTTGGGTCCGAGCAAAGCAACAAGAGGCAAATGTGGAGATTGCACGCACAGTCATTGAGTGCAATCTCGCATTTCGTGTCCTTAAAACTCCTCAATGGCAAATGATGGTGAGGGCCATTGCCAAAATAGGACCATGCCATGGCCCTTCGCATGGTATCACCTACAACGACATGCGCACAAAGGCACTTGATGAAGAAAAGGAGAGAATCAACAAGACCCTCGAGTCCATCCGAGCGGGATGGGTGAAGTATGGGTGTTCCATCCTCTCTAATGAATGAGTGCACAAAGCGGAAGCAAACAAGCACTAGAGTGTGCTGAGAGAGAGTGCAAGAGAAAGAGAGATATGAAGCAACTATGCTGAATATACTAAAGTGATACAGTCCCAAGCAAGAGACATAAACAGTCTAATAAGCGAGGGAGCAAAAGGAAGACTAGACTATGAGAAAAGAGGGAGGCAAGCCCACCTATTTATAGGTAAGAGGGGCTGCCTGACTGGACATCTGAACCTGGCCGACTGGACATGCAGCAACTGGCCGACTGGGCATGAGGTACCCGACTTGGGAAAAATGCCAAAAAAATGTACAAAAATAGGGTGGCCAACCCACAACCAAGGGCCATGAAAAGGGACCAAAAGGAGACACCAAATATGAGCAAAAACTGGGGATGAATGTGCTAACACCCCCTCTCAGCACCAAATGCTAAACATACTCCGAGAAGCCGAAGATGAGGAGCCAAGGAAGCTTGAGAAACCGGCTTGGTGAACAAATCTGTTGCATTCTCCGCTGAAGGACAATACTCCAAACGCAAATCTCCAGCAAGAACCCATTCATGAACATAGTGATACTGTATCTCAATGTAATTCGTGCGAGCATGAAACACAGGGTTCTTGGCGATGGTGATGCAACTCTGATTGTCACACCAAAGAAGAGTAGATCCGGTAGGAGGACAACCAAACTCCCCCAATAATCTCCACAACCAAATCGCCTCACATGCGGCATAACAAACCGCACGATACTCCGCCTTTGGCGAGGAAAGCGCCACAGTAGGCTGCTTTTTACTGCTCCATGAAATGACTCCAGACCCAAGTGAAAAAACACAACCGGTGGTCGAACGCCACGTATTTGGATCTCCAACCCAATCTGAATCAAACCATCCAAGAAGAGTGCATCCTTGGCCATAGAAGATGCCAAAGTCCAGAGTGCCACACAAGTACCGAAGAACTCTAAGAGCACACCGCCAATGCTGCTGACGGGGTTTGGATGAGAAAGAACTCAATAAGTTGGTTGCGAAACACACGTCCAATCAGGAGTAGGTCAACCAAACCAAACAACCAACTAGAACCCGATACTGTCCCTGATCAATCCCTAGAGAAGCATCAAGAAGAGAAAGCTTCTCACTAGTATCCATAGGAGAAGATATTGATTTGCAGTCATCTGAAATCTATCAAGTATCTCCCAAGTACACTTCTGCTGAGAGAAGAAAATGTCCTTCGGCGTCTGCCAAATCTCAAAGCCAAGAAAATAATGCAGAAGACCAAGATCCGTCATCTCAAACTCTGTCTCCAAAGCATCCATGATCGAACGGATCCTCATAGAATAAGAACCTGTAAAGATAAGGTCATCAACATAGACCACAATGATAACAATCAACCCCCTCTCAAGGAGGATATAAAGGTTCGAATCTACAGCGCAGGTTGAGCTTCTGAAAGAACTCATCAATTCGCTAGTACCAAGCTTGCGGAGTCTACTTCAAACCATATAAAGCTTTCTTTGGCCGGTACACCTGATCCTGTTTGCCTGGAATAACAAATCCCAACGGCTGATCAACATAAACCTCCTGTGTAAGCTCTCCATTTAGGAAAGCCGACTTGACGTCCATTTGGAATACAGGCCATCTATGATGTCCTGCAAGAGCAAGAACAGTGCGGATGGTAGTCATTCGAGCCGTCGGAGCGAAGGTCTCATCAAAGTTGACTCCAGGGCACTGAGCATAACCCTTGGCAACCAACCTCGCCTTGTGCTTGTCCAAGTTGCCATCAGCTCTCGGAACTTCGATTTGAAGATCCAGCGTACACCAATCACCTTACGCTGCAGTGGCCTAGGCACCAAAGTCCAAGTGTCATTCCGTTCAATAGCATCCAGCTCTGCCTACATAGCACGACGCCATGGCGCATGTGAAAGAGCCTCGTCCGCAGAAGTAGGATCAGAAGAACCATGAATGATAGAGGACATAAGAGCATAGTTAATAAACATGTTACCCTCATGAATTTGTTTCCCTGAAACTCTGGAAGATCGCCTGAGAGAACCAGGCGGAGGAGCAGAAGCAAGGTGGTTCCAAACATAGTGAACGATACGTACAGTACGTTTGGAAAACATGCTGAAAAGATTCCAAACGTAGTGAACCTTGCTCCCGATATATATACTTACAAACTTTTGAAATATGAAGTTTGAAGATTCATCAATGAACATGATCCAATGCCGCCTCCCGTAACTTGGCCAACATGTAAATAACACAAGTGGATGTGCTAGTAAATATTCCTCCACAATATAAGCACTTCCACACGCGTGTGTTGGAGCGACCGACACCTGGGGTGTTGGGTGTGCCTTGAATGATGGTGTGCCTTGCCCATACGGAACTCGGTGCACGAGGCATCTATGGCATGTGCACAAAAAGAAATCAAGAAAATGGAGAAATCTCAAGACGAGTCACGACTTGAGAGTTTCAAAATATATTTCAAAATTCAAGCACAATAAGAATAAAATTTCAGCTTGTGTGTAAGGGTCCGAGGAGGGGTAGCAGAGAGAGCCTTGTGGGGGAGAGAGTCTAGAGAGAGAGAGAGAGAGAGAGAGAGAGAGAGAGAGAGAGAGAGAGATATTAAGCGTGTACTAAAGACCCAATGGGCCTATGAGACCAAAGTGGTACAATAATGTCCATGGCATATCTCATCATCCAAAATGACCTATGAGACCAAAAAGGTTACAACAATTGGTGGATCTGATACAATGTCTGTGTAAGAAAAGCTAAAACAACTAAACAACTAACTGAAACTGAAACAACAACTATGAGGAAAACTAAGGTACTAGGAGTTCCTAATGGATAACATCTGGGAAGGAAAACTCCAGCAACAAAGGTAAGCATCATATACATCACTATCCAAAGATGTCTCTCATCGGTCGATGGTGGATATCCTCAATGTTCTCCATGGTGAGTACTCTGACTGGACATCTCCCATGCCGTGCTAGGATGGTCCTGATCCTCTGTTGTATTCTCTGTTGGTGTCGGGATGGGCCTCTCATCTTGGGGCACCTGGACCGCCCCAGCTCTATAGCCCGATCAATCAGTGTACCTCTGGTGCGGCTATACTCTGGGGTTAGCTACAATGCCTGTTGGCCTGATTGCTCAATCTCTGGTCGAAAGAAGTCTGTAATCTGCCTCTGTAGGTGTCTCTCCCTCTCTGATCCCCTCCCTCTCAAGAGGCCCTCTCTATGGCTACGTAGCTCCAGCAAGTATAATCCGAGGCATCTCTGATCCTGGTATCTCATGGCTCTGGAAAGTGGTCCGAAACCCTCTCTGAACAGGCAGTGAAAACGGCCTTGTATCTCATAATATACTACTCTGAATCTGCCAGTCTCAATCTCTAGCTGGTGTGAGGATGTGCGCATCTAAACAATAGCACACCGTATCCCATGAGAAAGATGAGTATCCATGTAGCTGGGTCTAATCACAAACCCATCCTCCGTGAGCTGGAGAAGATGATCTCTATAGAAAGCCATCTTCGTACCCCATGAGAAAGATGAGTATCCATGTAGCTGGGTCTAATCACAAACCCATCCTCCGTGAGCTGGAGAATATGATCTCTATAGAAAGCCATAGAAGATGATCTCTATAGAAAGCCATCTTCGTACCAAGCTTGTGTGTTGGCTGTATCCATGTCCTCCTAGTGTCCAGCTGAGTCAAGTCCTGCCTGATAAGTCTCGTAATCTCTGCCTGTGAGAGACAGAGAGAGAGTGGCGAGGAGAAAGAAAGAAAGAAAGAAAGATTTATTAACGTCTTCCAAAAGACCGAACTTGGCCTATGAGACAAATCAGTGTACCTGTGTGGGGTATCCTCTGTCATCCCAACAAAATAAAAAAGTACTGAACTTAAAAAAAAGCTGAATTTGGGTGTGCAATAAGTACAATGAGTGGAGGGGAGGGGATGGAGCTCTACTACTAGGAGAATGCAAAGCTATATGCATGGAGTATACAATCATGATATGCAACCTAGCTAGCTCCATCCTGTACCATACTGGGGGTATAAAATGGTATGCATCAATGAAGGGGGTGTCCACAGCTCCCTGAAAAACATGCCTGGGTCTGCTCTGAAGCGAGCCAGTCGCTCCGCACCCTCTGTGAAACTGAGCTCTGATCTCTGTCCTCTCTCTCTGGTATAGTCGTGGTGTCCGAAAGCCAGGTGTCCTCTATCTCCTCCGGGCTCTGAGTGTCTCTGCTCTCTGGAGAGTAATTCCCTGCTGTGTAGGGGCTGGGAGTGGGATGGATCTCTAAAAAAATGTAGTAATCTGTGTCTGTCGTCCCCCCTCTGGAGCTGTATGAGCCTATAATGATGTCTCTCTGTGACGCTGTATGTCTAGAATGAATCTCCCCAGTATGCGCTGGTCTGCTGCCTCAAAGATCTGGCGTAGGGAATGTGGCTCTCTGAATAAAATGGGATATCTCTCTCTGATGGCTGTATATGCTTTGCATCTGCATACATAATGCTCCTCACTCTCCACCTCCTCTCTCCACAATTTGCATACCCTCTCCTCTTAGGGGATCCGTGCTGCTCTGCCAGTCTCGATCTCCAATCGATGTGATGAAACTCTAAGCTAACCAATAGCCACGGGAGCCGTGTGGTAAAAAGCCCTCCATGTATCTAGGCCTCTCTATAAATCCATCATCAGTGATACTCATGAAGTGATCTCTATAGTATAGCATCTTTGGTGGAAGAGGCTGTGTAGGCGATATCCATGTCTCTCGTGTATAGAGCTGCCATAGGTCCTGTCTCAATACTCTGTTCCTCTCACTATAAGAGAGACGGATATGTGGTGCATCCCTGTCATACTGGAATGGTGGTAGATGATCCATGTCTAGGCCATGCTGTGAGAACCAATGTGTGACCAATGCATACCATGATCCTCTGTCTCCTGCCTAAGCCAGCTGTCTAGATGCCTCAAAAGCTCTGTATGACAATCTGTCTGTGGCATCTCTCTGAATCTGTCTAGCATATAGTCTCGAATATGGCCTCTACCATCATAGGAGGCGCAACAAACTCTGCTCGGATAATGTCATGAGGTACTGACGGTTTGCTGCGTATCATGCGTGCCATCATGAGGGCTTGTGGTCTCTCTATCTGTGTCCACCAATGGGTAGCAAGGCCTGGCGCCCATACCGCTGCTCCATACATCAGTGCCGGTGTGACTAATGTGTCAAATAGCCACCCCTTCGTCCAGGGCTCCTGAAAATGCGCCTAGTGGCGCTGTCTCTCTAGCATAGCCAATGCTGCATATCTCCATGTCAATCTAGCTCTGGCTGTTGAACCCATGGTGAAGTGCGTGGCTGCTACAGAGAAGGTAACCCCTAGGTACACGTATGATGTCACCACCTCCACCTGGCGTCCTGTGAGAGTGAATGTCAGCTGACTCCTGCCCTGTCTCGATGTATGAAAGACCATAACCTTGGTTTTCCCAAGGTTCACAGTAAGACCTCTCTGTGTGCAGAAATCATCGAGTGCATGTAGATGCTGCTGTAGACCTCCTGGAGACTCAGACACTAATACAATATCATCAGCATAAAGCATAATATGTACTGAGGTACCTGCTAGATCAACTCCATCTCTGCCTCCCCGTGTAATGAAGTCAGCCACACCTAATCAATGTATAACCCAAATAGCGTGGGGGAAAGTGGGCATCCTTACTTCACACCAATGGTGCTAGCAATAGTCCCGGATATACCTCCTGGGCATCTGACTCGCCCAAAAACTTGCTCATATAATGCATAGATGCCCCATGTCATATCTGCTGGTATGCCAAGAGACTGCAGGCGCTGAAAGAGCCTCTCTCGTGGTACTGTGTCAAATGCCTTGCGGAAATCCACAAAGCAGCAATAGAGCTTTCTCTTCCTCACTCTGGCTTGATCAATCATACATCTCAAAGTGAATACATGGTCAGTGGTAGAGAAAGCTCTCTTGAAGCCTGCTTGCCCTGATGAGCGTAAACCTGCTCGCTCAGCATATAAGCTAAGCTCTTGCTCCAACACTGCACCGTAGAGTTTGGCCAACACGTGGCCAACCATAACCGTCCTGTAGTTGCTCCGATCGAGCATATCCCCTGTTTTGTGGATCGGCACAATGGTGTGCATCGTCCACTCCGCAGGCAAACCCTCTGCTAGTGCCCTGTTAAACAGGTGTGCAAGAAAAGGAGCCAAAGAATCTACTGCATATATGAGATGCTCACCCTGTAGGCTCATATGGTCGGCGGCCCGTCCATGCTGTAGGCGGCGGATAGCTTCCTTTACCATCGAGTGGGTAAAGAAGCTAGCTGTGGTAGGTCGAGGCTCCTGTGGCTGAGGTATAGGTGGCTACTGTGGGGTGCGGTATAGGCCCTCTGCATATGTGTGCCATGTCTGTGGATCTGCAATGGGTGTCGGTGTTCGGGGTTCTCTGAAGTGCCGCCATGAGATAGGGCTATCTCTACTCATGAAGAAATGGAAGATCTCTAGCTCCTGTATCTCTGCGAAGGCCCGCCTTTTGCGGCAAGTAAGTCTCCTCATCTCTCTCCTCGACTCCTGCTCTGTGATGGATCCCAAGGCTCTCTGCATGCGGAGCCGTGAGTATAGGGCTCTACACTCGTCATCATACCATCTGTTCTGGGACATAGTCCCAGATCTCGCAAGCTCTCCTGAGTGGACACGATGTGGGAAGCTCCGTAATGCAGCCGTGTGTAGGAGTGATGCCAGCTAGGCTGTAATGGTATCCATAGGTGCCAAGGGATCCATGAGTAGGAGCCCATCCTCTACTCTGCCAGTGTATATGTCTGCCATGTCATGTGTGAAGTAGATGGTAGTGTGTGGCGTCGGTATGTGGGGGGTTGGCGATACCGGTGATCCGGCTAGTGAAAATGCCAAGTATGTATGATCTGCCCCAATAGGACGAGGTGGGATGGAGAATGAGGTGACAAGCTGTGACGCCTCCAAAGACCCCATGATGTAGTCTACCACTGTGCCTCCGGTCCGTGTATGACCCCCATGTGGGAAGCATGTCAGCCCTCCTGATTATAAATAACGAGACGATACCTAGCTCCCAACTCTAGTAAGTGGTCCCCATAATGTCCTCTGTCTGGTCCAGTGTCCTCTGATGCCTGACTAGCCCCTATCTCCTCTGGATCCATAGGGTGGAGGATCTCCATGTCATCATAGTCATACACCTCACACTATCTGCTCTGTGTGTGGGCATTGAGGTCACCCGTAAGAAATACTTCTCCTAGTGTAGAATAATGCATAATCTCCTCTGACAGACAAGTGTATGGCGAGGCTCCTGTCTCCTCCTCTTGTGGCATGTCCTCTGTAATGACATATGAGGATCCTGATGGAGGAAAGTAACATAGGGCTATGTATATAACCCTGTCCTGTGAGAGCTGTAAGCTGATCCACATGTATCTGGCCTCTGGATCCTATGCTACCACTCTCAGTCTCCCCTGTAGCTCCCGTCTGAATAGAACTGCTACCCCCCCCCCCCCCCCCGACCCTCTCGAGGTACCCTCGCGTGTGGTCCTCCTGTATGCTAACTCCCACTGGAATCCCTCTACTCGAGGTAGCCCTCTCTCTGGGCTCTGATGTGTCTCTGTCAGAAGTATGATGTCTCTCCCCACCATAACATGCTCGAGTCGTCCAGGCTGCACCCATAGTGAACCATTACAGTTCCATATTGCCATGTGTATCTTTGTCAGTGGCCTTGTCTGTGTCCCATAGGCCCCAAACCGCTAATCCATGGGCCGGCCATCAATGATGACCCGACCATCTCGATAGATGGCCTTCTTGCCTTCTCTCCTCGCGTGTAAGACTCGTGGCATGCAAGCTCTCCTATGCTCTAGCTGCATCCTTGTGAGATCATCATCCAAGAAAATAGGAGCTCCCTCTAAGCCTCGTAGTATGACCCTCTTCCTCATGAAGGTGACCCTCTCCGTCTCTCTTGCAAACTGTAGGATGAGGGCTCGCTTGCGTGTTGAGTCTTTCCCGGCTCTCCATGCTTTTGTGAAGGGGAGAGGGTCCTCTTCCCTGTAGCCTAGCTTCATGCATAGAAGCTGTCCATCTTTCTCGGGAGTGGAGTTGGGTGTCTCGGCTATACCTGTGACTCGAATGTTGAGGCGGCGGGCATGCCTCATCTTCTCCTCCTCAATGGTGGTGTGAATGATTTGATGTTCTTCCCTTTGAGTCTCCTCCCTCACTTCTTTGCGGATGTTCTTCTTCACCACCTCAACCCATCCTGACTGCTTGGCTTCGAGTTTTCCCTCCATGTCCTTTGTGATCTCCTTGGAGATCTCTTCTTTGATGGCCGTGAGAGTGTTCTCATTGATCTCCCCTTCTTCCTTCTCGGTGTTCTTGACGGCTACCAGTTCCACTTTCAATATTGCGATAACTGTGGCAGAAGGCTCTTTGGAGGCTTGCTCCGCTTGCCTTTTTGGACAATCCTTCTTACCATGCCCAATGGTATGACAAAAAAAACATTGGTTTTCTGACTGATATTATCTTTGCTCCTCTGGAGAAAGATAGCCTCTAGTGATGCCTGCTTTGGCCTTTTCCTCAAGGGTCTTCTTAGGCTTGGGTTCCTTACTCCCTGAAGTAGAGCTAGGACTGTTGTCTGTCTTAGTGTCTTTAGAAGACGAATTACCCTTCCCCGATTGCGGTTTGCTACTGGACTGTAATGATTGTTTGGGCTTGCCTACGTTCATCTTCATTTCTTCATTCTGAGCGAGAGTCAAAGCCCGGTCATATGTATTGGGTTCAAAGTTGCGAACTGTGAACCGAATGTTAGGATCCAATCCACGAATGAATTGCTCCATCTTGGCCTGCACAGATAGCCCTGACTGCTATGCTAAAGTGATAACCTTTCCGAAAAACTGAAGCACTGGGGATCCGTTCTGTCTAAGTCCATAGAACTCATCTGCCAGACCAGTCATGTACTGGGGCGGGAGGAATCTGGTCTTTAGGTCGTGGACAAATGTATCCCAGCTAAAAGCTGACACCTGTGGTCTGGTCTGTATGAAGATTAGACCAATGCTGCCACCAAGTGACTGCCTCACCAGTGAGATGGGGAGCCGCCACGTGGACTCTATCCTGAGGATCTGTGATCCTAGCTAACGGAAAATGAGCAGTAAATTGATGAATAAACTAATTAATTGCTAAATGATCACACTTACCAACATACTCACTGAAATTTGGTTGACTATGAATGACGGTAGTTGATGCTGCGGACTGCTGGCTGGTGGCACCTGAGGCGGGGGAAGCTGAAGAGAGTTGCTGGTATCTAAGATGAATGGCCTCCTTTTCCCTTCGGTGCTCGAGTAACATACGTTCTCGATCGAGCTCTCGTTGGTGCTCCCGAGCAGCCAGTTCAACCTGACGTCGGTCTTCGTCGATCCTGCATTGGGCTTCCTCATAGTCTTGTCTTTTTGCTTTTTCTTGTTGTTTTCTTGCTTCTACTTCTGCTTTTTCTTCTCTGCGTCTGGTCTTGTCTTCTCTTCTTTGTTGTTCCATCTGAAAGAAGAGGGAGATGTAGTCGGGGACTGCCGGAGGCGGAGGAGGATGTGCTGCTGTTGCCTCCAAGAGTTGGAGACGCTCCATGAGCAGTTGGTTCTGAGTTCTAAGAAGAGCTATGGTGTTTGCTGTAGTCGGAAGAGCAAGGTCTCCTTCGAGGGAGACTTCTTCCGGCTAATGGGTACTGTCCTCTATAGACATGATGCTGAAGTCGGTGGTCGTGCCAGAACGCAATCTGACCATCCAACGATGCCCTCACGCTAGGATACGGTGTGTGTGGACAAGATGAATCTGATACGAATGTAGCATGCAATGGAAGTATTCGTATTGGAGGAACCTGTCACACAAATGCTCACACCGCCTTCTGTATCCTGAGTTTCGCGAGTTTAGCAATCCACTTTAAGACTTCAAACTTTTCAGAGATTTGAGAGAGAGAGAGAAAGAAAGAAAGAAAGAAAGATTTTATTAACGTCTTCCAAAAGACCGAACTCGGCCTATGAGACAAATCGGAGTACCTGTATGGGGTATCCTCTGTCATCCCAACAAAATGAAAAAGTACTGAATAAAAAAGCTGAATCTGGGTGTGCAGGGGATGGAGCTCTATTACTAGGAGAATGCAAAGCTATATGCATGGAGTATACAATCATGAGAACTGTGCACCGTATGGGGTCCCGAATTACCCACTGAAGAGTCCCCTATCACGTTACCGAGATAGTATTTGCTTTATTATCTTTGAAGAGACTGACGGTGTGACTGACGATAAGCCAAACGCAAGACCTCTGAAGACCAAGAGTTGGGCTGAACTGTACACTGCTCTAGAAGCACCAAAGATGTCCAATCTCGAGCCTATGCACTCTTCCCAATGGAATGAGGAAGGGATGCAAAGCTGAGGCTGAGAGAGGGGCTGTTTGGGACTGTTCTAGACTGAGTATGAATGTTGTAAATGATTATGAATGCTGCGTTTTACCTTTACCAAGTGGCTAGAGCAAAACGATGAGTAGATAAATGCTGAAAACTGTATGGATGCAGAAAACGCAAGATAAACTGGTGGCTGAATGTTGAACTGATGCGTTTTGCTGATGCAGGGTGGCTGAATGCTCATGCGTTGATGCGCCTAGGGCTGTAGGAGGAAAACGCTGACGTATGAGGGCTGGAAACTGCAATCGCTTTATACTCCTTGTGCTGAAGGCTCCAAGCGCTTGAATGCTCTTTTGCTGATTATGATGAATGAATGAATGAATGAATACCATGCTGAGCTATTTATATGGGCCAGATGAGCTAGTCGGCTGGTTACAGGGCTAGCCGACTGCTCATGTCCACAATAAATGCATAAATTATGTATAAAATGTTGAAAATGATGGAAAAAATACTAGAAAATTCCGAGTAAATATCCTGATAAATACTAGATGATATCTCGGGTTTCTGCAATGGTCTAGATGCCATGAATGAATGATGTGCAATATGCAGAATGCTTTCTAATGCAAACCCTAAGGTTTCTACTGACTTTACATGCATGAATGCGTCTCTTCAGGTGGGTTAAGGGACTTGGACTGCTACGACAAATATCATCCTAAAAGGAACTAATACTGTACAATGTTGCATTGATGATGATGAGCTAGCTTGTCACCATGCACTACAGTGCAGAGTGTATGTAACACTCAACATTCTAGTATCTTGTCCTTGGCACTTACTTCTTGCGGGATGTGGATGCCAGAAAGGTAGGGAAGAAAACCTCAAGCGATTTCATCTATCGCCACATTCGATAAACCATAACCGAGGTGAGATACAATTTTGAGTTTGAAGCTTTAGCCTTTGCCTTTTACTCAAGTTTCAACTTTCAAGTCTCCTTTATTTTCCATATTCTCATTCAAATTTCATACATCCATCGTCCTTGTAGATTGGCCCCAAAAATGTGGTTCAAGTGGTTACGGACAATGTGTCCAATTGCCGCAAGATGGGCTCTTTGCTTGAGGTGGAGTTCAAGTCCATAGTGTGGACTCCTAGTGCCTCTCACTGTCTTGACTTGCTTATGGAGGACATAGGCAAGTTAGAGTGGATGAAACCTGTGGTGACACAAGCCAATCATATTGTCACTTTTTTCAGTTAGAAAGTCAAGGCCTCGCTATTTTCCGCCATCATAGCGACTTGGAGATGAAGAAGCCCCCCTCGACGCGCTTTGCCTACATGTGGTTTCTTCCAGAGCGCCTTTATGATGTGATGCCTAAGCTCCAGGTAACAATGGTTTCGACGAAATGGCAAGAATGGATACGAAGTGAGATACTTTCGCGTGTCGATGAGGTAAGAGCCATTCAACGGCTATGCTTGAGAGAGGAGTTCTGGCGCCAAGTCCGCGCCATACTCATTCCGATTACTCCCTTCGCATGACAAACATGGAGGGGGCTACTATGGGACTTCTCACTCACTTTATGAGAGAGGCCATCGCCAAGATTAATTGCACCACAGTCTTAGATGAGCTTGATCCAAAGTAAATGCTAACAAGGTAAATAAGAATAATTCAATAAACTAAAATAGAATGATGAATCTAAATACTTATTCTTTCTTTTTTTTCATATAATATATTCTTTCTTTATTTTAAAATTCTGAGATCCCCTTGAGGCTACTTCTCGATGCGATGCCCTCTTGGCACTCGTGGAGAAGAGATGGAAGTGGATGAAGAGACCTATCCATGGCTTTATTGCTTTTTTTTTCGAAAAAAAGATTCTTCAATTAGTTAAGAAAAAGCAACCACAAAGGGCTAAGTACAACCACGACGGGCTAGATACAAACTCGCCTCATATAAGGGTGGGAAACAAATGATCAAAGGAGGGGAAAAGATGCTTCTCCTCTGGCTGGCCACTCTGTGAGGAGAAGGCTATCTCATACAAGGGGAGGGGGAGGGGGGGAAAACAACCACACAAGTGGTTTGTAATTCCAAATGGGGTCACCGCCTCTATCTGTGAGGAAAGGGCCAGGTCTCCAATGTCTCAAGAAGGCTTCTCGCCGCTTTCGCATGCGGTTAGAACCTCCCTGCAGCTTCCCCCACTGACCACGGAGGGTGTGAATGATATCGAGCCATATGCTTCCAATGGTCTCAGCCGGCGGAGTGTGGATACCCTCAATGGCCTCGTTGCATCTAGCACACCAGATGTGCCAAGCTGCTCTCGCATGAGCCTGGTCGCCAGTCACCTGTTGGTGGGTCTGTGACGGGTACTGCTGCAATACGACGGTGGGAGACCTAAAGGGCTATTCCTCCCTGATCCTCCTCATAAGTCCTCACCACTCTAGCCTCGGTGGCCCAAGCGACGGTACCCCAAGTGATTATCTGGGTCAATGCCCTGTCCATAGCAAAGATGAGGAGAATCAGTTGCCAAATCTGCTGAGCCTTAAGGCAATCCCAAAGGCAATGTCGCTGAGACTCCTGGGGGCGGCTGCACCTCGGGCAAGCTACTGACCGACCTCCGACTGCCAGCCAAGTACCGACCGCCAAACTCTTGTGTGCCAGCCAAAGAAAGAGAGTGATCTTCCTCGGCTGAAAGTTGTCCCAAAGCCTCTTCCAAAAATCTAAAAGGAAGCGCTGTGATAGGCCCTCAGACTGCTAGTGTGCTGCAGCTGCCGGTGTGCCATCTATCTCAAGCATCTGGATCCTGTGGCCAAGCCGCGCTGTATATGCAAGAAGGGGGCATCCAGAGTCTCCTCCTAATCTGTGGGATCATGCCAAGTCCACTCTCCCGAGTCCCACTTGACCGGTGCTAGATCCATGTGCCATTCCCGTGCTCGAAAACCAATCACCCTCACCCTCTACAAGGTGCAACCTCTGAAATCCTCCAAGGGGTGCTCTGATCTCTCTAGTCTGCCATGGGATCCAATAGAAAAAGTGAGTAGACCATTGTCCTCATCTGCTCCATGGATTGCCACGAGGATATCGTGTCTGGTAAACATGTCTAGCCACACCGGGGGGGTCGGGTTTGAAATAGGAGTCAACCACTCCTGAGGAATAGCTAAGTCGATGTCGATGCTGAGCCTGTCTCTACCCCGGATCCCTGTCAGGCCTCTCTCCTGCTCCTCCTGAGGTAACTGCATGTGTGCAATCCAATCTCCGAGAGACCTGGTTGGTTCCATGCTCAAGGCGCCCCAGGATATATGCAATCGGGCCCCGAGCATGTGGCCACTGGGTAAACGGATCAAGGGGTTCCAGACCAAAGGCTGCCAAAGCTGCTCCTTTAAGGCCATTGGAACAATCTATATGAGGGCTGGCCTGAGATGATCCCAAGCACGAAGTAGACTGGTTGTGAATCTGTCCTCAAAGGCTAGGCTAAAACAACGGACTCGCATCTCTATGAAGATCCATCTAGTACTCTACGGCCAGGGGCCTCCAAGGCTCGGAGTGCGGGCTAAAATCTGGGCCAAGAGGAAATCCTTCCAAGGCTCACCACCAGGTAGGAGTCCTCTAACAATCAACTTGCCCAGCAAGGCACGGCTCTGTATAGTAGGATCGATGAGGCCAAGCCCCTCTCTGGTACGTGGCTGAATGATCACTCTCCATGCCACCTTGGCCTTGAGGAAGTTCCGGATCAAACATTGTACCTGGCCAATACATGCACGAGAAAAGGCCAAGCACGAAGTGATGTACCACATGGTGGCAAGCAGTACCTGGTTCGCCACCACCACTCTGCCTGCTAAGGATAGCCTCGCCGAGCTCCGGTATAGAAGCTTCTTCCGAATACTCAAAAGAAGCGGAGCGAGCTGCTGCTTGGGAGAGATATCAATGCCAACCTGGCAACCGTGGTAGTGGACTGGAGTGCCCCTCGAGATCCGCTAGAAGGCCTCAATTGGTCGCCAAGTCGGGGCGGGTGCTAAGCCTACCCAAAAACCACATGACTAGTGCCAGTTGATCTGTACTCTTGATGCACGACAGAAAATCTCAATCGCCTCCGTAAATCTCTGGAGATTCCCAACATCTCCTGCAAGGTGGGCTGTTGTGTGGTTTGCAAACTCTGAGTCCAACAGCTCCTCCTGCGTATGGAGGGGAAGACGCAATCCCTCAAGTCCGGTCTCCTGGGTGGAGAGAAAACTACTCATGGCCTCGACAACAAATAGGAAGAGGTATGGTGCCAGAGGACAGCCCCGTTGAACCGAGTGGGAAAGGGAGAGTCTGTCGCCTCGGGCTCCCTGAATGAGAATCTGGCTGTGTGATGCTGAATAAAGTCCTGAGACTCCACGAATCCACTCCATGGGAAATCCCATTCGGCTCAATGTGCCCTCCAGAAAGCTCCACTCCACCCTGTCATAAGCTTCCTCAAAGTCTAGGAGTAGCACAATGAGGTCCTGCTGCCGCATCCTGGCCGAAGTTGTCGCCTTCCAAAAGGTAAAGATGTTGTCTAGAATGCTCTAATCCTGAACAAAACCAGTCTAAGTGTCGTGGATCAAGTCTGGGAGAGAAGGTTAAAGTCGCCTATTGATGGCCTTGGCCAAAATCTTATAGGCCGTCCCTAGAAGGGTAATGGGTCTCCACTGCCAGATCTCCAATCTATCACCACCCTCCTTGGAAATCAAATGTATCAAGTCCTCTGTGAGCCTCTCTAGCATGGCACCTGTGAACATAATCTCATTAAAGACAGCTCGAAGACCACCTTCCATGAGGTCCCAATGGCGAAGATCGAAAGAGACAATAAGCCCATCCGCCCCCAGGCATTTGCCCCTAGGTAATGCTGTCATCGCCTCCGCCACCTCCTCTGAAGTGAAAGGGGTCAATAAGAAAGACCGAAGGGAGGGGGGAACCACCTCTCTTGTGTGCCTCCAGTCTTTCTCACAAGCATCCATCACCTGGGGGGATAATGGGACACCAGTGAGAAGAGATCGGAAGAAATCCGTGGTGATGGCTCTCACATGTGGGGGATCAAAAACAATAGCTCCATCCTGGCCACGCAGCCTAGGAATACCATCTCTCCTCTTGTGGAGACCAACTCATAGTACCCGGAAATATATTCACTTATAAAAATCCAAATAGACTCTCCGTTGAAGATCAGCAAGATCAACCAACAAATCCATATAAAGAGCCATGGACTCATCCGTTGAGAACCAGCAAGGTCAATCAACCAGATCCATGCCCGGTTTCAAAAAACAACTCTAACTCCTTGTTACATTTTCTTCCTCAACGCACGCGTGGGTATCTTTGGCAACGCACAGCCCGAGTACCGTATGGTCGGCACCCTCTAGGAACCTTCGCAGGTCACCTAGCGCTTCACTCATAGGCCGCTTCCTTGGTCCCTCATCCACCGTACCGGAAGCTCACCATTTAAATCGAACCGAGGTAAGTCAAGACCTCGACCGACCTTGTTACGCGAGCCGTCCTCCATTGACTCTCCGTCAGCTGTTGCAAGTTTATCACTTAGGTCTCCACGACCTCATTCACTTTAGGTCTCCACGACCTCATTCACAAGACGGTCAAAATGCTTCCCCAGCATTCTTGACATAAAACAAGTCATAAATACAGTTTCTATAACGAACTCTCGTCTTTCCACATTGTTTCACATCAATCTACATTTCTTAATCCACGTCCAATCATATGTATTCCTATAGTCCTTCATCCATTCTTATCCAATCACATCATATTCTATCTCATCACATCTATTCACATTTATCCTTATCATATCTCATCCATTCGCATCTACCCATGTCCACATCTCATCACATTACATTCATTCACATCTCATCCAATATGTACCCCGATCCACATCACATCACATCCATTTCACATCACATCACATCACATCACATCTCATCCATTCATATATATCCTGATTCACATCACATCACATTCATTCACATCTATCACATCACATCACATTCATTCATATCTATCACATCACATCCATTTATATCACATCCATCACATCACATTCATTCATATCCATCATATTTATTCTCATCACCATCCCATCACATACATTCTATCCACATTACATCACATCCACAACTATCCATATCATATCTCATTCATACACATCCCATCTCATTCATCCACATCCATCCAGTCATTCACATGCACGACTATTCACATCCATCCATTCATTCACATTCACATCTATCACTTCACATCTCATCACATTCACATTCACATTCACATCCACATCCTTTTACATCACATCACCCACATCCCTTTACATCACATCACATCCATATCACATCCACATCCCCTTTACATCACATCATATCTCATTCCACATCCGCGTTCACATCCATTTACATTACATTACATCACATCTTATCGCATCCGCATCCGCATCCGCATCCGCATCCGCATCCACATCTACATCTACATCCATATCTATTTACATCATGTCACATCATCACATCCATTTACATCGCATCACATCCTCTCACATCCACATCAATTTACATCACATCACATCCTTTTACATAACCTCATCTCATTCACATCCACATTCATTTACATCACATTCTTTCGCACACATCCATATCCATTTACTTTACATCTCATCCTTTCACATAACCTCACATCTCATTCTCATCTAATCATTCACATCCACATTCATTTACATCACATTCTTTCACATACACATCCACATCTATTTACTTTACATCTCATCCTTTCACATAACCTCATATCTCATCATTCACATCCACATCCATTTACTTCACATCTCATCCACATTTATTTATATCACACCACATCCTATCACATCCCATTCACATCTTATCACATTCTATCACATCCATTCACATCTTATCATATCTCATTTCCGTTTGGTAGCTTTTTCTACTTCGATACCGACGATGGGACTTTTTCTAAATTTCTGTCAATTGTTTGGCCTTGGTAAAGATTCTTTTTCTCGAGACGGCTATTTTTATATTCTTTCTCAAATTTTTCAAGTGAAATATGTTCAATATTCTTCTTTTAAATAAAAGAATTCATAAGATTTACAAAAATCAATTCTATCCATATTTCCCAATAATGCTCAAAATTTCACTTTTGATAAATATTCATAAATTGAATTAGACTAAAAATTTCTCTTTTCTCATTTAATTTCTTAGATCTCAAATATCATGAGAATTCTTCTTTTAACATTTGATTGATTGAATTCTAAATGTCATGAAAATTTCTCTTTTTACATTTGATTGAATTCTAAATGTCATGAAAATTCCTCTTTTATCATCAAATAAATTTATTTAGAATTTCTCTTTTCTTTAATAAAAATATCCATTAATTCAATATGCCAAGAATTTCACTTTTACTATTTAAATGATTGAATTCCAAATGTCATGAGAATTTCTCTTTTATCATTTAAATATTTCTCATACATAAAATAAATTTATCTAAAATTTTTCTTTAAATTTTAATTAAAATATCCATTAATTCAATATGCTAAGAATTTCACTTTTTCCATTTAAATGATTGAATTCTAAATGTCATGGGAATTTCTTTTTTATCATTTAAATAAAATTATCATAATTTTTTCTTTTCTTAATTATTTAATTATACATAAATCTTAAAAATTAGTTTTCCATTGAATGTGATGAAAATCATTCTTTTAGCATAGGATGACCAATCCTAGAATATAATAGGAAGTCCTCTTTTCACATTATGCATAAGAATGAATTATGTATCAATTTCTTAAAAATTTTGCTATAGCTCCGCTGCTATTACTGATAATTTTTTATATTTTTGAAAAGAATAAACATAGTAATACAATTATGATAGTATAACTATCTTCTAAACTTAAATCCAATTTTTGGATTTAAATCATAAGATTATCATAATTTTAGAAGCATAAAAGTATAAAAAAACCACTTTCTTAACCTCTAGCTTCACAAGCCTAGAGTTTGATTTGTGAATTGAGAATTTCTCAATGAGAAGCATCATTTGAATAAAGAATTGGTCATAGGAATGACCATTCTTTTGGAGAGAGAGATAAACATAAAAAGCATAAATGTAAACTTTTCTAAATTATTCATTACAACTCTTAAGAAAAGCTAAATTTGCATTATAAACACTTAATTTAGAAACTTCTCAAGCTTGAGAGGAGTTGAGAAGTGAAAACATTGAGAATAGTAGAAAAAAACCATAAAATTACACTTTACCTCTTGTTTTTGCTTGCTTCTCTATCTTAGAAGAAGCCCCTAACCAATCAATTGGTTAGTGTGTTAAGAGAAAAGCTCCAAGGAAGGTTGAAGAGAGAGAGAAGCTCCAATCTCTCCAAAATGTAGAGGATTTTTAAAGGATAATAAAAAATATCATCATTTTAATGTAATACTGGCATGGTATAGTTCACAAATGAGAATACAAAAGAATGAGGGTCTATTTATAGATGAGGGAGGCCACTAACTGAGTCCAACTAAGTTCTAAAATTTTTCAGCTTCAATTTGACTAAATTTGAGCAAGATTTGGATCAGTTTGGCTCCCTTTTTTATTTGGTTTGATCCAAGAGAGAGGAGAGATAAAAATATCACAATTTTTATAAATTTAAAACTCATCCACATGTGTGAAATAGGCACCTCCTTAAAGTCTTCCCCCCTCCTTACCAAGATGTCAAAAATGTATCATTATACCAAAATATTTTATTTTTTTAGTAATATCTCATAGTTTTTAACTAATAAACCTTGTACTCAGTCAACTCTTCATCTTATGTAAGCATTTACTCATTTTTGGATATTTTCTTTTATTCTTTGGATCAAGGTTGATTCCGTACGTACGTACGGATCCGTACAGTACGGTACAGCCATACGGCACGGTACAGTACCGTACTGTACGGATCCGTACGTTCCCCCCCCCCCCCCGGTGGCACATGACGAGGATGCACTGGAGCTTGTTGCTGTTGAGCCAGAGTTCGATGAAGAGGGCAATGGTATCAATGATGGAGGCATGCTCTCTTCAGAAGACTCATCATCTTCATCTGATGATGAGATTTGAGACTCTTGCGTCTAGACTCTAGAGTCTAGACAACTGTAGTGTTTCATTGTTTTGTTTTTTGCACTTGTGGACCAGGACATGTGCTGGCAGCTGTAGACATGATATTTGTACTCTCTTTTATCATCTGTGACTTTCATGGTTCTTACTTATATCACTATGACTGTTAACATGAGGTATTGTGTAATGGGCTTGGTAACTGATAATTGATTTAAACTTTAAGTAATGAGGTTCAGTCTCTTTATTTTAAGTATTTTGGTTGCTATGTCTACAAAATATTCAGGTTTCTAGGACTGTTTACAAATGGTACGTACTGTTTACGTACCTTAAAATTTGTTCCGTACAGAAGTACGTTCCGTACGTACTGATAGCGTACCGTACACTACGTACCTTACCACCTTGCTTTGGATTTATCTCATCCCCACACTTGGATTAATTCAATTGATCCATAGGAACCTTAATTAGACCATAATCCAAAAATTTCTGAAAATCTTAACCCTTAGACTAAGGTCCTTTATACACATTCTCAATTAATTCCAAATGCACATTGAAAAGTTCTTTTTGAAATTCTGTTTTAAAATTCTGTTTTAGGGAAAACCATTTTAGACACTAGGAGGATTTTTATATCCAAAAATATCTCAATTTTAGATTACCTCTCTCTAAACATTTTCTCTCTCCGGATCAAAACAAGGTAAAACAAGATTTTTCTTTTATTCCAGAGAGAGGAACAATTTCAAGAACAGAAGGGGAGGTTCTTACTCCTTTACACCTCAAAAGCTGGAGGGAGGAATCTTACAATCTGTCCATTATGCCACGCAAAGGTTGAGACGAAGGAGCATTAAGTATGTCGCTGCCCAGTATACTATGAGATCCGTGGGAGGTTTCAATGGCTGTTCCATGAGGGATTTGGCCCCCTCTCCACGATCATTGACTTCCCGGACCAACGTTGCCTAGGGCTCTTCCTGCTCAAGCTCCGCAGACAAGATAGGGGCACTTTCTTGAGACAGCTTCAGCCCCAACTACCTCGACCCCTCCCTCGCTAGCCAACCATCACTAATTCCTTTCGAACCCAGTAGGAGGACACCCATACAGTGGATCCCGTGGACCAACCTTAGGTTGCTCCTGACCCACCTCACCTGAGGAATTACCTCGGACCGGGCCTCCGCATTCCAACATGCCTGACGCCCTCGACCCTGTGGATGTCAGCCACAATTCCCTCATCGGCTCCACATCACCAATTCATTTCGAACCCAGTAGGAGGACACCCATATAGTGGATCCTGTGGACCAACCTTAGGCTACTCCGGACCCACCTCGCCTGAGGAATTACCTCGGACCGGGCCTCCGCATTCTAGCATGCCCGATGCCCTTGGCTTGTGGACGTCGGCCACCATCCGCTCATCAGCTCCACATCCAAGACATGCTCCATCGCCCATCTTTCCACATAACGTAGTTGAGGGAGACCTCTCCACCATACTCATTACCCCCATGCTTCATATTTTGGAGAGTGGTATACCATCTAACGAGAGCTGATGCTCCTCTCATGTTTCATGTTCCTGGTAATCCATGATGAGATTTCCATGGACAGTTTTGTATCACTCCAGTCAGATAGTTTTGTTCTGTTTTTATTTTATTTTCTGTTCCATGATGCAATATGCCATGGACATTATTGTATCACTTTCGTCTCATAGGCCTAGAGGGGTGGATAGGGAGGCACCACAGCCTATCACATTGGATACGGGAACCTATACCACAGTGCCCCCTCGCAGCAGGCCCATGGGAGTCACATCAGATCAGGCATGCACACTCCAGAGGGCTAGACGCCCTTGTCCCATCAGACCCCAACCACCCCCAGCTCATTCACTCCAGATTCAAGAGATCTTGAACCGCCATCAAGCAGCCTCATCTTCACAGCAAACAATTGACATCTCTAGATGTGTACATATATATGTACATATGTGTGCACATATATGTACACATCTGTTTCCGTGTTTATGTTTATGATCTTCAGCTCACATTGAACATGTGTGACACTTTTGGTCTCATGCACCCATTGCGCCTTTAGTAGACGCCAATAAAATCTTTCTTTCTTTCTTAAGTAGCAAAGCAGCAGTAACGAGAACATTCATGTCTAACAAAGCCTTTCTCAAGCTTGAAAGATTTTTAACACAGATAGTGCAGCGATCTGTAAAGTCAAGCTAAAAACGGCAGTACCATTTCAACTCCTCCATTTTTGGCTTCACTCTCTTCATATATCACATTGGGATGATTCTGCAAAAGCTTGGCCAATTTTATCCGCACTACACCATCCTGCCACATGAACCAGCCTGCTTTATAATAACAACCAGAGATGTGACCAAACAACATGCACACACACATGCATATACGTACATCCTTGCGCCTTATCCTTCCTCTGAAGAAAAGCAGCATGCTTCTGGCTTCAAAGGGATCTGTCACATTATCATTTACATAGGTGTCCACCACATGCGTGTAAGGAGCGACAACGTCCTTCCCCAGCCACGCAACCTTCTGAGTGAACCGTCCGAAATCAGCAACAATAAAAATACAGGAGTTCAAGCCCTCCCTCACAAATCTCAAGGCATTGGGGTGGTGCATGACAAGAACGTGATCTCGACCACCTGATCGCTGCCACCATGCCGAATTCTGTAAGAAGTTCATAATTTCAACCTGCAATTATGGAAGTTGAGAAAAGCTGTTAAAAACAGTTTGTTGCGACAAAAAAAAAAGTATCCTCCTTGATATGTACTAGAAAAGAACTCGTGTGTCACCATTGTAACTTACATTCTATAACATGTGCCTATGCAGAAGTGTATCAAAGATAAGATTAACGATGCAATCACACTTGCTGAAAACTGAATATGCATAGAGATTAGGGTTCAGAAAATATGCAAGGACACAATATTGGGTCCCAACTACCCTCTCAAGGGCCCCCACTACTGGCCAGTGTATGTGCTTGTTATATTGCAAGAGAATGAAGAGGTACAAAGACTTGGTGTGCTATCCACTGGACTGCACCTGAACTTGACCTTTCTTGGACTGGTTTGGTGTCAGCAATTTGGATTGTTCCCTGATTATATTTGTAGTATTTTTTATGTTGTTAATAGAAGCTACTTGTTGGCCATTCTTATCCATGATGTGAACTCGCGTGCAGTGATCCTCGGAGTCTAGGAGTAGTTACCTCTAGTGGTGATAGTCATGCCAAAGAATACTCCCACGAGGAGCTTTCATAGCCACCAAGCACCACCCGTTGTATCTGAGGCTTCATGAGCACACAATACCGCGGACACACGCTCAAGGGACCACCCTCTATGTGCTGTCCACACTGGTTTTCAGCATGATCGGCGATGCATGAGTTCAATATCATCTCTATGCACCACACAAAGTGTTCTCCATTCATCTGACACCAGTAGAGACATTGTTCCAAGGTTTCCAAAGGTCAAAACTTGCTCAAAATTCTGATTTTCAGCCTCCAGACTAAACTGTATGACCACGAGATAACGAAGAGATAAAAATGATGTCCCAAATAAATGGGCAAGACAAAACAGTTCCGTAAGTCCAGATAACATAATCATGTCTCTCTGTCCATACTACAAATCAAATCCATAATCATGTCTCTTTGTCCATACTACAAATCAAATCCAACTCCAAGGAGCAGCTACTCGTTCCCCAATTCCCAGTGTCACCTCAAACACATGCTACTCTCCCACTGGCTTCCATGCTTACACATGTGAACACCAGGCCGAGAAATAGAAGACCGATTGACCGTGCACGCAAATGTAGAACGTCCACTGGATCTGAGCGCAGACATCAAGTCCCCCTGCCAACCAGGTGTCATGTCCACTCTACCACTTGCACTCCATGTTGGTACTCTGACCACACACCATGGAGAAGAGGTGGGCTCAAGTGTGTGACATAAGATAAGAATCACTCATAGGGATAGATATCTGGGTGCTCTATAAACACTTTTTGCTACACATAGTTTATAGGCATTTCAGCCACCGATAGTTTTATAGGCATTTAGGGCCTAGGCTGCCAATAGAAATCCTTGATCCATAAGCTAACCATGAGTTCCATAAGTCCAATGCATCCCAAATAAAGGGAGCCAAAAACATAATCCATCCCAATGAAGGAAGCCATAAACAATGTATATATATATATATATATATATATATATATACCTAGATGAATCTAGGAACATGCCCAAATTCACCTTTTAGGAATGTGCATGTTATATACTCATGGTAGTCAACCCACAAGACTATATAACTATCAACTCCATTATGCATAGTATGGACTAGATACTACGACATCCCCACTAACGTCATCAGTGCCCAATAGTGGGTGTAGAACTTTGTATCAAGATATGCTCTCACACACGCACTCCACACACACACACACACACACACACACACACACACACACATAAGAGCATATATTCACACAAAGTCATTCGTACTGAGTTTCTGTCAAACCTCCGGAGACACACACACACACACACACACACACACACACACACACACATATATATATATATATATATATATATGAAACCATTGAAGCATAAAGCCCAAAAATCACTTAGCCAATAATAACCATATAGATGCACCAAACCATCATTTATGTATAAATCCCCAAGCAAAGGATGTGCCATAAATTTAGTCCATAGTCCTTGGACATATCCGTATGAAAACCATATAAACCAAGCTTTTCAACCATTAACATTGTTTACATGAAACAGTTCAAGGCAAACAACACACAATTCTCCTTGTACCAACATACAAGGCTTAAGTGTCCAAAAACACTTAACAATAAATTGCAAAAGGCACCAACTTTGCAAAAGTCAAAGTATACTTAGCTTTTCTTTGCAAGTCATGAAGCCAAAAGAAGATCTCCTCACCATATCCATAAGATATCTCAAGATGTATCTCCATATAGCTTGCCTGTAAGCTTGATAATATAATCCACAATATCCATATGAAAAGAGTGCTAAATATGGGCACATAAAGCTAACTCCATACTTCCAGGATAAATTCTGTGAATCCAGAAATCCTTAGACTAAGCTATCTACTACTCATGCTCTTGACGCATAGCTGCTTCCACAAGTGAATAGGTTGGCCATGCTTAATAGCAATGATGGTCCCCACTTGATATCTTTTCTCATCCTCATTGATAAAAGAAAGCCTCCGCTTCCGAGAAAGCCTATGCTCTGATACCACTGTAACCGAATCATTCCACGCCCAGGGACTAAGGTCTTCAACACACTTTTACATGACCATCAATTTGAACTTAAGCATTTAAACACTGGCCATAGCCATTATACATAATCACACATGCTGAAAAATAATATCATATGCATAGGACACCAGTCACACCACACTGGGACCGAAACAACCGGCCCCCCCTTCAACGAAATTCTCTATTCCTTGGGAGTAATCTTTCAAACAAAGGATGCGAGTGCTCAGCACCGGATTTTCCAAGTACATATGATTTCCAATCAAAGAGAGAAATTAAATTTGCGAGAACATTGTTCCACAATCTTACAAAATTTTGCACTTGTAACTCATGGCCAAAGTCTTCGAGACTTGTGCGCGGCCTTCTCAACATTAGTTTCTTTGGACTACCGAAGGATAGGACACTATCACTGGTGATTTGCGTGCAGTCTAGTTAGGGCGATACCCTCTTGATGCTTCCAATGAACACATTGACGCTTTCTACACAAATCCTCAGACACGTCACAATGCATTGAGAGACAAGCCCAACCCCGATAGGACACCTCCCATAGAGCCATCATCCCCGATTTCTTTGTCACACACATCCACATCAAAGTCCACCACCCATACCAATGCCTTTGTTCTGACATCAAAGCCCACCACACATATCCACGCTCTAGCTCAATCCTCCATAGGAGTTCTTAGCAAGAGTGCTCAATCCATTCTATGAGCCCAACACCCGTGACCTAGAGCTTCAGGACCCTCCACCACACAGATAGATCCGGGAGGTTCTCCACCAACACGACATGCTCCCATCACAGAGGCATAACCCTCTTTCTATCTTGAGATTGGTATTGGCTAAGGAGGGATCATAGGATCATCATCTGCTACTACTGGATGTATACCCAACATTACTTCTTCCATGGGCCAGTATATCCATGGTACCATTGTACAAGGTTGTTAGAGGCGTCAGAGACGTTTGGTACAAGGCGGGTATGGTACGTGCCTTGAAAGACTCGTAATTTTTAGAGACGTTAGAGGCGTGTTAGAGGCGTCTGTTTTATATATATATATATATATACCTACAGCCATCGGAGATCTCGGCTGGAATCCATACATTAACATGAATGGTGTAAATCCAGTCGCTGAGTGTTTGGAGCTGTTATAGGCAAACTCCAATAAGGGCAAGTACTCTTCCCAATTAGATTGCTTCTTACTAACATAAGAACGCAACATAATATATTTTAGTTACAAAACCGATATGAAGTAGAGATTTCGGAAATAAAAACCAGATAGATTTAAGCCCTTATTTTGATTTATTGAAAAATATGTTTTTTTCGAGCATTGGGACCATTTAAGCTTGGCAAGGAATCTTGGTGTATATATATATATATATAGTGATAGATAGATATAATATATATAGTGAAAGTTGAGAGAGAGAGAGAGAGAGAGAGAGAGAGAGACTAGAGTGTGTGTGTATGAGCCTTGAGGCAGGGAGAGAGAGGGTGTGTATAAGAGGGAGAGAGAGAGAGAGAGAGAGAGAGAGAGAGACTAGAGTGTGTATGTATGAGCCTTGAGGGAGAGAGAGAGAGGGTGTGTATGAGAGGGAGAGAGAGGGTGTGTGTGAAAGAAAGAAAGCTGTATTAAACGTCTGCAAAAGGCCACAATGACCTATGAGACCAAAATAGTCCATCCTCATCATCTGGATACATCATCAAGATTCAAGGGTACAGAGTAAACTGAAATGAACCAGTAGAGTATAGAGAGAAATCCAAAAGTGGGGTATAAAAAACATCATCATCCTAGTGTGTTTGAAGTTTGAACTTTGAACTTTGGGTCTTGAGAAACGCTTAAGGGAGGGAGGGAGAGAATGAGGGAGAGAGAGTGTGTGTGAGAGGGGCTGCCTTGGGCCCTTAAAGCCCCCATCTAAAGACTCAAACCAGCAAAATATATATATATATATATATAATTTTATTTTTTGGTGGACGCCTCGATCAGCAGTCGTACGCCTCGAACCGTTAGAGGCGCGCCTCGTAACAACTATGCCATTGTATTACTTATGGTAGACCCTTGCAACCTTCCATAGACATTAATATAACTCTCTCTCTCTCTCTAGCTATTTTGCAGATGTACACCTAAATTTCATGGATCAAAAAAAGGACTTGACTCACTTGATCACAAACATGAGCATCACACAAAAATTGATCTAATGTACCTGCAACATACAGTCCTCCTCTCTCTCTCTCTCTCTCTCTCTCTCTCTCTCTCTCTCTCTCTCTAGCTATTTTGCAGAAGTACACCTAAATTTCATGGCTCAAAAAGAGTACTTGACTCACTTGATCACAAACATGAGCATCACACCAAAATTGATCTAATGTACCTGCAACATACGGTCCTTCTCTGTCTCCGGATCTAGCATATTGACACCATGAGTGTTGAAGCTCAAAGATGAAAAGAAGGGCACAAAAAAAACATCTGCCTCGGCTGGATTGGCAACCCTGACCGCTGCTCTCTCCTCACCTTTTCTCGCGTCAGAATCTAAGAGATACAGCATCATCCAATACTCAACACTGTGCTGTCTTTTCAAACCTGATCTTGATGGCCATTGAGGAACCTTTTGCTCTGCCCAAGGCAACTCCCAGTGAGAGCCCGGTTTCAGCATCCCTAAGTTGAATTTTTGAGGGATGTCATACATGTATACTCTCAAAGGCCCCTCGCACAAGCCGCCTATTGGCAACTCGGACTTGGTCCCAATAATTGAACCATGAAAAGTCTTGCGAAGATCCACCAGTTGTGTTGATAGTGATGATCTGAGGTCCCATGTTGTGGAAAGAAGTAGAAAAATGCTAAGAAATAGGAAAACTGATAGCCATATGACCGTCTTCCCACTGACTTGTCCAGACATTTTTAGAGCGTGCCTGAAGTGAGGCTTGTTTAAGAATGGAGTAAAGGGCGACTGTTGATGATGAAATGTCCCCCTGAGGCACCATAACGACAGCATACATCAAATCATTAAACGATCCTATAGCAAGAACTAGTATGCAAAACACAAAGGGGCGGACTATGGACAGGTAATACAGTCGCCCCTCCTATCAGGATTAGCAAGTGAAATGTGGCCGCATTATGCCTGAGGCATTCACTCTGAGAGAAGAAGTTACATACCAAAGCAGTGCATGACTGAATGTAGGTGTTCATCATCGAGTGTGTGAGCTTGGGTGTGGTCTTGGCGGAATTGAAGCTGCCCTGCTCGAGCCGAGATGCATTTTAGCCGCCTGCATGCTGCCAAATCTGCGATTGGTGTGTAAATTGCCCACCAATGTGCCCCACGACCTGTGCAAAGCGTGACAGATACTAAAAGCTTGACAGACAGACGGCTCTCAGAGAGGCCACAAATCCAGATTCCGAGCTACTTGAGGAGAGTTTTATCGAGAAAACGAGGACCCAAGATCGAGTTGGAACAAATCAGTGTCTCTGAGGAACTAAACTTTTAAACTAATGCAACCTTGAGTACATAGTATATTGTTCTTCTTATTGATTTTGTCACAAGCATGGGGGTTTACACACTTGTTGTTCTTATTGTTCTTCTTATGATTTTGTCACAAGCATAGGGGTTTACACACTTGTTGGACACCGGTCTTTCCAATAGACACCCTAAAAAAGGGGGAAGATCTCCCATGTCCAAGTCTATTAAACACAAAGTCTCCCCGTCCGTGACGCAGCGCGGTTTACACACAAGTGAGAAAAACTGCGTAACATTTGGGCAGGCAGAGAGATGGACAGAAGAGACTCCTCCACCTTTTCAGTGGAAAAATCAAGGGCACACTAAGTATGTAAACCCCCTACGAAGTTTCGAGGTCCAACCACCTTTACAGTAACACCCCAATAAAGTTTGTAAACCCCCTATGTATACTTTTGATTTGATTTTAGTGTCTTTAAGGGCCTTCAAGGGTAATGGAAAAAGTGTCAAGTCTTGCACCTAGTGGGTAACAAGAAATAAGGGAAATATCCATCGTTACCAAGCAATCATGCCCATCCATTGCTTATTCTTAAATATATGTGTAAAAGCTCTAAGAATACGTCACCTAAAGTGCGCTCATAGATTTCATTATAACAGAGGGGGCATTTTTTGAAGTCAAACTACAATCTATACCAATATAGATGTTACTGGGGGAAAACCACTGGCGAATTTGCTCACATTAAGAAAAATGCACTTTGCATACACAACATGCAGCCATGTTTGTTTATGCAAGCCCACATTCTTGCATGCTTTGAGCCTTGAAGTTTGCATTATTATGTGGACACACTATGTCATGACCCTCTCATGATGTAAAATAATTTATGATGTTTCAAATCTCACTCTTCCACACAAATATTTTTTATGGATTATGAAAAAAATGTATTGCCCAAAGTATGACACAATATGGGACCACCTAGTACACATTTGTTTATATGAGGGACATAATAATATATAGATCTTTTAGAGCCTTCACTTTGTTCTTTTACAAGTTGTTGATAAATACATGCACAAAGTCATTATTTTGCCTTTAGGGTTTATATTATATCATACATAACTAAGCTTTGTAAAGATAAAAATCAATATATCACATGTATGATCCATTTACTTTATATAAATGGCCTCTTTGATCCTTGCTAGTTTCTTCTTCATTACTAAAATTTTCCTTGATTTTTGTCACAAGCTCCAAAATGTTCCATTGTAATGTGCATAACACTTTGCTTTGCAAAAATTATGTAATGCCTTTTAAGTTGCTATCACAAGAAGCTACGTAATTTGTTTTATGTTAAATATGCATAGCACTTTGATTAGCAATAATTACACAATGCCTTTTAAGTAGCTATTTATGAGAAGATCAATTCATGTTCTCTTACCTTCCATGAACATGCATGGTGATAATGCTATGATATTGAAACTTTTCACTCTTGGACCCTCGTGCCTCTAGATGTCAATTCCAGTGGTAGACTTAATAGAAGATATAGGTTGCAAATATTATTTCCACTAGGTTGGTTTCTTTTGGCTATCTTTTAAAGTTCTCAAGGTGATTGTTTGCACCATAAAACATGCATCTTAACTACTGTAGTGTCGCAATCCTAAGCATGAGGTTGCAGGTCCTATTCTTGCTTGGTATTAGCATGTGGACGTGCCCATTGTATACTTCACTTACGAAATCTTTTTCAATTGTGTAGAATATGTTGTGGCATCAATGAAACTTCAAGAGGTAGTAATTACTAATGGATTTCTAATTAAGTCATATCTCTACAACCTATTAGCATATGACATTCATGGGTTCATATTCATCTTCCATCATGAATGTGGACATCATAATGACTACTCAATATGCACTTCCATATGGTGACACCCCTTATATTGGTCAACCTTATAAATCTTTAGTTTCATAATGACTACTCAATTTGCACTTCCATATGGTGACACCCCTTATATTGGTCAACCTTATAAATCTTTAGTTTCATTAAAATTCCCCTGTGAAATTGTGCATTTATGCTTCTTTGATCTTGACAATTATATTAACACGAATACCACTTTGAAAGATTAAATTAGTGACATAATTGTAGTGCACAATGAATGCATAATCATCATGTGTATAGATCGCTGGCTTCTTCTTTTCAGCACTTGGTGTTGATGCATCAGCCCCACAACCATGCGCCTGACTCTTTCTTCTTCTCCTTCTCTAGTCTTTTTTTGCATTCATTGATGTAATGGCCTGACTTCCAGCATTTGCCTTTTTTCTTAACCTTATCACCCCCCTTTTGAGCATCCTTTCTAGAAGTCTAAGCTGGTTCTGTCTTTGGCTTATAGCTACCCTAAGAAAAGCTTTGTCCTTACCTTTTTTACTAGTAGCAAGTGCCTCATCTCCCACATGCATACTAGTTCGATTTTGCCAAGATTTCTCTTGCGCAAACTAACTCATCAAAAGCAACGGCATTGGGGTTACCCTTCATCTCATGAGCTGAAGTGTAGATACAAAACAATGGTATGAATCTAGTAGTGCTGTGAGAATAGTAGACCAAAGAACTATCAGTATAGGCTTAAGCAATACGTGCCAACTGCTCCCTAAGATCTTTAATCCTTGTGAGGAACTCATCCATTAAATCTCTTTCAATCATATGCTCGGACTCTAATAGCTTGTGTAATTAGGCCACTTATGCCTCGTTACACACCTGGTAAAGCACATCCCATGCATGCTTTACAGTTTACATGAGCGCATATGAGGAATAATGCTTATTTTCATTGAAAGTGTCAATAATGTATGTGCATATGCATCCCTGCCATCCCACCAGTCTTATTCTATTGTGGGAGGTGTAGAGGTAGATGCCATAGTTACATCAGAACTTGTATCACCATTTAAAGTACATGTACTATGTTGTGTTGGTGAAATAGGATGTGCCTCAATGCCAATAACAACATTTGAAAGCACTTTGGCGACCAATACATGGCACATCATATAGGACCACAATGGGTAGTTGGTCCCGTCAAGCTTATCCTCACTGGAAAGCATCCCAAATACATCACTTCCTTCTGCCATTTTGCCTGCAAATGACTAATTTCTGATACATAATGAAAATATCCCAACTACTACAATAGGTACTGTTAATACCCATTTGAAATAGCTGCTAAATAGATAACCTATGGATGATGGAAACCTACAAAGTGTATGAAAAATTGTAGAGTGTAGAGTGTGGAAATGATACTTACCACGAATGTAGAAATCGATGATAATGTTGATGATGTTGTTTAAGCTATTGAAGAGGAGCTCAAAGATGCAATGTGAAGAGAATAGATTTCACAAATAAACCCCATGAGAGCTCAACAAGTAAACCTACCCATATACCGTAAGCTACCACAAGAACCTCTTAGCCCTAGAGTAAAGTATGTAAAAGTAAACCTACCCATATACCGTAAGCTACCACAAGAACCTCTTAGCCCTAGAGTAAAGTACCGTAAGCTACCACAAGAACCTCTTAGCCCTAGAGTAGGTATGTAAAACATACCTACTCTAAGAAGGGTGAAGAGCCCATTACACTGTGACCCAAGGAGGTGTGGTAATATAAGAACCGGGATCGTCCCTACACATTAAAGTAGCTTGTAAGACAAAATCTTAGCTTAACACCTTACTAAAGGGACATATAAAAAGTCAATCAGGAGTACCACAAGAATCGTGGAAAAACAATCAAGACATAAAAGAACCTCCCACCAACAAATGTAAAAATTCATAGTAAATCATATCAGAGAGCCCATGGTCATGGATGTAATAGGTTTCCATTTCAACCAGGGATGGTCACCGAGGAAGCTTGGTGGAGGAAGCTTTTCTTGGCTGCCTTCTCTCTCTACTTGAACAATCTCTCTCTAACTATTACCACCACCATCTCCACCTAACCCACACCACCCTCTCTCTCCTTCAGTACCGATGACAATAATAGAGCCATTGTGGTCTAAGATGGTCTCACAAATCTGAAGCAATGCATGCTCCTCTCCATCTACGTGGCATCAGAATGATATACACAAAAAACGTAAGCATGACATACACGCAATATATACACAACAACACACAAGGTCTTAATGAAGGGACAATCATCTCATCACTCACATGTGCAGAGATTCCATGGTGAGACAATGTCATCGGGGTAGCCATAAACAGAACCTCTTGTTGGCAACCTCATTACAATACAATCACACGTTATGCTTGTATTGACACCTTTAACAATAAAGGTCATATCTCCCACATTGACCTTCTGCAACATATCAAAGACATGTTCTAGCTCCAGTGAACTCTCCTGGTTTAGAAGTGCACGGTCTATCTTCAAAGGATCCCCAACAAATGCCATCATCTTTGTAGAATGATGTCACGCCACACCATGTTGAGTAGAGTTATACGTCAATTGTCATTACAGGATATAAAAGACACAACTTTACAATCTTTTCACATGTGGTCACAATTGATTATTCCTATTAATGCTGAGGCTTCTATAATGGTAGAGGAACTAGCACTTTGATGTTCGCTCGGAGCACCGAGGACTATTGTCATGGTACAATGACACTCCTACAAAGTGTACATTTTGTAAGTGCATGCACTACACAAATACTTTACATTATCATTACCAATGAGTAAAATCATACCTGGCAAATTCATTTGGATTGGAGTCAGGTCACCCGGGCTAGGTAGATTAATATGTCGCAATGGTGCATTTGGCACTTTACCTCTTGCCAAGCTTATCTGAATCCATAACTTAATCTATGTTAGTATCCAAACAATGTAACAATAATACCAATGAACCACAAGTAAAAGAGTGCCGTGCCTATGTTGTGGCATGACCAACTTCTTTAACTTTTAAGGTTGCCTCGATCTTGCCGAGTGCTAACATGAGAATCACTTTCGTTATATTCTGATGGAGAGGTATCAGAGTCGTCCTCTTCCTAGAATGCTTTTCCTTTTCCCTTTCCCTTCGTTGCATCCTTCTTTGGCACTTTTTCCTCTTCATCATCATCATCCCCTTCATCTTTCATAAGACTTTTGCCTTTGCCTTGAACATGTGATTTGTCACGTAGACTTCTAGGCTTCACAATAGAATTCACGATAGTTGCCCTTAGTTGGTGGGGGGGTCACCAACTAAGGGCGACTGTCCCCCCCCCACCAACTAAGGGCGACCATTCCCCTCCCACACCGTTCCCCACCCCACTAACTAAGGGTGACGCTTGCCCTTAGTTGATGGGGGGGTGCCACCCCCCACCCTCACTAAGGGAATCTGTCACCCTTAGTGAGGGTGGGGGGTCATGGTATTACAAATGAATTTAATACCTCTCTCTCTCTCTCTCTCTCTCTCTCTCTCTCTCTCTCACACACACACACACACACACACACACACACACACACACACACACACACACGGCATGCGCGCGATCAATTAATTTATCAATCACATGTACGACTCTATTACCCAACATCGACTCCATGGGTAAGGGAGGGACATTGTTCTCATGTCACATTGCATATGCATTCTCTTGGGCTAGGAAGTTGTGCCTTTCAAACAAGTTATGGAGCTTTGTGCAAGATGGACAAATCTAGAACTACCCACTCTTTTCAAGCACATGCCTAAACTACCCACTCTTTACAAGATATGCCTAAACTACCCACTCTTTCCAAGCACATTCTTACTTGGGGTTAAAATTAGTGGCTTAAGAACTATACAAGGATGTACTCTTTACTTGAAATAAAAATGGATGGAATCATAAAAAGGTACAAGAGTTATTTGATGTGCTTTTGCTTTGCAATAGTCCTAGATGACGACTGGCAATAAGGTTATAGCCTAAATTGGGATCACAGAAGACATGTAAAGGTTATGCAATCATTATATGGGAGCTAGTTATGGAATAATCATTATATGGGAGTTAGTTATGGAATAATCATTAAATGAGAGTTAGTTATGGAATAATCATTAAATGAGAGTTAGTTATGCAAGCATTTATTATATAGTATAATTATTGAAAAGGAATTTTAGATTTTATGTATTAATGACACTATTTATAGTGATTGAAGAATGTTTTTATGTTTGTTACAATAATGATTATTTTTTAAAAATGAGTATATAATTTTTACAAATTTTTCTATGAACGGCACACCGAATACAACATCATGGATTGGTAAGCTTATTGTCTTGGCTTAATTTCATTAAACTTTGATTTATAAGAGTATTTATTGAAACTTTGTAAATTTTCACATAATAAGCAAGCTCACAGAGAAACTTCGGATGGATCTGGATCACTAACTTGTTTCTACTGCAAGAACAATCCTATATGTAGAAGAATGTGTGGTGCTATGGTGTACTATTGTATGCCTGCTGACTCACATATGTCGAGATTGATGATACATCAAGGGGAACATTTGCATAAGGTGCAAAGGGGTACATCAAGGCAAGCATTGCAAAAGATAAGAAAACTTGTGCACGAGGTAGTTTCAGAGGTGGCTATAAGTGGTCCAAGGAAAGTACAAATGGATATCACCAAACAACTCGTATTGGATGCAATTGTCTCAGGAAGCATACGAAGAATGAATCAAATATTAGCAACATGGAGTTGTCACTATTATTGGAACAGATGCATCCCCTAAAGGTAATGTTAATTCCATATTGATTTCATTTGTTTGGTAATTCTTGTGAACTTAAGTTTACATAGTTTGTTAAGTTGTCCAATTCTCTTGTAGATTCAGGAGGATGGTGCGTGCTTGATCCTGCTTGATCCAAGGTAGAGTTTGGTCTTGTAAAGTTCTTAAAAAATTTGATCTTATTTTTAGTACTTTTCCAATTGTTGTATGATGGCATCCAGCCTGTGAGCTCATGACAATTGCAACTTGCGAAATAAAAGAGGAGAACACAGTCACATGAGTGCTTTTCTGGGAAATGATTAACATTGTTGTGGTCCAAAAAGGCTTTTCCAAACCAAAATTTTTTGGCTTCATGGTTGATGAGGCTGGAGCCAACTGGAGGGCAATTAGGATAGTCTATAATAATGGACCAGAGAATATATTGGAAGGTCATGAGCATTCATGTCTTTTTCATTGGGAACAAAGCTTGAATGTCTATACAGTACAATATGTAGTTCGTAATTTTCAGAAAGAGCACAAGCGACTATGTCGTTAGTGGCATTGTGCATTGAGTGAGGAAGAGGAACTTTTAAAATACATACACATTAGATCATGGTAGATGAACGGTAAAGTCGCTAATGCAAACTTACCAACCATGGATTGTTGGCTTAGTTAGTGGCATACTAGATATCCCCATTGGAGGAAGCATCTTGTAGAGGTAAGTATTACTTTCTTGGTTTTTGAAAAGAATAGCTTGTATTTAGAATCTGAATTGTCAACTTAACGATTTGGTTATAGAATGTGGTTAGAGCTTACAATTAACTTAATCTCCTATTGTAGGATGTTGACGATGCCAGTGTGTCACACATACCGACCACCAATCTAGCAGAAACGAAACATGCAAGTTGGTTAGTAGGAGGGGGTTTTAGGGAAAACATCTCTTTATATGATGCAACGATTTCAAACCTCACTAATTCCCTCTTGAAATCCACAAAGAAGCATGCATTCATCTCGCATTCATGCAAGATAAATATCACAGAGCAGGCCCTACAATAACAAAGTTGATGGGTGGAGAAGGCCAGAACATCAAAAGCTCCAAGTCTCTCAAGCACTAACAGATTGGTGGGGGAAGCAGTGATGAGTGGCACACCAATGCATGTGCAATCAAAATTTTTTGGTGATAACATTATCGTTAGCGACATCGAAAACCCACAGTTACAACTCATCACATCGTCCAGAGTATGTCATATACAAAACCAACCACATAAGAAACAAGATAGGAGATTAAACTTTCCACCCACTATTCCTTTAGCTACAGAAGGTGGTCAACACAATGTAGAGGGAGAGACAACTGAAGCAGAGGTGCAAGAAATTGTGGAGAGTGACATACACGATTCAATTTAGGCTATACGTTAAACATCTCTACACAGTAAGGTAACTTTTACCAAGGATGGTTAGGTGGCCAAGATGGCACGTGTAAAAAGAGCATCAAGAATTGTGGGCAAGGTGTTCTAGCTCCTCCTTTCTATAGTATAAGAGAATGGTCTGGGGGGCAAAAGCGTCAGTTCATGTGGTTTTATAACAGCATCGTGGATCATACTTGGAGAGTATGTAACACTATCTATCAATCACATGCTAGACCCCTGATTATTTGGCCAGTGGGATGAGGTACACACATGACTGTGGATGAGATCCGAGCATTGGAGTCTGGTGGGTTTGTGTTGCAAAAGAGGTAATGTCATGAAGAAAATGATATAGGCCAACAGTCAACAAGGTACATAAGTGGCATATCGGATATGGCAGCCAAGAGAATAGATTCGATAATTTTAAGCACAGCTATGGTCTTTGAGCATTTGGTCATTAAGGTTGGGCAGATTGAAGTGTTTTTATAATTGAGACTAAGGAATCACTAGTACACAATGAAAAATACCGGGTGACTATGGAAAAGAATCCATCACATGTCCCAATTTTTAAATTAGGGTAGGTGGTGCTGGACGACCATATTGTACATGCAAGCACCTTTATTTTGTATATTTGTGTATCTTTAGGTTAGATGCGAACCATAATATGTTTATACATCAACCCACTCTAAAAAAGGAGGACCTAATGAGAATGTTTAGCAAGAGAACAATGTGAAAAGGACCTAGTACTCTTGATGAGATTGTACTCTAGTTTTGAAAAGATCCTTCATGTTTCAATAATAAAATGTCCTTTGTCTCAATTCTCTAGCAAGGACTATTTACTTTTTATTTTTTTAATGTTTTAGCAGGATAATGAATATGGTTATATGTCAATGGCTTGAATATGTTCATTCCATTCATCTACTTTTCTAAATAAAGGGGATAGCCATGCATCTACTTTTCTAAATTTAGGGAAAAGCCATACATGTCCTTTTCAAAATTTTGGGAAAAGCCATGCATCTACTTTTCTAAATTTAGTGGATAGCCATGCAAAGTACCTTTTTGCTTTTTGTTTTGTGTATCTATAAATTTGACCCCTGCCTCTTACTCTAATCCTTACTTCCAAATCTTGTTGCCTCCCTCTCCCTCTCATTGTATTTCTCTCCCTCATTGTCGTTCTCTTCCTTACAACACTCACCATTATCAGATCAACTAACCTTTGTTGATCTCTAATAACGGCTTCTTCCAATGGCCCCAACTATACTTTGAAGGAAACCCTGGATAGGGTTTGCAAAGATTTATGCAAGAAAATGGATGGAGATGCGACAGAACATCTCAGAATCATGACAGAGGCCCGCAATCTTTGGATGAAGATGCTAGTGGATGAGCCTATTGATTTTGGAGATTTGTATGTATGGAACATGAATATTGGAAGCACTATTGGCACTTGGCAAAGTTATAGGTATATTGCCGAAGAGACGGAGGAGCCCCTATGAGAGGAGTTAAAGAATAGAGTAGCCCAAAAAAGCATATAGGTGTAGGATCCGTAGGTAGTTATGATATGTTATCAATTTTAAACAATGTTTTTTGGAATAAAGTGGTCTTAACTATAGATCACCTTGTTTTTGGTATTAATCACCTTGTTTTTGGTATTAATTGCATTGGTAAATTTTTGATTTGTTGTTGTTTTGATTAATTATGTCGAATTCTCGGTTTCTTGTATGTTTTGAATAACAGTTATGATAGAAGAGTTGTATTTGGAAGGTGTATGTGAATGAACTTGGTTTTATCTATAATTGAAAGTGGTATTTTCGATCCTAAGGATGTAATGTCGTCATGTTCTTATCTCTGTCACTCCCCCCCTCTCTCTTTCTCTCCCTCTTCCTCTCAAATAATTAAGCCATGATCTCAATCATAATTGAAAAAATATTGACTTTAATAAATTTACATTCTTCACTGCTTCTTAATATCTAGTATGTAAGGCATAGTAGATATTTTACCTAGAATGAAATTATCTTGCATGTATAATTCTTTAAATTATTCACCTTGTAATTGTACTCACATGCAATGATATGTCGTCACATGCAAAGGATTCAAATGATATATAATCACATGCAAATACATGCAATGATATGCAATACTATGCCAATAACATGCAACACTATGTAAAGGGCATGGAGTACCATGCAATGATATGCACATGTAATAACATCCAAATGCAATGCTATGCTATGCCATGCAATGCAATGTATTGTAATGGCACATACATGCATTGACATGAAATTGGATAATAAAGGCATGGCAATGACATACAACACTATGCAAATGACATGAAACACTATGCAAAGGGCATGGAGTACCATGCAACGACATGCACATGCAATAACATTCAGATGCAATGTCATGCTATGCAATGCAATGTATTGTAATGTCACATACATGCATTGACATGCAATTGGATAATAAAGAGCAGGCAATGTCATGCAAACGCAAAAATACAAATGTAGAAAATAAACTCACATGCAATGCTATGTAATAGCATGTGAAGACGAGGGGGAGAGAGAGAAACGAGGTGAAAGTGAGACAGGGGCCAAAGTGAGGGAAGAATAGATTATGCATAGGGAAGGTGGGACAAGGAGAGTGAAAGGGAGGGAGGGAGAGGAGAGGGTGGGTGGGTGCGAGAAGGAGGGAGAGGGAGGGTAGGAGAGGGAAAGGGAGGGAGGGAGAGGGAAATGAAGGAGAGAGAGGGGGGGGAGGATAGAGAGAGTTAGGAAAGAGAAAGATAGAGAGAGTGAGATAGGGAGGATACAAAGAGTGAGAAAAGAGAAGGATAGAGAGAGTGATAGAGCTCGATAGAGAGAGTTAGCAAAGAGAGACAAGGATAGAGAGTGAGAGGGAGGGTGGGTGAGAGAGTGAAAGGGAGGGAAGAGAGAGGGGGAGGGAAGAGGGTGGGAGAAGGAGAGAGAGGGTGGTGTGGGTTGGGCTAGGTTTTGGGTTGGGTGGTGGTGGGAAAAGGAGAGAGAGAGAGAGAGGGAAGAGGGTGGGAGAGGAGAGAGATGGAGGGTGGGAGAGTGAATTGGAGGGAGGGAGAGGGAAATGAAGGAGAGAGAAAGGCGGGAGGATAGAGAGAGCTACCAAAGAGAGTGAAGGATAGAGAGAGTTAGGAAAGAGAAGGATAGATAGAGTGAGATAGGGAGGATATAGAGAGTGAGAAAAGATAAGGATAGAGAGAGTGACATGGGGAGGATAGAGAGAGTTAGCAAAGAGAGACAAGGATAGAGAGAGTGAGAGAGGGAGGCTGGGAGAGTGAAAGGAAGAGAAGAGAGAGAGGGGGAGGGAAGAGGGTGAGAGAAGGAGAGAGAGGCTGGGCTGGGCTGCAGTGGTGGGTGGAGATGGTGGTGGCAATAGTTAGAGAGATATTGTTCAAGTAGAGAGAGAGGGCACCCAAGAAGAGCTCTCTCCACCAAGCTCCCTCAAAAATCATGCTCATTTAAACCAATTGGAATAGACCACTCTTTTAAGAAAAGTTTTAATGACTAGATATAGTGTCTAGATACAAAAGACATGGCTCTCCCAATTGGTATGATGGGTGACAAAGGGCTAAAAAATGTTAAAATAATGGCCAAGGGTTGAATTTTTCTAAGTCAATTTATACATGTATTATTAATGTCATATTGTACAATATACATCATTTCGTATGATGTACATTCTCAATTGTATGCATACAACGTCACAAAATATGACATATGTTTTTAATGGTCTGTCATACAAAACAACTCGTAGATATCACATGAACTAACACACAAAGTCCATTGTTTAATTCTATGAATGGAGAATGGTTTGATGTACAATTTATATGTACATGGACAAAATAAATGTTTTAATGGATAGTTCCAATACTCACTTATGAAATAAACTACATCAAAAGATATGTGTCCCTTCCCAATTGTATGACATATAACATCAAATAATCAAATAATTCACATACAAAATTTGTGGTGATGCAAATTGTACGTTTCCAATTGTACACATACAATTCCAGATAGTTATAAAAAGACTAAGGCCCCTTTTTTTTCTATCTACTGTATACATACAATTCCATATAGTTATAAAAAGACAAAGGCCCTATCTTTTTCTATCTATTTTGAAGATCTACCAGCACTTTGTCAAAGTTTTTACTTTTTATGTGTTTTCCATGTAACTTCCCAACCCCCAAAATTTATCACCAAGCTTCTCTTAATCATCTTTTGCATTATTTTAAAGCAAAATAACCTATTACAATCTTAATCTTCTATTAATCTTAATTAGGCCTAAGTTAGCCATATCCAAAGAACATGAATAATCTATAGTTGGTTAACCACACAAATGTTGGAAATCAATGCTCCACCCTTGTCATCACTCTATTACAGTGCGGGTGATGATCAGGTTGCTCTATTTTGTAAGGCCCCTTATACGAGGAGTAGTCGTTGTGTTGAGCACTAGACTACCCACCAATCCCAATTTTAAAAATTGGATATTAGATGCTGGCCATGTGTGGCTGGATGGTTAGGAGATAGCTTATATAAACTTGCACCATGCCAAGTAGTATGCATGTTAGTGCATCCAAGCCAATTATTAGGCCGCACTTTTGGGTAGAAGGAAATATTCCCAAGACACATTATCCTTGGATTGTGAGGCACATTTGGTTCAAGCACCTAGATGACCTCGAATGATGGGTCTAGAAGCAGGCAAAACTATAGATTTTGGTTGTAGTCTAATATGGTTCCAGTCGGGTGATCTGGTTGGTTCATTTGGACCAACATACATTGTCCATTTTGCTTCAAATATAATATAAATCTATTTATTGTGTTTTTTATTCTCAAAACATGTTAGGAACTATCTAGAGTCATTTAGAATGTATGGTGGAACTATCTAGATTCATTTAGAATGCATCGTGGGATGCAATAGCTTCAAATTTAAGAGATTTTCTACTTTTTATGTAATGTGCAGAATAGGTTTTAGGCTAAACCTAGAGCTTAGATCTAGATTTTTTCTTGATTATTGTTGTTTTTATTGCATTCAATTAGGTCAATAGGTTAATAAGTAATTAGATAGGAATAAACAAGTGAAAAATCACAAAAAATAATAAAAAAACTCTTGATTTTTACTAATTTTGACTAATCTAATGGTTTTGATTAGAAGAGTCAAGAGATAGAAAAACCAAAAATTTGCACAATATGTTGCAATTGGGTTTCATTGAGCACAAAAACCAAAAATATGGTTTTGATTAGTAGAGTCAAGAGATAGAAAAACCAAAAAATTTCATAATGTGTTGCAATTGGGTTCCATTGAGCACAAAATCATAATCCTCATGTTCAGGAGGCCCAATTTGGATGCATTGAACCTCCAAAATAAGCAAAAACACTTCAAAATCAAATTTGTGGGATCACCTACTTTTTCACATTTGTGAGAATCTTTTATTCTCATGTTCGTGAAAATCTTTGATACCTTCCAACATTTCTTGGATTGCATTACTAAATTTGGGGGGTTGATAGGATAAGCTTATCCATTAAAAATCAATTCATGCACATGAAAATCTCTTAAGCGGAGGTACATATGGGCTTGTTGGGACACTCGTCCTTTCAATAGACACCCCAAAAAAGGGGAAGATCTCCCATGTCCAAGTCTATTAAACACAGAGTCTCCCCGCCCATAAAGGGGTTTACACACTACAAGCGAAAAAACTAGAGCAGCTCTATAACATTTGGGTAGGCAAGGAGATGGACAAAAGAGACTCCCCCACCTTTTCAGTGGAAAAATCAAGGGTACAATAAGTGTGTAAACCCCCTAAGAAGTTTCCAAGTCCAACCATCTTTTTAGCTAACACCCCAAGAAACTTTTTAAACTCCCTATGTATACTTTTGATTTGATTTTAGTGTCCTTAAGGGCCTTCAAGGGTAATTGAACTAGTGCCAAGTCTTGCACCTAGTGGGTAACAAGAAATAAGGGAAATATCCATCGTTACCAAGAAATCATGCCCATTCATTGCTTATTCCTAGATATATGTGTAAAATCTCTAAGAATATGTCACTTAAAGTGTGCTCATAGATTTCATTATAACAAAGGGGGCATTTTCTTAAGTCAAACTACAATCTATAACAATATAGATGTTAGTGGGGAAAACCATTGTGACTTTGCTCACATCAAGAAAAATGCACTTTACATACACATGCCGCCATGTTTATTTATGCAAGCCCACATTCTTGTATGCTTTAAGCCTTAAAGTTTGCATTATTATGTGGGCACGCTATGTCATGACCCTCTCATGATGAAAATTAATTTATGATATTTCAAATCTCACTCTTCCCACGACGCAAGTATTTTTTTATGGATTAAGAAAAAAGTTGCAAGCTCATGATCTAATTGTATTGCCCAAAGTATGACACAATATAGGACCACCTAGTACACATATGTTTATATTATGAGGGACATAATAATATAGAGAAAATAGATCTTTTAGAACCTTCTCTTTGTTCTTTTATAAACTGTTCTTGATGAATACATGCACAAAGTCATTATTTTGCCTTTAGGGTTTATATTATATCATACATAACTAAGCTTTGTAAAGATAAAAATCAATATATTACATGTATGATCCATTTACTTTGCCTCTTTGATCCTTGTTAGTCTCTTCTTCATTGCTAAAATTTTCCTTGATTTTTGTCACAAGCTCCAAAATGTTCTATTGTAATGTGCATCGCACTTTGCTTTGCAAAAATTACATAATGCCTTTTAAGTTGCTATCAAGAAGCTACATAAATTGCTTTATGTTAAATATGCATAGCACTTTGATTAGCAATAATTACATAATGCCTTTTAAGTAGCTATTTATGAGAAGATCACTTCATGTTTACTCTATACTCTTACCTTCCATGACCATGCATGGTGACAGTGCTATGATATTGAAACCTTTCACTCTTGGACCCTCATGCCTCTAGATGTCAATTTCATTGGTAGACTCAATAGAAGATATAGGTTGCAAATATTCCTTCAACTAGGTTGGTTTCTTTTAGCTATCTTTTAAAGTTCTCAAGGTGATTGTTTGCACCATAAAACATGCATGCCATAAACTTAAATAATGTAGTGTCGCAATCCTAAGCATGAGGTTGTAAGTTCTATTCTTGCTTGCTATTAGCATGTGGATGTGCCTATTTTATAATAAAACTTCACTTATGAAATCATTTTCAAATGTCTAGAATATGTTGTGGCATCAATGAAACTTCAAGAGGTAGTAATTACTAGTGGATTTCTAATTAAGTCATTTCTCTACACAACCTATTAGCATATAAAGAAAAACCCACAAGTCTTTTAAGGGATAAAGATGTTGTTGTCTAAGGACATTCATAGGTTCATATTCATCTTCCATCATGAATGTGGACATTACAATGACTACTCAATTCGCACTTCCATATAGTGACACCCCTTATATTATTGAACCTTATAACTCTTTAGTTTCATTAAAAGTCCCCTTATATTATTGAACCTTATAACTCTTTAGTTTCATTAAAAGTCCCCCGTGAAATTATGCATTTATGCTTCTTTGATCTTTACAATTATATTAACATAAATACCACTTTGAAGGACCAAATTAATGACATGAAGAGATTTGTCTTAAGTAACATTCATATACTTATAATGATAAAGAAACACATGCTTGTATAAGTGTGTGCATAGTCACACATACATATACATACTGACTTACATGTATATGAATAATCACAAGCACACATGTGTACACACACGCGCACATGCGCGCACACACACACGAATATGAATATGCACAAGCAAACATGCACACACACACACATGCACGCACACACACACACACACACACACACACACACACACACACACACACACACACGTGCGAGTGCATGCATAATTAGTGAGAATGATAGGGAAACACATTTCATTAAAGCTATTGTAAGTCACTTACTATTAGAATTCCTGTTTAATGCACCTTATTATCCACAAGAAAATTGTCAAGCTGAAAGGACCTATAGAACATTGTGCACAATTTTAACTAGAACAATGGAAGCAAGTAGTTCATAGTGGGAGTATAAACTTATAACTACTCAATGGGCCTATCGCATGCCTTATAAAGTTGTGATTAGTTAAGCACTATTTCAATTGGCCTTTGGTTTAAAAGTGGTAATGGCACTACAATATATGGTGCCAAGTTTGCTTGTGGCAGTTAACAAAAGGATGATGGAAAATGCACTACTAAAGAGATTGGTAGATCTAGAAAAACTCAATGAAATGATAGTATGTATGAACTGTCCATGGGATGATGGTTGAAAAATTACAAAGGATAAGAATATCAAAAAATGAGGGTGGTTTGACAAGAATCTCAAGGATATCAAAAAAGGAGATTTGGTCCTTATTATATCAAGAGTTCAAAGTACCAAACACAAATTAACTTACAAAGGACTTGGACCTTTCAAAGTCACTAAACTCACATCTCAAGGTTGAAAAAAAAAATGAGACCCTAGATGGAGTTGAAATTTGAGAACATTTCAATGGAAGCAAACTCAATAAAATTTATGGGCCTTTGATTAGTCTGATTCATTGTCAAAATGGCAAAAAAAACAAGAAGCTGAATAACTAGACCTACTCAACAAGAGGCAAAATCTAGAAAAACCAAGATGTGAGCAATCACAAGCTAGAACCAAGCCATTAGTACATGGCAACCTTGATTGAAAAAGGTTATTCAAACAAAGCCATAGAACCAGCAAGAGTTTGGGTAAGATTGCTTGCTCACGGTGAATTTGTGTATTTTTGTGCTTCATTAATTGACACACAAGAGAGAGAATGACAACTTGCCAATGAAATATGATATAAGCTTATGTTTAGGGAAACATGGATATACCTAGATAAACCAATTCTAACTACTTCATGAATTCTTTGTAGTTAAGGTACCTTGTATATAATGTTTTAAGCATATAATATACCTTGGCTATAGTTAGGGAAAGTTTATGATTGATGCAGTGATGTTCAAGTCATATAATCATGCTTAAAAAAGAGTGGATTCAATGTCATGTCCAACTAGAGGAGAAAACAATGACTTTCCAATATGGGAAAGGAAGAAATGGTAACCAAATCCTGTCGTGAAGGACAAGATACCCCTTTAACCTTATGAACAATGCCATTCAAACTCAAGTCCCACCCTTGACCATAAAAATCTCTTTAAAGAAGAAAGAATCCTCATAAATCGTTAGGAAGGAGAATTCTAGCATTGTCAATGCCTCTAGCATCAAAACCCCTTCCATGACACCCATGATAATATCCACCCCAAACCATCCACAATAGCCATGATAATATCCACCCCAACCTCTCCCATGTTGAGCACACCAACCCTAACCCTCGATAATTGAGAAAATCTTATCAATGTTGGGTACTCGATAGTAGCAGCTAAAAGCATCGATAAAGGTTAAGAAGCAATCCAAGGAAAATAACAAAAAATCTACGAGAAGCAACAACCTTAGAGGTGGTGGATAACAACAACCTTAGAGATGGAGGAATCACTAAAAGAATAAGGTTACTATGAAGGTAAAAAATGTAGCTGGGTACCAATAGCTCAAGTTTGTGCTCCATAAATTATCCAATCATCAAGAAACCACATCCTAAGGTTAAATCATGTGGTCCTTACCAACTCCTTTTATTGGATGCGAGGAGTTGTTTGCACATCTAACTGTCAGGATAGGCCTAAGTAATACACGCTGGCTACTCCCTAAGATCTTTAATCCTTGTGGAACTCATCCATTAAATCTTCCTCATTCATATGCTACTCGGACTCTAATTGCTCGTGCAAGTAGGCCACTCATGCCTCGTGACACACCTGGTAAAGCACATCCCAAGCATGTTTTGTAGTTTACATGAGTGCATGTGAGGAATAATGCTCCTTTTCACTGAAAGTGCCACTAATGTATATGCCTGTGCATCCCTATCCCACCTGGCTTGTTTTACTTTGGGACGTGTAGAGGTAGATGCCATAGTTGCATTAAAACTTGTATCACCATCCAAAGTACATGTACTATGTTGCTATGCTAGTGAGATAGGGTGTGCCTCAATGCTAAAAACAACATTTCAAAGCCCTTTAGTGACCAATACATGGCACATCATATAGGACCACAATGGGTAGTTAGTCCTATCAAGCTTATCCTTAGTGGAAAGCATCCCAAATACATCAGTGCCTATTGCCATTTTGCCTGCAAATGACTATATTATAACACATAATGAAAATATTCCAACTACTTGCCGCCGTCAATACCTATTGAAATGGTTACCAGTTAATCACTGATAATGATGGAAACTTGGAAAGTGCATGAAAAATTGTAGAGTGTGGAAATGATACTTACCATGAATGTAGAACTTGATGATAATGTTGATGATGTTGTTTAAGCTATTGAAGAGGAGCTCAAAGATGCAATGTGAAGATGATGGCATCAATGTTTGCACTCCCTAATGAAAACATAAATCCACTAGTAGATCTCATATCTAAGATGCTACCTGCCCAATCTACATCTGTGTACCCATATAGCTCCAATGGTACACCTATTGCATAAAACAATGCATAATCAACAGTGGCCCTCAAATACCGAAGTGTGTGTCGACACTGTCAAGATGTGGTTCACGTGGAACTTGCATAAATTGGCTCTATAAGCTAACAATGTAACTCAAATCTGGCCTGCTGATCGTGGCTTAGATCAAACTCCCTACAATCTTCCTGTACGTAGTGGGATCCTCCGCACATAACTTGCATTCATACTAAGCTTGCCATTTTGATCTAATGGCAGTGAGATTGACTTACAATCAGCCATCCCATACTTGGACAACATGTCCAATACATACTGTCTCTGTGATAGCCAAATACCCTCAGGTGTGCGAATGACCTCAATTCCCAAAAAGTAGCGCAGATCTCCCAAATCCCTCATCTCAAACTTCCTTTTGAGAAGACTTTTCATATGCTCAATTTCATCCAAGTTGTCACCCCCAACAATAAGATCATCTACATATATGGTGATGATCATAATACCCTTATCACTCTTGCGCACATACAAAGAGTGATCTACATCTGCCATATGAAAACCAATAGTGACAAGATACTATGCAATCTTGTCATGCCATGCTCGTGGAGCTTGCTTCAGTCCATACAAAGCCTTACGAAGCTTACATACATACTCTAGGTGACTTGTATCCTCAAAACCAGGTGGCTAATCCATATACACTTCTTCTTACAAGTTGCCATGCAAGAACACATTTTTTATATCCATTTGATGTAAAAACTAGCCTTTAGCTTCTGCAGCCACCATAATCACAACTCTCACAGTTGCCATCTTTGCAACCGGGGCAAATGTCTCCTCTCGTAATCAATCCCATGTGTCTGCGCATATCCTTTAGCTACCAATCTAGCCTTGTACTTGCTTATGCTACCATCATGGTTATGTTTCACCTTATACACCCACTTACAACCAATAGCTTTCTTGCCTTCAGGTAATGGCACCACTCATTTCCATACAATGCATCCATCTCCTCATCCATAGCTTTCTCCCACCAACACACATTTTCAATAAACTCATCAAAACATGTGGGTTCTACAACCTGCACAACTTTTGCCATATAAGCATAGTGATGTGCCACACATAACCATCATAAGTCAACCTGATTCTTCAAGATCTTTGTAACTTTGCATTCATGGCTTCCATAGCCTTCTTCACACCAAGTGTCCTTATTGCTAGAATCCCTCATTGCTAGAATCCCAAGATTCTCATCAAGGCTCATCTTCAAGCCACTAGGCTCTCCATCAACAAGAGAATGCCTTGCAGAAATATCAGGTATACCAAGGGGCTTAACCACTTTCTCTTTGCCTTTATATGATGTACCAACAACATTTCCAGGACTGGTATTATGACGCAGCCTGCCACTCCATGGTCTATTAATAGAACCGCTTGACAGGCACTATGTAACATTCATTGATTGACCACACGAGAAAATTGTGGATGTATTTCATGAAGGAGAAGAGTGAAGGTTCACTCATTTTCATAAGTTAACAGACATGAAAACATGTGAAGTGCCTAAGGTCAGATGGAGGGGGAGAATACTTCTCCAATGAGTTCTCTGAATTCTTGCAAAAGAATTTCATTCAGAGACAATTTAAATGTAGATATACTCCAAAGCAAAATGGAGTTGCTGAGTACAAAAACAAGCACATTGCAGAGATAGCACATGCATTGATGGCAGAGAAGAATATGCCACATAGCTATTGGGCTGAGGCTATGTCTACAGTAGTTTATATCATAAACATGACTCCTCAACCATACATGATGTAACGCCAGAGGAGAAGCTTACTGGTAGGAAATCTGATTTGTCTCACTTGAAATATTTTGGATGTATCGCATATGTGCATGTGCCAGATGAGTTGCGTACTATGTTGGATCCAAAGGTAGAGAAATGTGTGTTTATTGGGTATTCCCTTAAGCAAAAGGGATATAGATGCTATAATCCTGCTACACGTGAATTGAGGGACGTGAATAGAGGGTAAGTAGGGATGTTGTATTTGATAAGATGAGTAGTTGGTATGCTGCTGAAAAAGATGTTGTTGGGGCTGATGTAAGTGGAAACGTGGTTGCACAGAATGCAAGTCAGCAATCACAATCATTTTGAGAGTGGACCAGGAGATTCCTCATCGCAGCCACAGACATAGTCTTCACAGGACCTCGTACGTCTGAATGCACAACATCTAGTACATTCATAATCACATTTCTATCATGTGGAAATACATGCTTTGTTTGATTTCCAGCATGCCTTCAACCTTAAACTTAGGTAGCCCTGTCACAATTTCTTTAGTCTGTATAGACTTCATTCTTTGCACATTTACATGCCCAATTCTCTTATGCCAAATGTCTCTATCTGTAACAACTCTTGAACCATTTACAACATTGTAGCACTCACTTCAGGCATATTTACATTCAATGTAAAGATTCTACCCACTAAGTTTCCTTTTACAACCAGCCTGCACTTATCTTTAAAGTCTTTTACATAACAGCCATTAGGGTTAAACCGGACCTACAAACCCTACTCAATCATTTGGCCGATTGAAACCCAGATTCTTTGTAATGTTTGGAACATGAAGTACATTTGCAAGGTACTTCACCTTATCATCCTGCATAGACAATGGCACATCTCCAACATGGGCAATCGGATGAGCAGTGTTATCCCCTATTTTTTCAACAAAACCTAGTCATTCAAGACTCTTCATTTCCTTGAACCACTCACCATGACTTGCCATGTGGTTCGAAGCACTTGAATCAACATACCATACATCATCCTTACATGCTGCTACATCATTTCCAGACACAGCATTAACCACATGTTGCATAACAAACAACCTCTCATTATCCTCATTATTTCTACTAGAGAATGCATGATTATTTTGCTGCACTTTTCCATTTCACATGTCACTCTGATTCTTATAGCAATCTTCCTGCACATGTCCATGCTTACCATAGTAAAAACAGCCTCGTGTATCATTATGCTACCTTTGCCAATTACCACGACCTTGTTGACTCCCCCTACCTTTAAACTGGCCTCTTCTACCTGTGTCTTGTTGTTGGCAAATCCTGGGACTACTGTTGCTGCTAACCATAATTTTGATTACCTGTTTGGCCACCACCTTGGCCACATCCACGACCTCTACCTCTTTCTCTACCTGTACTTGTGTAGAAGGCCTGTTGCTCTAAACTATTTTTGTTTTGTGAAGACTATTGATTTTTACCCAAATTCTTCTCGTCAATGATCAACATGGACACCAAATCTATGAAGTTGGGAATGTTCTCCTGATTTTGAATAGACATCTTGAATGCCTTGTATTGTGGCCCAAGACCACGTAGACACACTTCCACCTTATCATCATCATTAACAGAAACACCAATTGATGTAAGGGATTCCACAATGCCCTTGATCTTTAAGGCATAATCATTGATAGACATATTTTTCTTCTCCACAGTATGAAGCTCATTCTTCAACTGAATCTTTCGTGCCTTGGTATTGGTTTCATACAACTTCACCAAGGTGTCCCATGCCTCCTTAGGTGACTTGGCATCCTATATATGCCCAATCATGGTGTCCCATGTCTCCTTAGGTGACTTGGCATCCTGTATATGCCCAATCATGTTTCCTATATACTAATAGAAAGCCAATACATGACTTTCCTTGCTCCTTGATTCCAATCCTTGAATTCTTTTACATCTACAGTAGTTGGATTAATCTCCGGTATCTCTGATGCCTCCTCATGTTCACCTTCAATGTAGTCCTAGAGTAACCTTTTCCCATCAGGAAATTTATCAATCTAAACCTCCAAGCATGGAAGTTATTCTTGTCATGCTTCTCTGTAACAATCTAGTTTATTCCATCATTCGACATCTTGTCTACAACACAAATTTACCAAAAACAACACTCTTGTTTGACCTGCACAAACTGTTGTATTCTCTGTAGAGCGGTACTATACAGCACCCAAACTATCACAACTAGTGACCTCAATTTGCATACATATACCCAATGGCAACTTTGAGACCTCTTTGCAGACAGTGTCTACGCAACCAATTGCCCTTCCTGTAGTTCCAAAAACAGAGTTTTGCAGAGAATCAAAACTTACCCGCAGTGCCCCCTCCTCTAAATGCCTGCAAACTGAAAAATGGAGGTCCAGACGCGCCTGAAATGCATTTTCGGCCTAAAAAATTTGGTCCAATGAAGAGTATAGCTGCCTTGTAGCTCTACTCCCACGAAGAAAGCTCCTCAATCGAAGTTTGTTTGTCGATGCCTCCCGAAAAGCTCCCGACAATGTAGTAGCCAACACAAAAGGGGGAAGAGAAGATAAAGCTCTTACCCTCGTACCGCTTCCTATGCTTCTCTTGCTTGCCGCCTCAACCCTTAGCATGAACCAGGCTTTGATACCATGAAAAGATGCAGGGGAGAAGAGAGCTCGAGCTCTTGCAACAAGCACACACACACTCATACAAACCCTAGAAGAGAACACACAAGGTGAGAGGCTGAAAATTCTTCTTCTTCTTCACACAACAAAAGAGGTCTACAAAGAAGATAAAGTGACTAACACACATAATAGAGTATATACAAGCAGTCCATAATATGAACATGGTAAGAGGAGTGGGTAGGTGTGGACTAGTTGGTTTAGTCCACCTATAGAATCTCTGGTGAAGATATGTCAGTGCCAGCTACTACCAAACCCGCCAGTGATGCAGGTGCCTCATGAGTGTCAGCTCATGTTGAGCTTGACATTTCAACAAGCTCCACAAGAAAACTTTCCCATATACTGTAAGTTACCACAAGAATCTCTTATCCCTAGAGTAAAACATGTAAAACACAAGAGCAAAGAGCCCATAACACTCTGACCCAAGGAGGTGTGGTAATATAAGAATTGGGATCATCCCTACACATCAAAGTAGCTTGTAAGACAAAATCTTAGCTTAACATCTTACTAAAGGGACGTACAAAAAGTCAATCAGGAGTACCACAAGAACCATGGCAAAAAAATCATGACACATAAGAACCTCCAACCAAAAAATGTAAAAATTCCTAGCAAATCATATTAGAGAGCCCATGGTCATGGATGCAATAGGTTTCCATTTCAATCAATTAGAATAGACCACTCTTTTAAGAAAAGTTTTAATGTTTGGATATAGTGTCTAGATGCAAAACACATGGCTCTCCCAATTGGTATGATGGGTGACAAAGGCCTAAAAAATGTAAAAATAATGGTCAGGGCTTGAATTTTTCTAAGTTAATTTATACATGTATTATTAATGTCATATTGTACAATATGCAACATTGTTTCATATGACGTACATTCTCAACTGTGTGCATACAACATCACAAATACGACATATGTTTTTAATGGTCTGTTATACATGTATTATTAACGTCATATTGTACAATATGCAACACTGTTTCATATGACGTACATTCTTAACTGTGTGCATACAACATCACAAATATGACATATGTTTTTAATGGTTTGTCATACAAAACAACTCGTAGATGTACAAATCACATGAACTAACACACAAAGTCCATTGTTTAATTCTATGAATGGAGAATGGTTTGATGTATAATTTACATGTACAAGGACAAAATGAATGTTTTGATGGATAGGTCCAATCGTTGAACTTTTGAAATTAACTACATCATCAAAAGATATGTGTCCCTTCCTAATTGTATGACATATAATATTAAATAATCAAATAATACACATACAAAATTTATGGTGATGCAAATCGTACGTTTCCAATTGTACACATACAATTCCATATAGTTATAAAAAGACCAAGGCCCTGTCTTCTTCTATCTACTGTATACATACAATTCCATATAGTTATAAAAAAACCAAGGCCCTATCTTCTTCTATCTATTTTGAAGATCTACCAACACTCTGTCAAAGTTTTTACTGTTTTATATATTTTCCATGTAACTTCTCAACTTCCATTCAAAATTTATCACCAAGCTTCCCTTAATCATCTTTTGCATTATTTTCAAGCAAAAAAACCTATTACAATCTTAATCTTCTATTGAACTTAATTAGGCCTAAGTTAGCCATATCCAAAGAACATGAATAATTTATAGTTGGTTAACCACACAAATGTTGGAAATTAATGCTCCACCCTTGTCATCACTATTATAGTGTGGGTGATGATCATGTTGCTCTATTTTGTAAGGCCACTTATACGAGGAGTAGTCGTTGTGTTGAGCACTAGACTACATGCCAATACCAATTTTAAACATTGGATGTTAGATGTTGGCCATGTGTGGTTGGATGGTTAGTAAATAGCTTATATAAACTTGTACCATGCCAAGTAGTATGCATGTTAGTGCATCCAAGCCAATTATTAGGCCGCACTTTTGGGTAGAAGGAAATATTCCCAAGACACATTATCCTTGGATTGTGAGGCACATTTGGTTCAAGCACCTAGATGACCTCAAATGATGGGTTTGGAAACAGGCAAAACTATAGATCTAGCTTGTAGTCTAATATGGTTCCAGTCGAGTGATCTGGTTGGTTCAATCCAGTTAGACCAACAAACATTATCCATTTTGCTTCAAATATAATATAAATCTATTTTATTGTGTTTTTTATTCTCAAAACATGTTAGGAACTATATGTTAGGAACTATCTAGAGTCATTTAGAATGCATGGTGGAATGCAATAGCTTCAAATTTAAGAGATTTCTACTTTTTATGTAATTTGCAGAATAGGTTTTAGGCTAAACCTAGAGCTTAGATTTAGATTTTTTCTTGTTGTTTTTATTGCATTCAATTAGGTCAATAGGCTAATAAGTAATTAGGCAGTATTAAATAAGTAAAAATCATAAAAAATCCTAAGATACTCTTGATTCTGAATAATTTTGACTAATATAATGGTTTTGATTAGAGAGTCAACCAAAAAATTGCATAGTATGTTGCAATTAGGTTCCATTGAGCACAAAAACCAAAAATATGGTTTTGATTAGTGGAGTCAAGAGATAGAAAAACCAAAAATTTGGCAATCGGGTTCCATTGAGCCCAAAATCATAATCCTTATGTTTAGGAGATCGAATTTGGATGCATTGAACCAACAAAAATAAGCAAAAACACTTCAAAATCAAATTTGTGGGGTGGCCTTCTTTTTTCACGTATGTGAGAATCTCTTATTCTCATGTTCATCAAACTCTTTGATGCCTTCCAAGATTTCTTGGATTATTGCATTGCTAAATTTGGGGGTTTGTGATAGCATAGGCTTATCCATTAAAAAAATCAATTCATGCACGTGAAAATCTCATGCATTCACACATGAAATTTTTTTTGTGGACCACCATAAGAAGCCCATTGACTGTGCAAATCAATTCTCACACATGTGAAAATCTCATCATCGAGACCATGAGAATCCTATTGTTATGATTGTGAAAATCTCAATTCTCAAGCATGTAAAAATTTCCCTCGTGAAAATCAATTCTCGAACACAAAAATCTCATTGACCACCGTGAAAATCCTCTTGACTGTGACCGTGAAAATCTCAACTCTCATGCATGTGAAAATCTCCCTTGTGAAAATCAATCTCCTACATTTTCATGCACATGAGAAGCCCATACAAGTGAGAATCCCATTGGACCGTCAGAATCTCAATCCTCATGCACGTGAGAATGTCTTGCGTTTTCATGCATGTGAAAATCTCATGCACTTTCATGTTGTAAGAATCTGAGAACCATTAGGAATTGACACTTGGGATCTAGCATAGGGAAAGCTTAAGGCAAGAAGGGAAGGATGGAAGAGAAAAAGTGAGTGGGAAGAATGGTTAGAGAAGTAGTAAGACATGCTCCATAAACTTGGAAGGTGAGGAGAGGAAAAAAGTTGAGACTAGAGACACCCTCTCAAAGTGAACTTGGGGAGACAAGGGAAATTTTCTCTCAAAAGGCTTGGAGAGGGGAGAGAATCCTTACTATTCATAGCTTTTTAAAATGGTATGAGATGAACTATACGTGTATAAGTAATTCTTTACGATGTAAGTTCCTATTTTTATGCAATTATATGCATAAAAATAAATTGTTTGGTATACAATTACAAATGCTTGACGTATTTTACAAATTACACATGTATATTTATAGTTTCGTATAACATACGAGATGAAACACACGTGGAAATTTATCACTCTTTTGAATCTATACTATGAGATAAACTATACACATACAAGTAATTCTATACTATGTACCAAGCAAAATGTACAAATTGATTATCACCTGAAAAGTACACATTATCCAACATACAATATGAAAGCTACACATATGAACCCAGTTGTCTAATGATGCCTTCTATCCCTCTCAAATAGGGTCTTTTGTGATAGGATTCATCCCAAAATAACTTAAGGCTCTCCCTACTAGAAGGCTATAGGTAGTATGGTAGAATTTTTTCTCTTTATGATTTCTTGTTTTCAATCGATGAGTTTGCACCTAATTATATCCTCAAAAGAGGTCACCACATATAAGAACTACTCCCCCACCAGTGTTGGTGGGGGTAGATGTACGTTAGATTGTACGATAGTTCCACGGCTAAAGAAACTAAGCAATAGCAGTGTTAACAGAGAAAATGTAGCTTGAAACATGAAATTGGAAAAAATTTTATTGGTTGTAGGTCCCTTGGAAAACTGCTATGGGCTTGCAGCCCGTAGATTTAGCTTAGTACCTCGCTTTTTCAAATTGATAAAACAGCGGTTTGGCAGATCTTTGAAACTTAAGCAGAATTTTTTGAAATATTTAATTCTCCTAGATTTCAGAGTCCCATTGTCCCCTCTAGTCTTGGTGTGCTGCATCCCACCCAGGGGCTAGAGGGCTTCCAGGGCAACAAAATGTTGCAAATATAGTTAGTTATACCTTTTAGTAGGAAAATAGTGAGTCCCTACAAATACCTACAAATATAGTTAGTTATACCTTTTAGCAGGAAAATAGTGAGCCCCTACAAATACCTACAAATTTCAATAGTTTAGTAGGGTTGCGAGGGTTTTGTTCAACATGGCCAATCAAATAATTTTCTAGAGAAAAAAAATCATAGCAAAGTTCACGCTGAATTCCTTTAACCCACTAGACATGGTGGGACATCTTCCCTCCCCTCCACATTTTTTGTAGCCTTATCTCCCAAAAATGCAGCCTTACCCCCCCACAAGTGCTGGTGGGTGGGTCGTTGGCTCAAAGGCAATTCTCGCTAGTCCTCGATAGTCTTGGTGGGATGCGGTAGTAGGTGTGGAGCCCCAGTTGGCAGTACACTCAGAGACTTGTGTGTGGATGGCAATAGATGGGTTGGCACGTAGTGTTGTGGGGTCTAGAGATGGCACATATGCATGGCAGACGGCGGGTTGCAGCAGAGCAAAGCAGCAATCATAGAGCCTAGTGATGGCTCGTAGGCATGGCAAGTGGGAGACTAGCGATGGAAGCAAGCAGACCATGGGACTAAATGACACATTATGAATCAGGAGGGATCTAAGGTGAAAAGAGGCGTCACGATCTTGCCTAATATAGACCATCGGATTCTCGTTGGGCAAGTGAACTAGGGGTGAACTCAGGAGGTGTGAACTCAGGGTATTTTTGGGACTTAGAAAATTTTGGAGGGGTTGAGCTCAATGCAAAAGAGGATTCAAACTTGGAACCAGTCGCTCAAGCTTTCAACATCTAACCACTATGCTATACTTTCCAGCAGGTTGTGGAGAGTGTTTTTAAATTTAAATCTTGATATTCTAGTCCCTAGTTCACTTTCTTACTAGAAAATGTTTCCCTAGTTCAATTTCTTGCTGGAAAAGGTCTCCCTAGTTCACCCCTAGTTCACCTTGACTTTACCCACAAGTTCACCCCTAGTTTACCCGCAGTTCACCTGCGTAGTTCACTTGAGAATCCAACAATGTTGATCAAATCTGGATTGTGACACCTCTTTCCAACCATAGATCCCTCCTGATTCATGATGTGTCACTTAGTCACTTAGTCACATGAAGGCAAGCAGGCGTGGACCTGGCAAAGTGGAGTTGCAGTGGCATGGAGTAGCGACGATGGTCGTGGAGCCCAGTTCGTGCAAGCGTTGATGGTCGTTGGATGGTGGAGCCCTAGCGTGGAGCAACAAAGAGCAGCTGGCACGCGAGCAGACTTAGTGAGTGAGAGCAGGCGGGGCCCTCATGGCAAATGTGGCAGGGTGTCAACTAGGTGGTGGTGAGGTTGGGGGCCTAGCACTTTCTTGGCAGGTTTGCACAGGCTTGGCAGGTTGGGGGCCTAGCACTTTGTTGGCAGGTTTGCACAGGCTTGGCAGTAACGTGTGGAGCAAAGATGGGACTTGTGGGATATACACTTTCTGTAATTCGTGAGTAAGGATTTATTTAGTTGTAATCACTTTATTTGTTGGCAGTAACGTGTGGAGCAAAGATGGGACTTGTGGGATATACACTTTCTGTAATTAGTGAGTAAGGATTTATTTAGTTGTAATCACTCCTTAAGCAAAAAACTAGAAAACTCAATTCACAAAAGAGATTAATTCACCTCTGACTATAATAGCAAATCCAAAATTGTGATCCAAGAGGTCAAATTCAACCAAATCAAACCTTTCGAGCGTAATGATGGTGTTTATTTTTGCAAATTCCAACCATCGAGGATTTTGAGAGATTTTGTGTTCTCTTTTTTTGCACAAAATTTCAACAAACTACAATTACAATTTTCTTTAAATCAAGCACCCAATCAAGCATAAATGTTGCCAAAATATGCATACACACAACCAATTAGACTAATTAGCATGCTCTCAACTTGATGGCGATGTTTGTTTCATTAAAATCCCATGATTTTGTACTCAATTTAGCAGTCTTTTAATATGAAAAACCAAAAATTTTAATTATGCATAACCCTCTTCAAACCAAGTCCAAAATCAAGCACACGTCTTGCCAAATCGTGCACACACATAGCCAAATCGACTAATTAGCATGCTATGAATGTGATGATGGTGTTTGTTTCACCCAATTCCACCATTCATGGGCTCAAATAATCAGCAATTCATTTTTTTATTTTTTGGAAAACAAGAATGCAAAACATGAACAAAATCAACAAATTGACAAAACAAAGATGAAATCGATGGATTTAAGAATAACCAGTAGTGATTAATGAAATTGATGTAAAAAACAAACAAAAACACATCATTTTTAGTTAATCATCCAATCCTTGTTAGTAAAAAACCGCATCAAACAAACAAGCATTGAAAGATGCTTAGCAAGAGATTAATGTCCCGACAATGGAACCAAAAGATGTAAGGCCTTCGCCACTTGCTAGGACTCTCCTCTCATGCCTCAGGAGTCAAGAATCTAACCCGAACCCAATACACCATGAGAAACACAATGCAAAGATGGGGCAACTCTCACTTAACTCTCTTGCTTGCTTCATGATGCAGGGATTCTTGAGGTAGCCACCATCACATAGAGGAATCACACGAGAGCTCAACTCTAGACCTCTCTCAAAAATGCTGCATAGTTCAACCGCCGCAACCACTCACTCTCCTCTCACAAACTCACTCACACATGATTACACAATCAAGATAATGATCAAACCTAATTAGGCAAGTAATAGGCAAGAAGAAGAAGAGTTGAGAGCAAGAGCACACTTGGCATTCAACTAGAGAGTACAATAGCACACACGAGAGAATGCAAGAATAAGGTGAGTGAGTTACAAATTGACCTTTATACCTAGCCTATAATGTTCACACCTTGGTCAGTCATACTTAAAAAATAGTTATTGTGTGTCCAAGACTGCCTAGGCCTATGGAACCTCAGTAACTCACATTGTAATCCCGTGGCATGCCTTTCATAGACAATTGGTAATCATACACACAAAATATACCATACATAATATATCCTGTGCAACTGATGATGTCGTCGACGTGGCCGAAACATGTGGAAAGGAATGCATGGTTGGAATTGACACAATAGGAGTCTCCAACAAGGGTTAACACACCACTAGACCCCCTACTAGCACCATGCCCTAGAATGATTAGTATGAAAAGGAATGCCACACAACACGTGAGCATCTCCTATTTGACGTTGCAACTAGCCAAATCCAAGAGCAAGATGCTCAAAGGATTAAGTAATACAAAACCAAGCGTAAGAAATGAGCACATGTTAAGGGCTTATACAAGAACTTATACTAATCTCCGAAAGGTGTGAACTGTAACAAGGGTTGGAAGAAAATCCAAGAGAAACACCCACCCACATGCATCACATCTCCATCCATATAGCACACATATGCATGATCCTTGTACGAGGTACCACATCAGCTCCCCATCCCACCACCACCATCACATCCACCTTTTTCACACCTGCCATGGTGACGTGAGCCATCTAGAGACCATCCACTAAAGACTCAAAAAATGGTAGATCATAGGACCACGAGAGCCTCTTGGTAGAGTACATCTCCCATGCAGGGAAAACTTTGGCAACCCTCCCATCCCACATGTTCAACTGGGCTCTTTTGGAAGCCAAGACATCCCATACCATCACACCCATCCACCATAAAGCTAGAGATCCCATGGACCCTAACACACTAGCCAAATGTTATGGGTTAGTTCTTGAGATGGAGTTCAACACACTAGTAGAGAGATAGGGGCATAGAGCATCAATAGGGAAGGCACTCTTTTGTAGGTAATTCTCCACTTTGGATCACATCTTCACTCTCGGAGCCATCATAGAGGAGACCAAAGCATGACACCCATATTGTGGATTTTTGCAAATCCTTTGATATAGTGCCCCCAGCCAGATTACTATAGAGACTCTAGGATTTGGGGGATCATTGCATTATATGAGTCGGTCATAGGGTGGGTGAGATGCCCATGAGGATTATCAGTCTAGTACCATCGCAGTGAAGCAAGGATGCTCACCGTCTCCCACTCTTTGGCCCTCTACATCAATGAGATCTTGGCCCTCATTGATAGACAAAGGGGAGGAGGCATATCACTTACATGCATCCTTGTTTCCGTACTACTTTATGTTGAGATGACATTGTGCTTGACACACTACAAGACTTTTATGTATTGTGGCATCTCACAATAAACCTTGGGAAAACCAAGGTTATGGTCTTCAACACATCCCCTCTTTTCACGCCTCGACTGAGTTTCACCTACATGGGCAGCCTAGTGGAGATTGCACACTCATATGTACTTGGGAGTCACTTTTACTAGATTAGTCTTCTTAATGAGCCATGTTGTAGAGGCTAGACTAATGTGAGGGCATACTTTCCTTGCTCTGAGGGAGAGACAATGCCCCAAGACCATTTCTAGGAGGCAAGGACCAAGATGTGGCTATTTGACACCTTGGTCACTCCAGCATTGATGTATGGAGCACCCTTTTGGGCACACCCAATCTCATATCATACAAATGGGCCTCATGTCATGACGCTCTCCTATATGATATGCATCAAACCATCGGTTCCCCCACATGATATTATCATGGTAGAGTTATTGCAGCGCCCGTAGTAGTAGATGCACTCTTCCAGATAGTCACATACATTCATAGGATCAGTGTCATGGCCACATAGAGACTCTCAAGGCTTGCTCTATAGTCCTCCTAGTAGCTAGAAGTAGATGGGCACAAGTCATGGTATAGCCAAGTACAAGGTAGGGACTCAGGATGGATCGCGTCACACCACTCCATTATGACTTAGACTCCCCATTCATGAGGCTATCTTAGGATGACAAGAGCTGGGTGATCATATATGATTTATTGGGACTATACGTATAGGATACTTGGATCACAACACATGAGCCATTCTCACGCATGGTAATACTACATGGATACTTTCATGAGGCTTACAGAGGATGGTTTCATAGAGGGCTAGATATCTTGACATATACATCACATGACATGTGGGTATTACAATGGGCTAGTTGTCTAGGCCAGTTGTGCAAGTGTGTCATTGTGCCACCTGAGGATAGAGATAGAGAGAGCCATGTAGATAGCTCATGAGGAGAGGATATGCACTGTATGCGCGAGAGGGAGGTCAAGTCAAAAGAGCACTACATATGCTCTATATGCCAGAGGGAGGTCGATTCAGAGGAGCACTTCATATGCAGGTGCACCATATATTATGAGATCCAAGGGAGGTTCCATTGTTAGAGAGGGATTTGTACCCTTATCCAGGCTCATGGATTATCTAGATCAGTGGTGCCTAGGCCTCTTCCTACTAGAGCTTCATCACCACAGAGACTCATTGATTGGAGAGTCAAAACCTCATGGGGGACATCCATACGGCCTCAGGAAACCATCACTGAGTTCTTCCAACCATGAGAGGACACCACACTAGCCATGGATGACATACCCACAACCTCATTGAGCACCCGTCCAGTCATTCTCGAGTGCCTGACCACCCGCTAGACCCCACTTTGGTGTGACTCTAGATGATTAGGCCATGGCACTATAATGAGCCCGACATCCTTGCCAGCAACATAGACATTAGCTCTAGCTTTAGGAGACCTTAGAGAGGTATATAGCCACCTTCCCATGCCCATGGATCTATAGAGCCCTCTATAGGCTACCCCCATGCTTGATATCCTTGATGGCCCCCCTCAACAGCAACACATACATCAACCCTAGCTTGAGGAGATCTTAGAGAAGTACATAGCCACCTTCCCATGCCCAATAGTGGATCTACAGAGCTCTCTAAAAGCTATCTCCATGCTTGATATCCTTGCCCCCTCACTAGCAACACAGACATCAGCCCTAGCTTGAGGACATCTTAGAGAGGTACATAGTCACCTTCCCATGCCCAATAGTGGATCTATAGAGCCCTCTACAGGCTATCCCCATGTTTGATATCCTTGATGGCCCGCTCCTCCTACCGAGGGGGGTTAGCTCCATAGGCTATACGATGATGATGATCCCATTTTGTATCATATGCCTTGGATTTGACATTCCCAACTTATAGCTCTAATCTTTGTTTTAGTCTTTATTTTCTTTTGTACCATGATGAGTTTACATATGGTTCAGATTTGAGATTCCTAGCTCATGGCTTTAGTCTTTGCTTTCTTTTATACCATGATGAGATTACATGGACACTATTGTATCACTTTTGGTCTCATAGACCCATTGGGTCTTTTAAAGATGTCCAATCTCTCTCTCTCTCTCTCTCTCTCTCTCTCTCTCTCTCTCTCTCTCTCTCTTCCTATAAAACTCTGGAATATCTTTGCTTCTACATAATCTTCTCCTCTTCTTCTAATCATGAGCATAATATTGTGAGAGATTCCTTCAATTTTCATAAAAAAGCAAGTGAATAGATGAAGGGAATCACTGCTTATGAGTAACTTCAGTGTAGAGTGCTTATTGCTCATTATTTATCTCTTAATTTAATGATAAATATATAAAGTTTAAAGATTAAAACATGAATTATAGAGATGAGAAGGCAAGGGAAGAGTTGGCTTCCCGATTTTACAAGTTGAAAGGGAGTTGAATTTAATGAATTTGATTAATGAGTAATTATTGATGATTGAAAGTGGCTTAATTAGTGATCAAAAATTTCAATTTTATAGTGAATTGATAAGTAATTCACTTTCAAAAGTACTAGTTATCTCATTGCTATTTTAATAATATTACTTAATTTGAGCTAAATAATCACTTATTCATAATAATTGAGATGATTATAGAGAGAGTTAGAAATGTGATAAATTTTCCTTTTAAATCCTATAGCTAATGTCATTTATTGATTTATGGTAGATGAGTTTAAAGATAATTTAGCAATATGATGTTAATCTAATGTTCAACAAATGCATAATTTTGTGAATGCTTTTGGACTAAAATCAAGGTTATGTGTAACCACAAATAAGTCACCTTTTAATCATATGAGGTTCAATCATTAATAATCATGATATCATGCTAAATATGTGTTAAATCAATTGGATTAATTAGCCTACATGAATCTCTTGGAAACAAAGAGTTTCCACGCTACCCATAATGTGTTACGATACCACACCATGAATGACATAGACGACTGGCCGACATATGTGCCCAATGTTGTGAGGTTGTTGGGTGATGGCCTCTATAACACCACCAACAGACACACAAGAAGAAAACGTAAAGGGATCGGAACTGGGGGACACTAAGATCCTAGCTCCAAGGGCACCAATCCTCAGCCCTCCAGCTGACACAATCGAACATCTCAACACCAGAATGTTGATGCTGACCCCAGTACAAAATGAGTCCTCTAGGCTCTCCTATAATCCTCCAACATCAGCTAACCTTAAATCCTCCAACATCAGCTAACCTTAAATCCACAACCCAAGAGGCTAACCAAACACTTTGCTGACCCTCTGCTGACCTTTTACTGACACCTGCCTGACTGAAACCGACTCAACAGAGTCAAAAACGGATCCATTTGATTCAACTGCCTCAAATGAATCAAAATCTTTCTCCCACGTGTCCTCTGACACTCTTAGATACTTAGAACACTCAAACCTGATAAGGATCCAACAATATAAACACTAAGTTGATGATTGCAGCTCATTCACAGCTGACTCTGAACCAGCCCACAAACCCGTCTGATTGTTGCTGACTGCTGATAGTCAGACCTGACTCACAAACACTTCCCTCAATCCTAGACAAGCTAAATCAAGCCCTCTACACCTTCAGATGATAATATTTGATGCTAAGTTGACCTGATCCGATTTCGTACTCTCTCATCTAATGTTGACTGAGTTAGCACTCGCTCAGCTTCAATTGCTCAGTCACATCAGACTGAGAGACACAAACATCAAAAGAAAGGACTTTACTCCCATTCACAGTTGTTGATACAACCCAAACTCTTATACTTCATCAACCAGAATAGAACATATCGGCATCTTAACATCCTTGAGACGTGGGCCTCAAAGAAAAAAGAAGAAAACATAAAATTTTTTTTGGGGTCCTCCACTGATAGACCTCAACAACAGCTCTTCACAGCAACATCTTCATCCATGACTTAAAACTTCATAGAAATCAACATTTAGCTGACACTTAGTAGCTACAGTTGAGGAGAACCAGACTGAACCAAGTCTCTAACACAGAGGTGCTACACAGAGATCCTAGGGGACACACTTAGCAGCTACAGTTGAGGAGAACCAGACTGAACCAAGTCTCTAACACAGAGGTGCTACACAGAGATCCTAGGGGACACACCTCCGATCTGATTCTCTTTTATTCATCCCTCCCTCTCCTCTAATCAAACCAAACCTCTCACACTGTATTTTTCTATGTGACTTTCAACATCTACAGGATCTCCAGCCTATAACCTTCAACAAAAACAACAGACATGCAGGACCTCTCCACCACTGTAGTCCCTCTCTCTTTCTCTCTCCTTGGTGGTCTCTCTAGCCACCCCTCTTGCATCTCAGAAACTTCCAAATTGCGTACTTCATGAACCCATCTTGCTGCCAGAACGTTGTGCCGCTTGGCTTACTCGTTCACCTATATTCTTTTCTTTTTCATTTGTGCACTTGTGCCAATCCACTTGTCTGCCACGTCGCTTTTGTCATCTAGGATTCTCTACACACCATCGTATATACATGTCTTCTTCTTATACACCATGCTTGGATTGGGTTTGGGATTCTCCTCATATATAGCTCAACCCCCTAGGATGAAAACAGTCATGTTTTTATACCTTATTTCCTAGATCACCTAAGCTTATGCAACTCTCCTTCTTGCCAACCTACATCTCCATCTTTCCAAGACCATATGCCAAAACGCCACCATAAAAACAACTACCAACCATGTATAAAGAAACTTTGTTTTATAACCCATCCCCCAGGGTCAAATGGCATCATCTTTCCAAACTAAGGCACAAATCCTTGTAAAAACACACCCAAATCTTCCTCTTCATCATGGCCAATCACTTGCTCTTTTTGTATCTTCAAATCCTTATAAGCGCTCACACCACCACCACACTGTATGCATTACCATTATCAAACAAAAACAAATCATTTACGCTTTCTGCTGCTGCAACAATGTGTGATAACCCACCATGAGGTACACCTGCAAACTCTTCACTTGAACAAACCACAGTATCTGTAGCATCATCCTTACACAGAAAATATGACCCACATGAGTCAACCATTATGCCACACACATCCTCGTGCTCAACAAACTCAGAGCAAACACCTTCCATATTCTCTCTTTCAAAGGAATCATCTCCCAAACTATCCACAATGACGGCAAATCATCAACATCACACAAAGAAGGAAAATCCAAATAGCATCGGTCAGCCATGTCCACTCACATTACTCTCATCACTACCCAAAACAACTTCAAACACTTCAATCCCCTCACTGTTGCTTTTTCGTATCTTCAGCTTCTAGACCTTAGGCATCTCTTCAAGGCTCTCCACACCTTGCAAAGCATACTCAACCTCGTCCAAGTTCTCCTGACCAAGAAAAACACATGGATCCACATGACCCACAGAAGAAGACTTCTTCATTTGCGACCACTTTCACCTACCTCAATCGACTCAAACATATCTTCACACACGGTATCAATGAGACATCACGGGTGCTACTTGACTCCATATTAATACATGCATTGTCTCCCACATCAGCTAGAATGATTACCATCACTCTCAACCAAGCCTTGATTTTCTTCACACTCAAGCATTGTGCTAGCACCGCAACTTCTTCATCATCAAACTTCAGATCACATGACTAGGAAAAACACATTGATCCACATGACCCACATCAAAAGACTTCTTCATTTGACCTCAATTGACTCAAACATATCTTCACACACAGTATCAATGACATCACGGGTGCTACCTGACTCCATATTGACACATGCATTGTCTCCCACATAAGCTAGCAGACAGCTGATTACCATCACTCTCAACAAAGCCTTGATTTTCTTCACACTCAAGCATTGTGCTAGCTATAACACCTTCATCGTCACTTCAGATCATATGACACTGCATCCAGGCTCACAGAAACATGAGACATGATCTACCACTCAATTTGACATTCTAACTTCTTTATGTACCTACAAACCTTTTGACTCCAATATTTTATCATAAGGTGCATCTACAAACTCTATATCTTAAATAGCTCTGGTGGGTGACTCAAACCTACATAGAACCTCAGCTTCTTCTCCTTCCTACAAGAAATCTCAAGAGATTCTTTCAAGCTCTTAGGTCTCTTATACTGAAGCTTCTCCCTCAGAACAGGGCTCAATACAACTTGATCATCTTCATATAAGCCCCATACAACTCAGGAAAAGACATCTCTTTAGCATGCATAATTTCTCTCTTCCATAAATACCATGCCTTTTCAAATCTTTGCCAGAAATCAGATACACATTCAGCATCATGCATACACATGACTACCTTCCTCTAAACTTCAATTGGAGTCAATGTTCTTGCAAACTCTCGAGAAACTTTGCTTCCAATAATGCCCAACTCTCTCTCACATCATCCTGCAAATCTTCATGCCACATGCATGCATGATCCTCAAGAAACAAAGGAAATGCCTTCAACCATTGCACTTCACAATCTCTATTCCTCAAAAGACAAAACTGTTGCACTTGTCTCAAAAATCTAGCTAGATCCTCTCCATCAACTCCCCTAAACTTTGGAAAGTCCATTATCACATTAAAAAGGCTTGAGCTGACTCCCAAGTGGTTGGCAATCAAGGCCCTAAACAAGAACCTTTTGATCCTCTGTGGAGGCACCAAAGCATGTGAGGTTGCTGGATGATAGCCTCTATAACACCACCAACAAACACATAAGAAGAAAACGTAAAGGGATCAGAACTAGGGGACACAAAGATCCTTGCTCCAAGGGCACCAATCAACTCTACACCAATTCTCAACCCTCTAGCTGACACAATTGGACACCTCAACACTCTCCAATTTGACCCAGTTGACTCCTCTAGTTGTCCTCCCAAGTTAGCATTGACCTCCAACACCTTTGATCTTTCACCTATATAGCCTAGTTGACATCCAGCTGACCAGAATCCTCCTCAACTTACACACATCTGACTGCTGTAAACCATTTCAAAATGCTGATATGCTGACCCCAGTCCAAAATGAGTCCTCTAGGCTCTCCTATAATCCTCCAACATTAGATAATCTAAAATCCACAACCCCAGAGGCTTACCAAACACTTTGCTGACCCTCTGCTGGCTGCCGACACCTGCATGACTGAAGTTGACTGAAATTGACTGAAATTGATTGAAACTGGCTGAAACTGACTCAGCAACAATCAGAAATGAATCTAACTGATTTAGCTGCATGAGTGAAGTTGACTGAAGTTGACTGAAACTGACTCTGCATGAGTGAAGTTGACTGAAGTTGACTGAAACTGACTCTACATGAGTGAAGTTGACTGAAGTTGACTGAAACTGACTCAGCATGACTGAAGTTGACTAAAACTGACTCAGTAATCAGAAATGAATCTAATTGATTTAGCTGCCTCAACTGAATCAAAATCTTTCTCCCACATGTCCTCTGACACTCTTAGATTCTCAGAACACTTAAACCTGATAAGGATCCAACACTATAAACACTCAGCTGATGGCATCTAACTCATAGTTGACTCTGAACCACCATTTAGACCACAAACCCGTCTGACTGCAGACTGTTGACAATTAGACCTGACTTACAAACACTTCCCTCAATCCTAGATAAGCCAAACCAAGCCCTCTACACCTTCACCTGATGATATCTGATGCTCAGCTGACCTGATCTGACTCTGTACTCTCTCATCTAATGCTGACTGAGTTAGCACTGACTCAACTTCAATTCCTCAATTAATCAAACTGACAAACACACTGGTTCAATATCCATAAAACTCAATGAAAACAACACATTAGCCACCACAGCTAAAACGTAAAAACAAAGGACTTTACACCCATTCACAACTGTTGATACAACCTAAACTCTCATACTTCATCAACCAGAAAGAACATATCGGTGTCTCAACATCCCTAAGATGCGAGGCTCAAAGAAAAAATAAGAAAACACAAAAAACTTTTGGGGTCCTCCATTAATTGACCTCAACAACAATCCTTCACATAGCAACATCTTCATCCACGACTTAAAAATTCATAGAAATTAGCATTCAGCTGCTGACACTCAATAGCTATAGTTGAGGAGAACTAGACTAAAACAAATCTCTAATAGAGGTACTGCAGAGATATCCTAAGGGACACACCTCCTAGCTAATCCTCTGGTTTTCATCTGCTCAAATCTAGCCAAACCTCTGACATTGTATTGTTCTATGTGAACTTTAACATCAATAGGATCTCTAGCAATCTTCAGCAAAAGCAAACAGACCTGCAGGACCTCTCCACTACAGTCCCTCTCTCTTTCTCTCTCCCTAGTGGTCTCTCTAGCCACCCCTCTAGCATCCCGAAAACTTCCAAATTGCATACTTCATGAACCTATCACCACCTTTGTTCTTCTGGAACATTGCATTGCTCTGCTTACTCGTTCACCCATATTCTTTCCTTTTTCATTTATGCACTATGCCAATCCACTTGTCTACCACATTGCTTTTGTCATCTAGGATTCTATACACACCATCGTATATACATTTCTTCTTCCTATACACCATGCTTGGATTGGGCTCGGGATTCGGGCTCGGGATTCTCCTCACAACGTGTCCTTTCTGTGTGAGGGCCGCTAGTACCCCTAGAGTCACACTTATCTGGATGGGCTACATAGGCTTTGGCATGCTAAGGTGGGTCCCCACTCTACCTAACCAACCATCATAAAAGACACAAGCTTGGGGGAGTTGGGGCCCCTTAGGACTATATATACGCTTTCATCTTGCAGACTATCTTTTTATGCGGGATCACTTGGCATCCCTTTTCCCATCTTATAGTCCCCACTACCCATGTGAGATTTGCACCTCCAATATCCTCCTCCAATCAAGCATGGAGGGAAGTGTCTCGAGACCATGTGTTGAGTGCTTAATTAACTATTAGAAAATACCTCCATGATTATTTCAATGTTAATCCAATAATATTTTTAATACGTCCTTTACATATAATTTACACATCCTTTTATCAAGTGTTATCCCCTACCACAACCCATTTCTTATCATTATTTGTATTTATCCATAATTATTTGTAATTATAAAAATTAATCCAAAATGTTATTTATCCATTCAAACAATATCTTAATACCTTTTATTATATTTCCCACCCATTCAAACTCATTCCCATTCACTTCATAAAGTCCTATAATTTTTCATCACTGTTGTTGAAAAAATTAATCCAAAATTTTATTTATCCATCCAAACATTATCTAAATACCTTTTTATTATATTTCCCATCCATTCCAACTCAGTCCCATTCACTTTACAAAGTCTCGTAATTTTGCATAACTGTTTGACATTTTACCGCCAGTTATACTGCTTCGTATAACGGGTTTTAAGTGTATATAAAGAGAGAAGATGTTTCTTAGGCCTTAAAAAACAATTCCACACACTTGGATGGACAATTTCATTGACCAATGATGCAAGGAAGATTATTTTACCCATAAGCCCAAGGTTTTAATGAAGACTCAATATGACTATGGTATGAAGAGTCCTAAATGGTCATGAGCCACCCCTTCACATGAAAAGGAGGTATAGTATGGGTAATTCATGAGTTTTGGCATTCTTGGTTGTGTGACTGAGTGAGAGAAATGCATAAATGCCTTTTCTTTGAGTGATTCTCTCATCTAGAAGCCAAAAATATTCTATACCAATTTAAAGCCCAATCTTTAAGAATTGAAGGATTTGAATGGAGAAATCAATGGAGTTCATTTAATGTCTTGAAGATTACGTTAAAATATCTAATTTATGATGGTAAAAGGAACAATTCATGCTTATGACTATCATTAACAAATGTTCCTTAATGAAATCTATGATTTGATTTGATAAATCTGTGGGAGGGCAAATCATCGAAACAATGGTTGTGTCTTGTGTGATTAATTATGAATCATTTTTTATTATCCTAATGGATTAGATGATGGGAATGAATCATAATAAAAATTTATAATCCTCTTCCCTAGAAGAATCTTCTAACGGAAAATAATTAACAATAAGGAAAAGAAAGGGAAACTAATACAATTTCTAATCCTCTTCCCGAAAGAATCTCCTTACAGAAAATAATTAACAATAAGGAAAAGAAAGGGAAAACAATACAAATTTATAATTCTCTTCCTTGTAAGAATCTCCTAATGACTCCTTATGAAAAAAAATGCACTATTTACCATCCCTAAGTGCTTTTAATCTTCTTCCCTTCCTTGTTGTGAGGAGTGAGGAATAGACCCTAGGGCTTGAGCCTTGTTTAGGGAGTCACAAAGCACCTTTGTGCACTAATGAGCCTTGTTTAGGGATGGGTAGTGTGATTACCTTACAAAGAAATTGAAGATGAAATATGGCACTATCATCACCACTAGTCAAGAAAGGAGCTACTTGCTTCCCTAGGTAAAGTGAGCTACTATTTAGAATATGAGATCTATAGAGGAAATGGTCTTGGGTTCAAAAATTGCAAGGCGACATCACCTATGGGCAGATAAAAAACACCTACAAGCAAGTTCCTATGGGCGATAAAAAATGATAACTATGAGAGGATCTTGGGCATAAGGCTAGGAAAAAAAAACAGAGGACTTGAAATTCCAAATATCTATTTGAAATAGAGGGGAAATGAAATTCAAATATCTACGAGATCTAAAGAGGAAATGAAATTCAAATATGTATGAGAGGAAATGAAATTCAAATATCTAGAGAGGAAATGAAGTTCAAATATCTAGGAGATCCAAAGAGGAAATACAATTCCAAATATTTGTGGTAATGAAACTTTTGAGCATACTCCACCTAAACGTAGGCCCAATTCTTCCTATAGTCTTGATCATACTCCACCTAAAGGTAGGCCCAATTTTTCCTATAGTCTTGAACATACTCCATCTAAAGGTAGGCCTAATTCTTCCTATGTGTGGTTATGAAACTTTGGAAACTTTTTGAGCATAGTCCACCTAAAGATAGGCCCAACTCTTCCTATGTGTGGTAATCAAACTTTGGAAACTTTTTGAGCACTCTCCACCTAAAGGTAGACCCAAGTTTTTGAGTGGTAATCAAACTTTGGAAACTTTTTGAGCACTCTGCACCTGAAGGTAGGCCCAATTCTTCCTATGTGTGGTAATCAAACTTTGGAAACTTTTTGAGCACTCTCCACCTAAAGGTAGGCCCAATTCTCTTCCTATAGGCACAAGCTACAAGGAATCAACAAAGGCAAGTGATGGAACAAAGCTCAACAAGAGTAGTGCTCAAATTTTTATCTTCAAATTCTTCAGCATGGCCAAACACAAGATTTCTTAGCCTATGAGATCTACAGAGGAAATGGTCTTGGGTTCAAAAACCACAATGGGGGATAAAAAGCACCTACAAGTGGGTGCCTATGGGCAATGAAAGATGATAACTATGAGAGGATCTTGGAACTAAGGTCACACAAAAAAAGGACTTAAAATTCCAAATATCTATTAGACCTAGACAGGAAATGAAATTCAAACATCGATGAGATCTAGAGAGGAAATGAAATTCCAAATGTTTGTGGTAATGAAAATTTGGAAACTTTTGAGCATACTCCACCTAAAGGTGGGCCTAATTCTTCCTATAGTCTTGAACATACTCCACCTAAAGGTAGGCCTAACTCTTCCTATGTGTGGTAATGAAACTTTGGAAACTTTTTAAGCATAGTCCATGTAAAGTTATGCCTAATTTTTCCTATGTGTGGTAATCAAACTTTGGAAACTTTTTGAGCATAGTCCACCTAAAGGTATGCCTAATTCTTTCTATGTGTGGTAATCAAACTTTGGAAACTTTTTGAGCACTCTCCACCTACAGGTAGGCCCAATTCTTCCTATAGTCTTGAACCAAATCCATGACTTAAAAAGAGAGCCATCAAGGATTGTGCTAATATGTGTATCATGATAATGAATGACCTTGATCTCATCTATCTTTTGCTTATTCTATGCCTATAATTGGTCACATTTTACTCCTCTTCAAAGGAAGGGGGTGGTATTAACCAAGTCATGAATTAGAAGTCAAAGGTTAGGTAAGGTCAAAGGGTTGCGTGAAGAATTGGTTCTTTAATATTTCACTTGTTTATAAAAAATAGCATGTACTAATATTGAAAAAAGGTTTTAAAAAGTATCAATAAGTTTAAGGATATTTTGCCATGTTATATAAGGTGGATTTGCCAAGTGGAATAAGGAGGTTTACACATGTAGCAATTGATTAGAAGGTGGAATTCAAATAAATCCAAGGACTAGGAGTCTATATATGATAATATTTACTCAAATTAGAGAGGACTAAATGGGGATTGTGTTGGGGATACAAATCTCACATGGGTAGTGGGGATTGTAAGAAGGCATATCCCCCCACATATGCAAACACAATGTGGAAGATGAAAGGGTATATGCAAACACAATGTGGAAGATGAAAGGGTATATATAGTTCAAAGGGAGCCCTCCTATCTTCAACTCCCACAAGCTTATCTTTGTGGAAGACTAGAAGCTTGGTTAGGCAGTGGTTACCTAGTGTAGCATGTCAGAGCCTACACGCAAGCCCATGTGGATGACTGTGACTGCAGGTGTCCCTCATGGAAGTTCCTAGGTATTTAAAGTTATTATAGATTTTTTTTTCATAATTTGTCTTTGATTGCTTTACCTTTAACTATGATTTCTCAAAAGTAAACTATTTTTTGTTGGGGTGAGCACCAACAAAAACCCTTTGACATGCTTAAGTATATTTTGCCACATGCTCCCTTACTTTAATTGCATGATTTTTCTTGATCTTTCTTCGTTGTTGTTACTTGATGCCAATGGATTAGGTATTGGTGCAATCTTTATATAGGATGGTCATCCTCTTGTATATGAGAGTCATAAGCTAAAAACCTTTGAAACTAAGTGTAGCACTTATGATAAAGAAATTCTTACTGTTATTCATGCAATTCATATGTGGAAACATTATTTGATGGGTTCTGAGTTTTTGATCAAATCTAACCAACAAAGTATATGATATCTACTTACCTAACCTTTTATTTTTTATCATCACATTAAATGGGCATAATTCATTCAAAGTTTCCATCCTCTCATTCAATATCAACCTGGTAAAGAAAAGGTTATAGCTAATATATTGAGTAGACCTCCTTCCATTACAAATATTTCAGTTCTTGATATGCATTCCTTTGATGCTATGCATGATACATATGTAAAGAAAATGTTATAGCTTATATATTGAGTAGAACTCCTTCCATTACAAATATTTCAGTTCTTGATATGCATTCCTTTGATGATGTGCATGATACATATGTAAATGATACTAATTTTCATGATACATGATTGAATGTACACTCCAATCATTACTTGCATGTTGATAATTATTCCTACTATGATGTAATTTTTTCTTTGAAAAGCATTTATGCATAACTCTTTCATTTAGACAATTGCTTTTAGAAGAATTGCATAATCCTCCTTACATAGGTCATAAAGGTAGAATTACTACTTTGAAAGTAGTTAGATGATTTTTATTAGCCTAGTGTAAAGAATGATGTTTCCAAATTTGTTTCTGAATGTCTTGTTTATCACAACGAGTTAAGTAACATTATGGGAAACAACATGGCTTACTCATGTCATTTCCTATTCCTAATGGCCTTTGGGAAGAAATTTCTATAAATTTTATTACTGGTTTGCCTAATAATTCTTCAAGAAATGACATGCTTTGGACTATTATTAATAGATTTAGTAAGCAAAAATATTTTATTGCATGCAAAAAGATATTGTTTGCTTCACAAGTTGCACATCTTTTCATTAAGCATGTTTTTACACATCATGATGTGCCTAAAGTTATTGTATTTAATCGCAATTCTAGATTTTATAATCATTTTTGGATTGCTTTATTTTCCAATCTTGGATCTAAAATTGATTTCACATCAGCTTTTTATCCTAAGAGTAATGGCCAGAGTGAAGCAACTAACAACATCATTCTAGACTTGCTAAGGTCCTACACTATTTCTACATTAGGTACTTGGAACTAATATCTTCATTTGCTATAGTTTGCTTACAATAATACACCACATTTTTCTACAAGAAAAGCTCCTTTTGAAGTCATATATGGTAAGAAAATACCGACACCTAGTGCTACTCCACTTTCACATACTGTACCTGCACAAACATCAGATGATTTTACTAGAGACCATACCCATATTCTTTAATAAGTGCATGAAGCTATCACTAAATCCCAAGCACAATATGTGACCCAAGCCAATAAGTGATGTAAGGTAATGAATTTTCTCGAAGGTGATTATGTTTAGCTTCACATAGAAAAAAGAAGATTGAAAAGTATAGAGAAACACCCATCAGTTAAATTAGCTCCTAGATTTATGGTCCATTCAAGAATCTCATAAAGATTAATGATAATGATTTTTGTTTGGATGTACCATACCATTGGCGTATTCATAACTCTTTCACATTAGTCTACTACTAAGATCATTTAGAGGCTCTCTTCCTACATATCTAGTCTATGATGACCCTCCATTATTAGACAAAGATTATGAGATCATAGAACCCTAAATTATTTTAGACTATGAGAAGACAATAACAAGAAGATGAAATATTTATCATAGATATTTAGCGAAGTATAAAGGCCATGTCATTGAAGAGGCTAAATGGCTCCTTGATCATGCTCTCACTGCCTATACATCCTTGATTGCATCTTATCTTCACATTTGCCCATGATTATTTTGTAATTTTGTGACAAATGAGGGTAGTTGCTTCTTACCCCCGCCAAGGCATGTTATGAAGAGAAGTTGAAAGATGAATTTAATATCATTCCAAAAGAGGCGGATAATCCCCACCTCTATTCTAAGAGAGACATGGTTTAGTGTGCGTATTGAAAATCCAATCATACGACAATGGAATGGCCTCACTTAAAATCAAGGCCAAATCAATGGTGTGGCTATTGTGCTCGTATGGGAAATCATGATACTAGTCGATGCTATAGATTTAATCCAGTAGTCAAAGCTAACTAGGAAATTGGAGCCATGGCATTCCCTGCTCCTCAGACGCCACTTGCTTTACCGCCACCTTTGGTAGTTAACCATAATATAGCAGTCATGGGTGGTAATATTAGACCTGCTAAAATGCCTCCACTTGTATTGCCTCCTCAACCAACTCCACCAACAGTGACTACTATTCATCATGGGAGCTGAAGAAGAAATTAGCTCAGATACTTTAGTGCCTGAAATTTCTTATGAAATACTTGGGGAAAATATTGAGACTCCAGATTATTTTATAACCCCTTCAGGATTTACTCTGGTCACATCTAATGAATATACATCTCTGATGAATATAGCAGCATTCAATACCTAGAAGAGAAATAAATTCCTTGATAAGACAAGTCCCTCTCTCTTATTATGCATGTGGTAGACCTCACATAAAAGTAGAGTGTCCAAATAAAGGCTACAAGGATACCCCAGTGGCAACAAATCTTGTTCCATTGGATAGATGGTGTAGTGGTTGTGGTATAGAGCACCTGATCAAAGATTACCCTTATTGTACCACCCAACCTTCTAGTAGTTTTCTTCTTGGACCAACCAAAGCTTTAAATAATCTTGGAGTTCTTTGGGGAAGGAAGGAAAACCCACTCTCGACTTCAATATGTAGTACTTATTAGAAGAGCTCAAGCCAAGCAAGCTCTAGAGAAGGAAGCAATTGAAATTGATATAGCGTCCAATAGAAATGCAAAAAGAGAAGGAAAAACAACAAAAAAAGGAGAGTATCCTGGTTGGTAAGGATAATAATAAAGTTGAAATCTAAGATGGATCTGAATCATCTTCTTCAGAATCGTCTCCTTCTATCCCTGTTGATGAAACTTTAAACTATACCAAAAAATCAATCAATGGTAGTTTGGAACAAAATTTGCAAAAGCTACCCAAAAAGTTGGTGCAATATTCCAACCCAGTGGAAGAAAAGAAATGCCTTAAAGCAGGTACAAATTTGGTTAAACAAACATAATTGGAGTTAAAGAGTGTGTATGGGCCAACGAAGACACCCCAATCTTATCCTCCTACACTACTCTCAATAATACCAGAGTGGATGATGAAGTCTTGATGGTGCTTGAGAAAAAAGAGAGGATGATTAATGAACATCTAATGAAAGATAAAGAAGTGCAAGGGAATCTTTCAAGTGAACCTAGAAAGTTAGCTCTTTAAGAGGAACCGAATCCCTTCTTTCTTCAGAGTTCGTTGAACAACAACATGATTAAGATCTCAAGGATCTTTGGCAATATACATTTCATAGATCTTCTCAAAGATCTAAGGTACCATGAATCATTGATGCAAAATCTCTCCCAGAATCTTGAAAATATGGGTTTGACCTTGATTCGCTTGTGGGATCTTTGGGAACTCTTGCTTAGTATCTTGGAAGCGAGGGTTAGGAAACAAAAAAGAAGTCTAATAATGGCCTCTTTATTGCAAGGTCTATATGTTTTCCTTAATGCAACTTTCTCCAAAGACAAAATCATCATCCTAGGAAATTAGAATTGTTGTAGACAATCTTGTCTACTCCAGTCACTATTCTTTTGGGCCAACTCTTACAAGGTAAGCATGCTATGTGGAATGATGTACAAGAATGGCTAAGTGGCTTCCTTAGGACTAAAATAGATGAGATCGATGAGATGAGGACAATGAGAATTTAGATTCAGATTGAGAAGTAAATCTTTTTAAAGTACCTATTATTGAATTGAGAGAGTATTAATATTATGAAAGCAAAGACATGGATGCTACACATCCAATCTCTTATTTAAAATTCCAACCTATTATTGAATTGAGAGAGTATTAATATTATGAAAGCAAAGACATGGATGCTACACATCCAATCTCTTATACAAGGGATTTAAAATTCCAATCATACTTGATGGCAGAGCTGGGGTGAGCATAGCCACTAAAACATGCTAGGAAAAGTGGCAAAATCCAAAACTTGAGCCCACTAGTGTGTTAGTCAAAATGGCTGATGGTTATTTTGAACGGCCATTTGGCAAGGCCAGTCAAATGCGCATGGAAACATAAGGTATAAATTTTTAGTATATTTTTGTTATTATGGATTTTCCAAGGCCAACTAACTATGATGATATCTTAGGAAGGCCATTGATGAGACAGTTGTTGATGATTCATGACTGGGGAACTAAAACACTTATCTTCAAAAGAAAGAGCAATTGATCTGACATAGCAAAGCCTTCATGCCGTAATTGCAATCCTTAAGCACCCTGTACGAACATTAACGCAAAACGCATGAGAGAAGAGAGTTAGAGAAAAGTTTTCCAATATAATATATCATGTACATGGGAAAATGTTACCTAAGTCATAAGCTTCCCCAAAAGGCCTACTGATTACTATTACTGCCTATACCATGATCTAACTCCGAGATGGAGAGAGATGAGATGGTGCAAAAGTTGCTAATTCTATTTGTATGATGTTTGGATGCTGGTGGGCCAACTTCAACTGTTGTCAAGCCAGATGATTTGTTCTCTAACATGATATGTGTGACACAAAATGCCAAGCTCATCACCATAATTACTGACAAATGCTGTTGACTCTTACACAATGTTGTCATCAACTAATATTCTACTGTTGCTGACCTGATGTGCGTTGAGCTATTGCCGACCTAAAGCATGTTGATGAAGATGCCTTAAATGCATCTAATATTGCGGGTGGACAATTTATTAAAGTGCTCAGGGCCCCAACCTGGTGGGCAACTTGTTTGGGCACCCTGGTGGCCATGGAGTTTGGGAGGTGAACTCCCACGGGTGGGTGTGGGCACTCAAGTGAGTATGCATGATTCTTTTCTCCCTCTGTGCAAGCTTAATCGCCTTTTTCCTAGCACAAAAGCTCTCCATTGTTTTTGCTCATACAGGAGTCACACTCATCCATTTTTGCTTGATTGATTCCTTCCGGGGGATGGGCAAACTGATTTAGGGCTTGGTTGTTTTGAGCATCCCTATTGCTTGTTTGTACGTGTGGGTGGTGTTATGGTTGATACATTGATGGTTATGTGACAAGAATTAATCTATGACTCTATTGGTGCTTGGTTTTGTGCTCGGGAGTTACCTCTTCATTTTCAGCATTCCCATTACTGTGAGGATACAATCCAGGCACTAGTACTACGGACACACTCGTGACACGTGTGGACCCGAAACACTAGTTTCATGATTTCTTCACTCCAGTGAGAGGTGGGGAGTTGTTGGGAAGGCTCTATGCCATGGAATCATCACCGAATATATTGTTTGATACATGTTTTTCATATTTCTTGTTTATGGAAAATCTAGCTTAAGGGCCTTTGTGAGGGTTATTGGGACTTAATCCTATGTATTACTCTCTCTTCCACTCCCTCTATTTTCAGTTTTGTGAATGATCTTTGCTAATCAAGTAAAATGTTCTATAAGCTTCTGCATGTAACATAGTAGCTTAGTGTACACGAATTGGATTTAAGTCTATATCCAAGAATTGGATCGATGTCTATATCCGAGAACCAAGATGTTTTGGCAATAAACACTACATATAGGTCTACTCTCTTGTCTTATGTGTGTTTGCTAGAATTAGCATTAATATAATTTTCTTAGTGTTGATTGAGATCATGCATGTAATTGAGGACCATGTAATTACATGCATGTAGAGGTTCTTGAAGACTTGAAGGCTGATTTATTGGGCTTGGGTTTCTTGGGAGTTGCCCCTAGAGCTGCCCAACTGATTCTTCAATCAAAGATTTAGAGAACCGGGCTATCTCAGTTGAAGAGGAGTGGAAAGGTTTAACTGGGCTACTATTAATCTCTAGCTTAGGATTAGTCTAACCTTGCTTGCTAAAGAAGTATTTAAGAACTAATGCTCTACTAATGGCATTTACCCTCAAGATCTCAAGGTTTCTCCCTAGCTTAGGATTAGTCTAATCTTTCTTGATAAATAAGTATTTAAGAACTAATTCTCTACTAATGACATTTACACTCAGGATCTCGAGGTTTCTCCCTCTCTTCTTGCAATCTGAATGTAATTTAGAGAAAAAGCTCATTACCTTGACTTCTTCTCTCCAAAGCTTTTTTTAATAAAATTGTTCATAAATTAAATCTAGGACCACAAAACACTGTCATAAGTTGTACTCTAGAGATTAAGCATTGGTTAAGTGTTTTTTTGTTATTAGAGAATAAGCATTGCTGCATTAAGGGATTTGTAGAAGACTTTATTTGATTCCATAAAATTCAATTTTAACGTTATTTTTCCTAACCCTTGGGAACTTTCTTCCTTCTTGGTAACCCTAACTACCCCAATATATATTCTTGATGCTACTCCCAAGCCCCACAATCCTCTCCTACTTGCTTTTAAATCTTGTTGCTCCAAGAAGAGCTCACCTAAACCTTTGAAAGAGCTTTAGATAGAAGTGGAAGAGATGCTATCTAGAGTCTTGAGGCCAGCCAAGAATAAGTAAGGGTTAACTTGTCATTTGTGGCATAAGAAAGACAGTTGGTTCTAAGAGTGTTGTAATCATTCTTAGGTCAACCTTCTCGGTGAATCAATTAGAAGCTTGGTGTAAGATTCCTCCCTCCAGCTTTTGAGATGCACAGGTGTAAGAATCTCCCCTTCTGATCTTGTAATCATTCCCCTCTCTTAAATAGAAGAAAGATCCTGTTTACCCTGTTTTAGCTTGGAGAGAGAAAATGTCTAGAGAGAGGTAATCCAAAATTGAGATATTTATGGATATAAAAATTCTCCTAGTGTCTAAAATGGTTTCCCTTGAAACAGAAATTCAAAAAGAACTTTCCAATGTGCAATTGGAATTAATTGAAAATGTGTATAAAGGACCTTAGCCTAAGGGTCTAGATTTTTAGATTATGGTCCAATTAAGGTTCCTATGGGCCAATAGGATCAATCCAAGTGTGGGGAGGAGATATATCCAAGTGTGGGGAGGAGATAAATCCAATGAATAAAAGAAAATACCCAAAAATGAATAAATGCCCACATAAGATAAAGAGTTGATTGAGTACAAGGTTTATTAGTAAAAAACTATGAGATATTACTAAAAAAATGAGATATTTTGGTATAATGATACATTTTTGACACCTTGGTAAGGAGAAGGGGGGACTTCAAGGAGGCACCTATTTCACACATGTGGTGGAGTTTTTAACTCAAAAAGTTGTGATATTTTTATCTCTCCTCTCCCCTGGATCAAACCAAATCAAACCAAATAAAAAGGGAGCCAAACTAGGTCCACAAACTAGGTCCAAATCTTGTCCAAATTCAGCCAAACTGAACTTGCAAAATTCTAGAACCTAGTTGGACTTGGTTAGAGGCCTCCCTCACCTATAAAGATCCTGGTTAGAGGCCTCCCTCACCTATAAAGAGATCCCTTAGTCTTTTGTAAAAAAATCTATGAACTATACCATGCTAGTATTATACTAAAATAATGATATTTTTTATTATCCCTTAAAAATTCTCTACTTTTAGAGAGAGTAGCCTCTCTCTCTCTCTTCAACCATCCTTGGAGCTTTCCTTTCACCACACAAACCAATTGATTGGTTGGGGGCTTCTTCTATGATAGAGAAGCAAGCAAAAACAAGAGGTAAAGTGTAATTTTATGGTTTTTCTCTACTATTCTTAATATTTTCACTTCTCAACCCCTCTCAAGCTTGAGAAGTTTCTTAATTAAGTGTTTATAATGCAAATCAAGCTTTTCTTAAGTGTTGTAATAAATAATTAAGAAAAGTTTACATTTATGTTTAAATTAGAATGCTTTTATGTTATCTCTCTCTCCCCCAAAGAATGGTCATTCCTATGACCAATTCTCTATTCAATTGATGCTTCTCATGGAGAATTTCTCAATTCACAAATCAAACTCTAGGCTTGTGAAGCTAGAGGTTAAGAAAATGGTTTTTTATACTTATATGCTTGAAAATTATGGTAATATTATGAGATAAATCCATAAATTAGATTTAAGGCTAAAAGATAGTTATACTATCCATAATTACATTACTATGCCTTATTCTTTTCAAAAATATTGATACATAATTCATTCTTATGCATAACGTGAAAAGAGGACTTCCTACCATATTCTAGGATTGAATATCCTAGGCTAAAAGAGTCACATTCAATGGAAAACTAATTTTTAAGGTTTATGTATAATTAAATAATTAAAAAAAGAGAAAATTATGATAATTATATTTAAATGATAAAAGAGAAATTCCTATGACATTTGGAATTCAATCTTTTAAATAGGAAAAGTGAAATTCCTAGCATATTGGAATTAATGGATATTTTATTTAAATTCAAAGATGAATTTTAGATAAATTTATTTTATGCATGAGAAATATTTAAATGATAAAAGAGGAATTCCTATGACATTTGGAATTCAATCATTTAAATAGGAAAAGTGAAATTCCTAGCATATTGGAATTAATGGATATTTTATTTAAATTCAAAGATGAATTTCAGATAAATTTATTTGATGCATGAGAAATATTTAAATGATAAAAGAGGAATTCCTATGACATTTGGAATTCAATCATTTAAATGGAAAAAGTGAAATTCTTGGCATATTGAATTAATAGATATTTTATTAAAGAAAAGAGAAATTTTAGATAGATATATTTTTTGATAAAAGAGGAATTCCCATGACATTGGAATGCAAATAATTAAATGCAAAAAGAGGAATTCCCATGATATTTGAGGTCCAAGAAATTAAATGAAAAAAAGAGAAATTTTTAGTATAATTCAATTTATGATTATTTATCAAAAGTGAAAATATGGGTAGAATTGATTTTTGTAAATCCCATGAATTCTTTTATTCAAAAGAGGAATATTGAATATAATTCATTTGAGAAATTGAGAAAGAATATGGAAATAGTTGTCGAGAAAAAGAATCTTTATCTAGGCAGAAATTTAGAAAAAGTCCCATTATCAGTATCAAAGTAGAAAAAGCTACTAAATGGGAATAAGATGTGAAATGGATGTGATAAGATGTAAATGGGATGTGAATGGATGTGAATGGATGTAAATGGGATGTGATAGGATGTGAATGGATGTGATAAGATGTAAATGGGATGTGATAGGATATGATAAGATGTAAATGGGATGCGATAGGATGTGAATGGATGTTAATGGGATGCGATAGGATGTGAATGGATGTGATAAGATGTAAATGGGGTGCGATAGGATGTGAATGGATGTGTGGCTGACCGCCCATTTACAATTGGGGCCCACAACTAGCTTCCTAGCTCTATATACATCTCTTGCCTATGACCAGCATTACACAAGCTGTCATCCCATATCTCTTTTATCAATTAGCGCTTTGCATGGTTACAAAAAGATAAGTTACAAGAAGCGTACCATGCTTGAAAAATAATGTTAGCATGAGGCGGCCTGGAGGAAAAGCTCTCTGAGGTCCCTACCAAGTTGCCTGTAAGGAAAAGGAACAAACAAAATATAAACCAAAATGGAAATATTAAAAGCATAAGAAAATAATGTAATGATTTCTAGAATGTAGTTACTTGTTGGATGTTGTAATTTCAAGGAGGACTCTTTTTGTAGACTTTTAGAGATAAAGATGACTTCTCATGCACATGGAGCAGAAATTTCATCAAATTTGTGGAAATTATCTTTCCACCATCTCCTTGGTCTACCATCAATTTTTGTGACTCTACATGATATATTGTATGACTTGAAATGGCTTGCATTGTACCTTCTCGTGCCACTTATTCATAGATTTTCATGATGTACTTGGCATTGATAGGAGATAGTAAACTCCCAACTAAACAAAGGGGAAGAGAGGTGTTGACGGGTGTGTACATCCCCTAGCATTTTGGAATTAGCTTGGGTGTGATCACCCCTAGCATTAGTAGAATTAGCTTAGGCTAATGAGTTGTGGAATTTGGTTATTATTACAAGATGCCATATCAAGAAGTGGTTACAACAAGAGGGCGAGTGGGGAGTTAGGATCTTGTGGAGGTTATAGGAGCCCAATAGTCACATGGGTATCCCAAGAGTCATATGGTTGGATGGCTATATAAAGCCCCTCTTTTATGCAAATTGGACATGACTATTGTATGTTCATGATTCTTGGACACATAATATGTGATACATGGATATGGAATACATTATGATGTTATGTTGTTATGCTTGTATATTTATCTTGTTCTTGATCCATGCCTCCTACTCCAAGCTCATGTGTACATGTGTACTCCATGGCTATGTGTGTAGGGGCATGTGTAAATGTGTAATCCATGGTTATATGTGTAGGAATAAGTGTGTTCCCCATGTTAGCAAGACTATGCTAATAGCTAAATTGCTAACCGGGCAAAGCCGACGACGCAACTGACAATTTCATAATCTATGCTTGTACCCAATTTCTTGTGTATTACTTCCAAGGAGTAATGAACAAATGAGTGTAAGGACCAGAAAGTCAAAAATTTCCTCTCAAGGACTCACCTTGAAAAAGCCATCCTTGTCTCCCCCCTTCCCCCCCCCCTCTCTCTCTCTCTCTCTCTCTCTCTCTCTCTCTCTCTCTCTCTCTCGTGAAGTGAGGCATCTGCCTAATGGGTATTTGCTGGTTTTTGAGTATCCATGCCTACATTAAGCTATCAATTAATTGCTCACTAATCTTATCTTAATCATCATCTAATCAATTTGCTAATGATGTTGATTCTTGCATTTGATCCACCATAGCTCATCACTTTGCTTGCATTTTAACATGAACCGCATCTAATCTTTCCTCCAGCAAGAGTCATCAAAAGTAGAAGAAACCTAGACTCTGAATTTCAACCATTATCTATCCAACCGTAGCTGCTTTTCCCTTGGAAGAAGACCAAAGTATGTTTCTAGCTGATCTAGTTCTTTCCATCTAGCTAAATACCAATCCCATCAGTCTGCTAATTTCCTTAAGCCTTTATTGTTTTGTCTTTTTGCAAGGGCATTATTAAGAAGAGCCAAATGAGAGTTAAAATTAAGGGACCACTTGAAAAATTAAGGGACCACTTGAAAAAGGAGTTTCCTGTAGCTCTAGGGTAGCCATCCCAGTAGATCAGTTCCATCACATCCTTCCATTTCCCACATAAGAAGTTGCAAAAGGGGGAGTTGGCAATCTTGAGAGGGGAAAAAGAGAGAACCTTATTTCTCCAATTCAGGCCTAGCCATTTGCCTTTCTGAAGAACAAACGATTCTTCCACCACCTCCTTAAGCATTCTAGACCAGATTTCTTCTTGAAGAAGACAATTGGGTAGAAGGAGGGAAATTCTAGCTAGAGCATGGGTGGGAAGATAAAGTATACCCAGGCCTCCTTCTAGCTTAGGCATACTTACCTTATCCTAGGCTAACCAAGCTACCACTCTTCTGTTTCTACTTGTATTCCTTCATACAAAGCTCTTATAGGACCTATGATTCTGTTCCACTGAGCTTTGCTAAAATTGATCACAGGGCAAAGAAACATGATGTAAGCATTCAGCACAGTGTTACAGATGGTCACTCTATCATGGAATGGAACCCTAACCCCTTCCCATTTTTGCAGTTTCTGGAGAAATCTTTCTAAGGCCCAGTCAGATTACTGCTTGTTGGTGATCTCTGCTCCAAAGGGAACTCCCAAGTACCTTATGACTTGCCCTCTTTTGACCACCTCACAGCCCTATCTATCCAAGTCAAAATCATTGTCCTCAGTTAAACTAATAATTTTGGATTTCTGAATATTGCATTTAGAGCCAGAGGCATCAACAAACTTCTGGATTAAGGTCAATGCCTATCTCACATTGTCATTGTCTGCCCTGAGAAAAAACAAGGATTCATTAGCAAAACATTGAATTATCAATTGTTCCTCACTCCTTAGCTTAAGCCCAACAACCCTTCCTTTTTCACTGGTATCTTCAAGGGCCACAATAAGAGGGTGGGAGGCAATAGCAAAGAGCAATGGGGCAAGAGGACAACCACTTCTAACTGACCTTTTAATTTCAAATCCCCTTACTAGCCTGCCATTTTAAAGAAGATCAGAATATCCCCCAAGAGATAGGGTGAAGATGTAGGAGGCTATTTTGAAGCCAAATCCCAATTTTTCCATAACCCTAGCCACAAAGGACCAATGGAACCTATCATTAGCCTTTTCCAGGTCCAATTAGAGCATTATATATTTTTGATAAGTTCTTTGGGCTACCTCCCTCCCTATCATAGCTGCTAGGATATTGTCATAAATGGATCTTCCCTTAATAAAACCATATTGTTTCCTGGAAACTACTTCTTGAAGGACAGAAAAGATCCTTAGAGTATTAACTTTGGCAATAATTTTATATATGATAGTAAGTAGGGTAATGGGTCTCTAGTGGGGTTGAATCTGCATGCTACTTGCTTAGGAATGAGCTTTACAAGTCCCTCCTTGAGGTATTTGTTTGGAAATCTAGAGCTGAAGGCCACTCTATATATATCCCAGACTATATCCTTTAAGGAAGGCTAGAAGAAGATGAACAATTCCACTGATAACCCATCCCATCCAAAGGATTTTTCCTTGCCCAATTTGAGAAGAGCTAGCCAGCATTCCTAAATCTCCACTTCTCTCTCCATCCATCTGGCTTTGTCAGAATTAATACTTTGCTTAACCAAGTTTAACAAATTGTTTGCAGCCTAAAATCTTCTTCTGGACCCATTCTCTTTCAAGCTTAAGGTGGAACCCAAGAACTCTACCAATTTTCTTGCTACTTGGTCAATCTCTCCCAGCTCCTGCCCATTCCCATCCCTAAAAAGTCCTACCAATTCCCTACTGCCTTTATCATTAGATAATTTGAATAAGTATCTATCATGATTCTTTTTGGAAGTATAGGTTCTCCTTCTGAGGCCCCCAAGATAGGAGTTGGCTAGTTTGTCATCCTCCTCTTTTAATCTAAGTTAGCATTTAGTATAAAGGTGAATCTCATCCTCAGTAAGCTTTCCAACTTGTCTTTTTTTTGGAAGAAATTATAGCTGCTCACTCCATTTTTTCCTCCTTTGCTTTCTCTCATAGGCCCTCAATTTCCCAACCCTTCTAATGATACCTTGCATGCCATTAGAAAAGGACCTCTAGGCTCCTTCAAAGTTTCTTTTCCTTCTCAGTTTGTTGATGGCATCCTCAGTGTACCTGATGATGAAGAGCACATCATTGAGCAGGGAATTGCTGACTCTTAGCTTCTTAGTTGGGAATTTATTCAATTTGTCCTCTTCCCAATTTTTCACATACCAATCCCACTTCAAGGGCATGTGATCAGATAGGGTGGAGGAGTAGTCAATTTCTAGCTGTACAGTGTGTGGAACCTAGGTTGCTTGTTGGCTAAGGAAAACTCTATCTATTATCGAAGAAGAGCCCAGGTACTGTAAGCTAAAATAAGTATGACCAGGGTCAACTCCCCAATCCCGTAAGTTCCACCCATCAACTAGGCCCATCTTACCTCTAAGCTCTTCCCATTTTTTTTCCCTGGCCCATCAAAATAGTGCTCCCTCCACTTCTATCACAGAGTTTTTCAACCATATTAAAGTCCCCCATCAAGATGCAAGGCCCTTGAATAACCAGTCCCACACAGATTCCCTCTCTCTTTATAGTTATGTGCTCCGTAGATATTCACCACCCAGACTCTCACTCCCTCAAGTTGAATTTCCATAGCCAAAGCCCTGCCATTAGGATGATTAGCAACTAGGCAAGGATTTAGAGATTTCTTAATAATGGTCATCACTCCACTGTAACCACTACCAACTCCCCCATAGAGAACTATCTAGTCTTTAAAATTGTCTCTCCTAAATCTCCTTCAACCCAAACAAGTTATGTTCTTGAATGGCAAGAATAGAGATCCCCCATTCTTTTACAAGAACCTAAAAGGTTATAGTTTTTTATTTATCTTTGATGCCTTCTTCACATTCCAAATGCAATCCCTCACCTCTACCTTGTTATTCATGCAAGAGAAGTTTCCAGGACCATCTCAACTTCCTCACTACCTCCCTCATAAGGGGCTGGTTTTCGAATATCTTTCCAGGTAGCTTCAACTTGCCAGTTGAATCTTTCCATAGATGAGGTCTCACTATCAGCTAATCCAAGAGGAATAAAGGGATTAGAGTAGATCAGGGGGCTAATGTCACTAGGAGATTTGGTGGTTCCCTTTTCCTTAGATATAGATTTATTTTGAGTCCTCCTAGCTTCCTTCTTGGCTGGTCTAAGGTTAGACTTGTTCCTTGTCTTCTCAATAACCTTGGTCCATCCCCCTTTAGCTTGTTTGCTTCCCTGAGGATTCAATAGCTCTTTAGTTTTATCTTCTCTCCTCTGGTTCTCCTCCATCTAAACTTTATCTATTTTCTTGTCCCCCCTTGAATCTACTACCTCTTTCTCCTCAAGGATTCCAGGTGATATCTATTTTCATGCCCCCCTTGTATATCTCAAAGGAGGATGACTCTAGTTGTCGGCGGCCGGCAGGTGAACATTGTTTGTATCTCTTGGAACACATTGTTTGTATCTCCTGGAACACAGTGTTTGAAACCCCCAAATCCATCGAAATTGATGTGGGGGACCTAGGGAAGATTGAACTAGCCCTAAAATTTGGTCCCTTCCCTGGGGCCTGCTTCAAATGTGGAGGTTTTGGCCACATAGCCAGATTCTGTGGGATATACAAAATTGGCCCCCCAGAGAGGAGGCTAGATCCCTAAGTGTCGGTCGAAGCCAGGGAGGGAGACCGACAAGTTCGACCCAGACAGGACACGCCTCCTTCAGGCTTTTGTTAACATCGAATAGAGCATCAAAATGTATTGCATGCACAAGCTTGGGACCCATAAACAAAGGTGCTTTTGCAAAAAGATCAGAGACAGACTATCCTTTTATGAATAAAACATTAAAAAAGCCCTTCCCAAGATAATACATCTACGAAACTACCTTTTCATGAAATATATCTTCTTGCAGCCATCTTCCCAATTCTACTTTAGAAGATGGCCTACTCGGAGGACAAAAAAGGATCGCACTGCATAAAGAAAACATATTAATCTTTGTTCTTACCAAGTCAGTAGAGATCCTTGTACATACCTTGGTGTTGGCTAGCTGAACAAAGTGAGGATTCGGACGCAGTCTAGTAGCTACCCAATCAAGATGCACCCTCTTCGCATCCGAGGATTCGGACGCAGTCTAGTAGCTACCCAATCACAAGATGCACCCTCTTCGCATCCGAGGTCCCTTCTTCATTCTCTCGCGGGGGCACTTCTTGGCTTCCGAATCATCTTGATCCTAGTCTCCCCTGTAGACGTCTTCATGCACACCAGCCACATTGACATCCAGCCCCCACGTCTCGCCCATGGCTTGATGCTTTACATGCACAAGGTACACTAACCACACGCATGAGCATGCACACGTGAATTAATAGCCACGTCCCCACTCGCCCTGCGTCTCCCGCTCTATCCCTCACTAGTCGGTTGTTGAACAAAGTATGGTGTTTGAAAGCATATAGAATGCGAGTGTTTAGGGGTATGTAGGACTGAGGAGCACCTGCAATTTACCCCATGCATATAGCATGCGAGTGTTTAGGATTGAGGAGCACGTCGTGATGTCTATTAGTCGTGAAACATAAAATACGAGGATCACCGTTTGTCGTGGTGCGTATGGACGGCTTCATATTAGATGATGCATGTACTCGTTATCGTTGAGAGCTGGAGCGAGAGGGAGAGATGGCTTCTTCATCGGTAATGGCTCCTCCCTCTGCGATCAACGTCATAGGGGACCTTGCCTCCATCCTCAAAAACAATAGTAGTAGCAGCGACCACGCAGCACCAGCGGTAGTACCTCAACGGTATGTTTCCCGGAGCTAGAGCGTCCAAGGGTCGCATACGATGATTACAGCGGCGCAAGCGCGTTGCCTGCATTCGATCTGTCGGAGTTCGGTTCTCCGGCGCCACGGCGGCAGAAGCTGGTGGCTCTGTTAGGCGAGGCGTGCAAGGAGTGGGGGTGCTTCCAGGTAGTGAATCATGGGGTACCTTTGGAGCTTCTGAGCAAGATCACGGAGGCTGCCTACGGTGTCTTTGCTCTGCCTTCCGACCAAAAAGAGAAGGCCGCCCTGGGGCGAACACGGGGTTACGAGGGGACCTTCCATGAGGCCGCCAACCGAGCTCCTTGGCTTGAGGCCCTCACGTTTGATCCCGATCTCAACGTCGAAGAAATAGCCGGCAAAACTCTGGCCTTCTGCTGATGGCAACCCTGATGATTTCTGGTAGCTTTCTTTTGCCCTTGCAATGTCTATCTATTAGATATTAACCAAGGCTCAAGGAGAGGAGAGGAAAAAGATATTAACCAAGGCTCAAGGAGAGGAGAGAAAAAAGAAATCTTGGATTTCTAAAAAATAAGAGGAAAAGATCCTTTAAATTGACCTTTTGTATTCTGGTTTCCATTCCTGATTTGACCCTTTGTATTTCGGCTTCCATTCCTGTTTTTGTTTCTTAATGTCTTTTACATACCGCAGCAACGCGCGGGTTAAGTACTAGTAATGCTTATGCACTTACTCACCTTGGCTTTATTATCTTGCATTGCATTGAAAGCAAGCATATATATACACCCACCCACCCCTAGACAATTACTAGCTTTAACAGACTATAAGAACACTTCTCATTAACATGCTTGTAGTGTGTTGGAACATGGTGCTCTAAGTGTTTTGGAAAATGAAGTGAGACCTAGGATTCTTCACCACTAGGTCAAATACCAAGCCTAAATTTCTAAAAACAAAATATACTAGTTTCCAAAAATATTATTAAAAACAAACTCTTGCTAAGTAGCTGGCATTCTAGATCACCTTATTTTTTATGATAAGTGAACTCATGGTGGTGCTTTGTTACATAAAAAGCCTAATCATTTTTGGTACTAAATAATTAGACGTTCATTGACCAAATGATCTTATGGTGATTTGTCTCATAAAGCGAGGTTGTCCGAGAGACTGCATACTCATTTGGTGAACTTGGACGAAAAATTAGTGAACTTTTAGCTGAAAGCTTAGGTTTGGAGAGCCAAAGCTTTGCTCGGCTATTCAATGAACCCCACCCCAAAGGCACCTTATTCAATTACTATCCACCATGTCCCTAACCTTCCATGACATTTGGAGTGGAATCCCATACAGACCCCAACTCCATCACGGTTTTGTATCAAGACGAGGTTGGAGGGCTACAAGTGCGAACAAAAGATAATGAGTGGATCACAGTCAAGCCTCACAAGGGAGCATTGATCATTCAAATTGGAGACACATTTGAGGTTCTCTCTCTCTCTCTCTCTCTCTCTCTCTCTCTCTCTCTCTCCCTACATTACACACACATATATAAATATTCACACATATGCTCTCTGTCTCTCCCACATTACACACACATACACAAATATTCACACACATGCATACAAACACACGTGCGTGTGCGTGCACAAGTGCGCACGCGCGCACACACACACACACACATGTACTTATGTGCAAATAGACATATATGTATACGTACATGTGTGTATATGTACACCTACATACGTGCACACATATGTGTGTGTGTGTGTGAGAGAGAGAGAGAGAGAGAGAGAGAGAGAGAGAGAGAGAGAGAGAGAGAGAGAGAGAGGATGCATACATGAGATGTGTATGTGGTTGCTTTTGTTTGTACATGTTTACTTCATGTATATGCTAGAGAATTGTGATTTTGATTTGTAAAACCCTTGATGCAAATTGTTTCCTTGTACATCCCTCATATTAATGGAGCTGTTCTTGTAGGCAAATAGACCAATAGCAAATACCAAAGTGTTGAGCATCGAGCAGTTGTGAACACAACACATCCTCGATTATCTGTTGTCATGTTTTTGAGCCTGATAATGATGTTCTCATCCAAACTCCACAAGATTTTATAGATGAAGCACATCCCCAACAATTCAAGCCATTCACATGGATGGAATATTTGATATGGAGAATGGCTTCAGTAAGAGAGGGAGGGCGAGCAAATTTCAAACGCTTTACTGGCATTGATTCTTGAATAATAAAAGAACACATATCTGCTCTACACATGACTTATGGATCCAATAATACTCCAATAGCTTAACCACATGAAAAATTTTTATGGGGCCGCTATATTCACAGTATCCCTATGTAATTAAAGTTTCCATGGGACCACTATACTCAAAGCATCCCAAAATGTATATGGACTTAAATTTCCCTCTTCTATGTATTATTACAAGTAATGGAAAAGAGATATATGCCCAAAGGAGTCACTTGAAATTGAAGTAGAAGATTCAACCATTAAAAGTGTGTGTGTGTGTGTGTGTGAGAGAGAGAGAGAGAGAGAGAGAGAGGAGAGAGAGAGAGAGAGAGAGAGAGAACACAACTAAAAACTCAAAATGTTGAGAATTAAAGCGAGACTTGTTATTTTGGAAAGATGCGAGAGAGAAAGTATAATACACCACACAAGAAACTACATTCTCATAGGTCCGAGTTGACAAAATGCATATGAACATACACATGTACATGCACATGCACATGAGAGGAAAAATAGACACATTATAGAAGTAGCATGTGCCTTGATATCTAAAAAGAATAAACCAGAATATTGTTTTGGGTAGAAGTAGTAGCATTACTCTTTCATAATAAATAGGACCCCCACTGTACTGTTTATGGCATGATGACTAAACAGAAATTTATAGGCATAAAACTAGATGTGTCTCACTTAAAAATGTTTAGATGTATTGTATATATGCATGAACTTGATGAAGTGAGAACCAAGTTATGGATCTAAAAGTAGAGAAATAAGTCTTCATTAGTGATGCTTTGGAATAGAAAGGTTATAGATGTTATAACCCTACCACTCATGAGATATAAGTAAGTAGAGATGTTTTTTTTAATAAGATAAGTAGCACCAGTGAAGGCAACTGAATATGAAAATGGAAGAAGTAATGATGATGTCCACATGTAGAGCAACAATCACGTACTGAGTGGACCTAGAGAGTTCTCTAGTAGTGGATCCAATGTTAGTCCATGGTCAAGTAGGTTGAGATAGATGTAGGTACGTACACATGTATCACACAAGCAGGGAAGAAAAAGCCAGATTAACCTTTTGTGCCTAATCTATCCATAACATGTCACTCATATGTGGATGATAACTCTAGTGGCTCTGATCACGTAGAGCCTTGATGAGGATGTTGGCGTTCTATCATTGGTTACTCCTAGTGCAAGGAGAAACAAGGCTGTTTTGAGGACACATGGTGGTGATCCAAGTGTACACATGTCTATAAGGGTCCGATACCCTGTTGATAGATTGAGATATGATGGATATATAGCACATCATTATGCTTACATGGTTAAAGTAATACAAGAGTTGTAGCCCACTTGTTTTGAGTAGACACTTGGAAATAAAAAATTAAAAGATACCATGTATAAAGAGATGGTAGCATTGGATGTAAATGTAGTATGGGAGTTAGTGCCTTTGCCTTTATTAAAAGAAAAGAAGGTAATTGGATCATGTACAATTAGGACATGGGTTATTGATGGTGGCCTTGGTATCATAAGAAAATATGCACTTTATGGTTTTATCTTCTCCCAAGTGCTAATGAAATCCACTCACTCCCGTCACATGAAGTTTCTAACCCACAACTTGCTATAGAATTGCATTCGTGTAGGGTGTGCTCATTGAAACAATCAATAGAGAAAATTGTGTGCTTATTTTTCCTATCTGAAAGGTAGTTAACCACCCTATCTCCTTTTTTGATTAGACATCAAAAGAAGGATTTTGGTTTCATCTTTTACATAATTCCTTTTACATAGTGCATGGCTTAGTTCATCAAGGTTAAAGAAACCCTCTCTATTTTGTGCCCTTCTTTTACTATATAATAGTCATAAAGATTTAAAGCAAATTTAATAATATCAACACTCCCTATCCATAACTATATAAAACATATCAATTTTCCTTGACATGTTGCAGTGCTAAAGTCACAAGCCACTTGAACTTTGTATTCATTTAAGTATCTCATAACATCATCTACTACTTCATCCAAGCAAGCAAGTCAATGTTGTGTTTATGTTGTGGATCTTTGAGAATTAAAATGATGTGTGATTTCCTTAGGTATTTCTTTAATTATGACTTTAAAAGCTCTATTCCTTTATCCCTATCTTATTCACTTACATCATTGAAAAAGTTCCTACCAAGCATAAAAAAAAATATATTTATTGTCCTTTAAGGTGCGATATCTTTAAATGCGGCTTTAAAGCTCTAGTCATTCATCCCTACCGGGGATAATAAAAAATACACAAATCAAGAAAGGGATGTTTTTAAACAAAAATTAATGTACAACTTCATCTTAAAGTTGGCACTCATCACTTCCATGCATCGTAATTCATAACAAGATTATCCATGCCATATCCAATGAATGCTTTGTTTTCTTGAGTCCAAGTGGAGTGCATTTCATTCTTTTAATCGTTATTTAAGTCCAAGTGGAATGCATCTTAGTCTTTCAATCATTGCTTGAGTCCAAGTGGGATGCATCTTACTCTTTCAATCATTGTTTTTAAGGAGTCATAATGCTCATTTCTCGCTTGTTACTCATAATCAGGAGGGATCTTTTCTCATCTTCAAGGCCTTTTAAATTATATTATTCTCTACTTTGGCTAACCAACATGTCAATGAGACTTTTAGATAGTTTTTCTCAATATGATTCACTTTATTTAATAAATTCAAAAGCACTTTGTTTTCTCTTCTTTTCTATAGTGTTTTTTGAACTACCATTAACCTTCTTTGCATTAGATGCATACAATGTTGTGCATGTAATGGTGCACAATCTTAATTATACCGGCCCGTGTTCACCAGATCATCAACATACCTCACAAAGGAATACAGATTTTGGAATAGAAAATTTGCATAGTATAAGGAATCTTGAGAATCTATTGAACCATCTATCCAATAATCACAATAATTCTTCTCTTCACTTTATAAGGCAAAAATTATTGATGCACAAAGATCCTTATTTGTCTCTACATACATCATACTTATTTTTGGAATATATATATGTGCACATTATAATAGTATGTAATATACAACACACTAGTTCTTCTGTGTCAAGTTACAAGGTTATGCCCATCATGGAATGGAATTCATCCTAAAACTAAAAACCCCAACACTCCATTAGATGTTATCACATGTTCATTGTATAATTAAGAGTTCATATATAGTTAAATACCCCACCATAGCAAATTATATATAGTTAAGCACAAAATTACAAGAATAAGATAATTTTTTTAAACATAGACCAGCCTCATCTGTCAATTTATCAATATTCCTAGGTAGAATTAAGCCCTAGTTGAGCATATGATGCTTACAATGATAAGCATACAACCCACTTGGAGTCTAAAATGGCTCTATCTATTCTTCTTGCACTAGTTCTCATTGACACCCCAACCTCTCCCTTGGGGATGTGCCGCATCATGAACACTTATATCCCTCTCAAGTTGATGCCCCTACTACGTACATTAGTATAATAATATCATTTACCATATACATATACATATTTACATGAAATTCTACTTCAAAAAAATTTAAGGTTGTCTAGAAAAATACCTTATTGAACTAAACTCTGTCCATTTAGTTGGACCAAAAATGTCATGTTAACTTTACAAAGGACTTTGAGCTGACTAGCTTCTGGTGCTTTAACAACAAATTTCTCATATAGGAGTACATTCTTGGTATGCCACAATTGCCATAAAACTAGTGTACCTTATCATCCCAATAAAGATGTTACATTATTCATCATTGCCCTAAATTGAATGGTTTACCTGGCAACCAGTGTGACCATGATATATTATAGCCCAGCAAGTTTAATGCCCATTTTATCATCTTTGTCCACATATTATATTATAACCCCATTTTCTCATCTCAATCTACATACATCTAATCGCAAGACAACCTCGAAAAGAGTGCTAGGGATTCTCCTCATTAGCTCTACACCTTGGGCATCTCCTAAATGTCATATTCCTTCGTTACATCCTAAGGGGAGGATTCCATTAATACTCTCCATAGGAAACAACCAACTTTCTGAGGGAGGAGAGCATCCCATATAGCTTTCCACCTTCCAACATAGAACTCAATAGTACACCATCTTAATCTCCAATTATGTCTAAATATACCCCATTTTCCCCTCCGTTAACAAGTAGATACTTCTAGTTTGAGGCTTGAAGTGAGGGGCGCTCATAAACATTAACAACCCTTGAACTATTGCGCATCAACCCTAATTTTTATGTGTGTTGGTAGCTCTTGGATTTTGTCTAACACCTAGTTAATCAACCTCCTATCATATTTAGCCACATTAAACATATCCCCAATTTGGTGTTCTTATCTCTAGCTCAAAAGAAGAGCCGCAAGTCCTAATAATGGACAATCTTCTTATTGTTGAGTCTTTTAGCTCCCTTAAGGTCCATCAAAGGTAAAGAGGGGTTGAACAATAAAGACCAACAAACATCCAGATTCATCTTTGTGTTTCATATGGTTCTTTAGGATCCACACCATTCACCAAGATAGAAAACCTTCTTCCAAGAGTTAAGAAGAAAAGTGCAAAATGGTGACCCTTAAGATTTTAAGAGAAGGCTTGATCTAGCCAAGATAACTTCTCTCTGCATTCCATTTTAGGCCACATGGGAAAGTCCTATTACCCGTATGCATACATTGAGCACAAATGCTAAGTTTCTTCTTGCTAAGAAAATTTCCCAAATTGAGAGGCCACCTTAATTTCATGTCTAAAATTACCATGCCTTCTAAATCCATAGGAACATAAACCTTTTTCTAAGATAGCCAATGGGTGATTTTTGAGCCTTATACCTCTAAAGAAAAGATTCCTATAAAACCAATGGCTTTAACTAGACTAAGTGTCTCTTTTAGAAATTTAGAATGGGACAAATAAATGCACATAAGAGAGAAGGGTGGAGTGACACCCTGACATGGAAAGGAAGGATTACACTACTCTAATTTTTGAGTTTAGTACTCACCTTGTATAGTACACAATCACAAGTTGTTTGCTAGTTGTACCAAGCCCAATTGGACAACAAAGGTGCCTAAATACACATTCCTTGTTGGACCACCTACTCCCACCTAGTTAAGTCAAAGTATCCTTCTCAATCAATGTAATCATCTTGAACTTTTCTAGATTATGTATAGATCTAAATGCATTGAAAAAACACTATATAATAGCTAGGATATAATAGCTAGGATTCTACTCACATTTTCATATTCAACCTAAATCATCCCCTTCCATCTAAAGCCCAACTATTTGACCCTCCATAGAAGCCAACTCCACCAAGGTAAGTATGAGAGGATGTGCAAGCCCAACTATTTAACACTCCATAGAAGCCAACTCCACCAAGGTAACTATGAGAGGATGTGCAATCACAATAAACAGTAGAGGATAAGAAATCTGAGTAAATAGTAGAGGATGAGCAATCACAACAAATAGTAGAGGATGATTGAAATCACATCAACCAATAGAGGGGCAAGTGAACATCCTTACTTGGACTAATCTATGAAGAGGGAAGATTCCAACCATTAGAAAAGGACATAGATCATAGTAGGAGAGATAAGTTTTTTAAATCCCGTATTTTCCAACACTCTACTCAAAGACACTATCATAATCTTCTCAAGGTTGAGTTGAAGATTAATTTATTTTTTCCCACTAGTATATGTAGAACATACCCACCAACAACATATTAATGTAAAAATTGTCTAGAATGTATCTCCCCTTAATGAATCTATGCTATTTATTTAACACACAAACTTACAATAAAGGGTTTCACTTTAATAGGATTGACTTTGGCCTAAACATTGTATTTGATGATAGGTAACATAATGATAGGACTCTAGTGGGAAAAATCTCTCACATGTCTTCCTCTATCATTTTCTCTAACACCCCCATCTTGAAGGCCCTATTAACAATCTGTGAGACATGCTCCTGAGGTAAGGCCAAAGCCAAAAATCTAAGAAGAACTCAATTGTAAGTCCATCTTGAAGGCCTTGTTAACAATACATGAGACATGCTCCTTGAGGTAAGGCCAAAACTCTAAGAAGAAGTCAATTGTTTATCCATCTAGAGGACTTTTCTTTTCCCATTTGAGTAAGAGCCAAGAAGCCTTCATCATGCTCAATGTTCCTTTCCACCCACTCAACTTGATCTAAATTGATACATTTAGGAGTGACCTCCAACAATTAACTCTTAACTTGGATACATCTTCATACATACTAAGAGTATCCCCCAAAAACTTTACCCCATTTGGTAGCAATCTCACGTGGATTCCTAATCGTATTCTCTTCCTCATCCAGCATTGATATATGGTTTCATGAGTGTTGGTTGGATATATAATTTGGTTAGCTAAAATAATGCATAGATAGAACTTGGTTAGCTTTGAGAATAATTTCTCGGATGGTACCCACCTAGTTTGGTATCTTTTGTCTTCTAGAAGGTCCAATTAAGCTTGGTACTAGCTAAATCTATCTATATTAGCATGAGTAAATGATTCTCTTTGTCTCTTTTTCACCAACAATTTCCATTCCCTCTCTAATTTTTTTTAATGGTCCCTTTTCTCATTAATAGCCCTCAACTTTCCAACATGTCTAATAAACCTTCTGCATTTGATCAGCAAATTTCAATTAGAGCCATAGACAACCGGTCTTTTAACAAGGTGTTGTATATACTTACTTTTATCTTGTGAAGAAACCCATGCATCCCAACTCCCCACCATTTAATGTCTTCCCAACATAAAATGATCAGAGGAGTGGACCCAATATTAACCCATACATGTTATGTTTAAGGCACCTGATTATCTTCCTTTCCAAAATAAACCTTGTCAATCCTTGAGGAGCTATTGGGATATAACAAAGGCTGAAGTATGTGTGCCCTATGTTAGAGCAACCCATGTTAGAGCACTAATCTCCAAGTTTCCATCCGTCTATAAGCCCCTTATATAAGGCTAGAGGTTCCCACATAGTTTCTTTTATTCCCCCATTAAGATTCCAAGTTTCCATCCGTCTATAAGCCCCTTATATAAGGCTAGAGGTTCCCACATAGTTTCTTTTATTCCCCCATTAAGATAGCATGCGGCCACCTCTTATATCCCCTATAATCTTGTACATATTAAAATCCTTGTATCAAAACCCAAGGATGAAGATTTTTGGCCCTATCTAGTCATTCCCAAAGTTCTTTTCTTTTCTTGGCTATATGCCAGCTGTATATGTTAAACTATCCATAGTCTTGATTCTCCTCACAATTCTATCTCTATAAGTAAAGCCCTCCCATTAGGGTGATTAGCTATGCAAGGCTTTAGAGATCTATGTATCAAAGTCATTAATCCAATGTAGCATTTATACAAGCCCCCATAGATTTGCTAGCCTTTAAAGCTCATTTTCCTCTTGGGACCCTTCAAAAGAGATTTTGTTCTTGGATTGCTCATACATACACTTTTTCTCCATAATACAACCCCAAAAAGCATTCCATCAAGCTTTGTCCATGATGTTCTAGTCACTAGAAGGCAAAACAAAAAGTTATGGGTCCCCTTTTTAGGGGTAGTTTCAGGAATCTACTTCTACTTCCTAAAACCACCATGTGTCCTTCCCAAAGCTTGCTCTCCTTCTTAAAGGCATGGTATGATCAACTTGCCACCAGTTGAAGTATTGAGAAGAGAGAAGGGGTCACTCTCCTTCCCCTCAAGCTCAAAGGAGTTTCTAGCAACAAGTAGCCTGGGGATGCTCTCCCCCTCCCCTTACAAGGATACCTACTAAAAGCTTGTTTAAATTAATCATTCTTAATAGAATTTTCCTTAACCCTTAAAGTGTTGCTAGGATCCCTAGAGCTAGAGTGGGAGCTACATCCAACTTAGGTTTTTTAACCTTGATAATAGTGTCTTTTCTCCCAACATATTTTTCCCCTTGCTTCTCTCTCCCTACCTCCTCTTTATCTTTTACCCCATGCCCAAACCAAAAGCCAAACTTCACCTCAATTTTCCCTTGAGGGTACCTAGTTTAGTTTTCATCAACCTTGAAAGTATTCGAAGGAATGCATAGTTTGTTGGAGGGTCTTCCTAAAGATTGGTTCGTAGGAACATGTAGAGGTTGCCCCAACAAATTAGCAAGCTCTCCTATAGTTGGCCTAGCCAAGATAGAAAGTCCAAGAAATTAACCCAAAATGGGCAAGCTTCTTGGAGAAAGATATTCATTAGTTTGCTTAGCCAAGATGGAAAGTCAAAGAGATTAACCCAAAATGGGCAAGGCTTCTGGGAAAAAGATGGAAAGTCCAAGAAAATTAACCCAAAATGGGCCGGCTTCTAACACGCTCTTATTCACATCGAACACTAGGTCCTAGGATAGAACATGCACAAAAAATTTTAACCATGAAAAGAGGGGCTTTAGCCAACAGAATTTACTTCATTATTATAAAACCCTTCACCAAGATATAACATTTTTTTAAAATAAAAAGGATGGAAATAAAATTAAAGAAAAAGAACAGGAAAATCAGTACAAAATAATGGCTCCTCAAACTTGTGAACGAGCATGCTTAGCGAGCCATTTGCTGCGTTGCAACTGTATCTTTGCCCACTGCATCCAAGAATGACTTGCTCTTCTTAGCAAGACTGGTCTGCCTCTCCTCCTCTTCATCTTCCTTGGTAGCACGCCTCATCTCGTGGTCAGGGCCTCCTGTTGGTCCAGCAGGTCCCTCCCCAGGTCTCGTCGCCTCCTCTTCTGCACCCTCCCCTCCATCACCCACACAGTGAGCTTGCCTCTCCTTGCATACTCTCGTACTTACACGCGGCACCACGTACTCCTGCACATGAGATCATACGAGTGTACTGGTGCAACTCTCCCCACACACACGTCACTAATGCCATCTCCTCCCACTGTATGTTTACACTTCTCTAATACACCATACTCTTGATTAACTTGGATGTGTAAATCATCTTTTTTCTTTTGATTGGTGATGTCTTTCAATGGTTGCACGGTAGAGGACAATATGTATTAACTAACTATATATATATATATATATATATCACAAGTCTAGGTGACAATCTCTATAAGCAAGGTAAGGATAAGGTAGAATATCTACTATATCTTTACAGGGCTAAATTTTTTATGTACATGTGTCGCCATTTTTTGGCCATGCAACCGTGCTAAATTTTTTATGTACATGTGTCGCCATTTTTTGGCCATGCAACCGTGTCTGTACATGCAGCTGCCGCGAACTTCATTGCGAGAGGCAGACCGTTCACTGTGATCGCGGGCGGTGGACCATTCACTGCGCCAACTTCATTGCGCCAACTTCATTGAAGGAGGCGGCGGCAGAGCGAGGTGGTAGCCAATTGAAGGAGGCGACAGAGCGAGGCAACAACCAATTGAAGGAGGCGGCAGCTAGGAAACTTATAGCAACTTCATTGAAGGAGGCGGCAGCTGGGAAACCTCAAAACCGATTCTCAGAAAGCCTCCCCAAACAGCTGGGAAACTTATAGCATCTCAACTCTCTCTATCTCGCTCAACCTCGCGTCCGCCTTTCACTCCTTCTTCGTCTGTAGAGGTAAGTCGCAGCAAAACATGCATCTAATCAACTTGAACATCAGAACATGCGGCAGATTAGCGAGAGAGAGAGAGAGAGTAGCATGCACCTCCCCTTGGTCCGGCTCTCTCGCTCTATCTTCGTCTGTCGGGGCTCTCTCTCAACTTGCAAAACATGCATGGTTAATTAAACAGCACTGAGAGAGAGAGAGAGAGAGAGAGAGAGAGAGAGAGAGAGAGAGAGAGAGACAGAGAGAGAGAGAGAGAGAGAGAGAGAGAAATCTGTGGTTTTTTTGCACTGTGCAGCCCTTGAGTTTTGCAGCGACTGCTTCCCCGAGTTTTGCTCCCGCGAGTTGTGCAAGCGTCTTCTGAGGTAAGCCCGTCTGTATATCCTTTATCTCCCCTGAGTTTGTGGGTGGTGCGCATGCAGTCTCGGGTGCGCATGCAGATATATATATCATATATATCCTTTATATATTATATATTATATATATCATAAATAAATAAATATATATATAATATATATAAAAGATATATATATATATATATATATATCATTTGTATATATCATTTGTGTGTGTATTTTAAAATTGAATTTTGTATATATCATTTTGAGTGAGTGTGTGTGTGTGAGAGAGAGAGAGACATATATATTTATATATATATATATATATATATATATATATATATATATATATATATATATATATATATATATATATATATATATAAGGGATATATATATATATATATCATTTGTGTTGTGTAATAATGATATATATCATTTGTGTGTGTATTTTAAAATTGAATTTTGTATATATCATTTTGAGTGTGTGTGTGTGTGTGTGAGAGAGAGAGAGAGAGAGAGAGAGAGAGAGAGAGAGAGAGAGAGAGAGAGAGAGAGTGTGTATCTTGAATAGTTTGAGTGTGTGCGTGTTTTTTTATGTGTGTGTGTGGGAGGGAGAGAGAGAGATAATTTTGAATGGTTTAACTAATTTTAAAAGTTAGTGAAGTATGTGTGTGTGTGTGTGTGAGAGAGAGAGAGAGAGAGAGAGAGAGAGAGAGAGAGAGAGAGAGAGAGAGAGAGAGAGAGAGAGTATTTTGTGGGTGTGCATGTGTTATGTTGAAAGTGTTTTTAAAAGTGTTATGAATGATTTAGCTTTGAAATAGTTTGAGTATGTGCATGTTTTTATGTGTGTGTGTGTGTGAGAGAGAGAGAGAGAGAGAGAGAGAGAGAGAGAGAGAGAGAGAGAGAGAGAGTATTTTGTATAAAATAAAAAATTATTTTTTTAAAATTTTAAAACGACATGTGTGTGTGTGTGCGCATTTGTGTGTGTGTGTGTGTGTGTGTGAGAGAGAGAGAGAGAGAGAGAGAGAGAGAGAGAGAGAGAGAGAGAGAGAGAGAGAGTGCGAGTGAGAGAGAAAGAGTTTATTTTGAAAGTTTTATTAATTTTTAAAGTTTGTGAGAATAGAGTGTGTGTGTGTGTGTGTGTGTGTGAGAGAGAGAGAGAGAGAGAGAGAGAGAGAGAGAGAGAGAGAGAGAGTATTCTACACTTCATAAGAGCACATGCATGTACTCACACACAAACACACAAACACACACCCAAACATGACGTGCAGATGTGTACATACCCACATACACACACATGTGTATATTATATGCGGACACATACATGCATATGTGCACACACCCACACGTTTAATATTTTAAAGGTACGATTAATTGCAAGTTTGTTTCCTCTTTTTTTTCCCCCCTCTAATTCATTGTAGAAGACATGTCCTTAAATTTATGGGTTTATGATTTTGCTATTTATATCTGCAATTTTTCTCTTTTTCATTCTATCTTTCCGAATTTATATGTAAAGATATTGGCAAAAACTCCTTCATTGTAGTATAGTATATATTTTTTTCTTTTATGTGCATGTGTGTGTGTGTATTTATGTATTTTATATAATAAAAAAATAATTTTTTAAAATTTAAAGATGGCATGTGTGTGTGTGTGTGTGTGTTTATATGCATTTATATACATTTGTATGTATGTATATATGTATTTATATACATTTGTATGTATGTATATATAGTTATACATATACATATATGTGTATATATATGTATATATACACTCACATATATGTGTTATATTTATGTATTTATATTTATCTTTTATGTTTGTGTGTTTGTGTAGTAATATATATAGAGTTATCTTATGTGTGTGTATAATATATGTATGTGTATGTGTTGATATATATTTATGTTTATAGATAGATATATATATGTATTTATGTACATTTGTATGTATGTATATATATGTATATATACACTCATATACATGCGTTATATTTATGTAATTATATTTGTGTGTATAGTAATTACATATATATATAGTTATCTTATGTGTGTGTACAATATATATATATATATATATATATATATATATATATAAAATTTCTTATATATATATGTGTGTAATAATCATATATATATTTATGTATTTGTGTGTGTGTGTGTGTGTGTGTGTGTGTGTGGTTGTTGGTGTTGTTGTGTGTGTGTGTGTGTGAGTAAAACACACATGTACACACACAAAGGTTAAGCACCCAAATGTATAGGTCCAAACATCCATGTACACACAGAATGTATTCGCATTAGTATATTAGACACAGAATGTATTCGCATTAGTATATTAGACACACCTCGACATATATAGTATTCATGCTTCTACTTACTTATATAATTGTATGTATGATTGACAGATGGAAGAGGTGACTAGCATTTTTTTTGAGCACATGAGAAGCACTCTATTCTTTGAGGAAAGGGTGAATTTGGTTGTCGAGTTTGAGCATTGTTATTTCCACGTTCCAAGTTGGTCATGGCCGGTTTATGCTGTTAATTAGAGCGATGTTTTCCAAATTACTATACGATTAGATTCAGATAAATTAGATGAAAATATTACGCTCATGATTATTCAAGAAAACCTGGGCTTGCTTGATCGCTATGAAATAGACTATAATGTCCATGGTGACAGAGATCAAGCACGACAAGTATTCGATGAGGTCATCAAATGTGTCCCAAAGCATAAGCTTCTTTGAAAATAAACATGGTTGTGTTATTATTTAGTAACCATTGGTGGTCGATTGTATAAGTATTTTTTATTATTTCTTATTATCTCTAAGTAAAAAAATGCTATTATCTCTATGATTGTTATTAATATATAGCTTGATTATGTTTCATGCAGAGAAATGTCATTAATTATCTTGAAGTTGACCTATGATAATAACAAATTGTTGGATACGATCTTCTTTGAGGAGATGCCACAATTGAGATTTTTTGGATATCATTGTAGCCCAAAATGGGAAGTTCTTGGGTTTGATGGGTGGGATGATATTAATCCTCGATACATTTATAGTCTTAGATCCTCACAGGCTAGATGACAATCTTAAGCTTCTTTTAATAAAAGAGGCATTGGGATTATTAGATGGCTTTTACATTGTGGGTAGTAGATGTAGGAGCTCCGAGGAAAAGTGCTTCATTTTTAGGGAAATATTGAAATGCATTCCATTGAAAAAGTTAGTAAAGATAATGTAATAAGATTTAAGATTATTGATGGATGGGTCTTCTCTCTCTCGATGTCTCTGTCTCTGTCTCTGTCTCTCTCTCTCTTCTCTTCTGTATGTTTGATTGTTTGTTTGTCTCTGTCTCTCTCTAAACCAGTGCTTATTATCCGCTTTACTTTTATTTGGTGTGAAATATAGTTAGGAGAGGGTGAAAAAATAGAGAGATCATAAATTTGTTATTTTATATATATTTGTATGTGTATGTGTAGAAGCAAGCACAAGGGCGATTGAATCAAAGTTGGTGCTTTCGAGTATATTCTGTCTTCAACTTGAGGTTAGTTAGTTCTTTTGATGCTATCATTGTCTCTCTCAATTTTTGTGTTGAAAAGAGATGCATAGAGAGAGAGAGTGGTAGAGAGAGGATTGTGTACATTAAGATACTTAAAAAAGAAAAAAAAACCTTTCATAGAGAAATATATGTATCGTTGTGTACTTCTTTCCATTGCGGTATACATATAGGATACTAGGGTTTGGTTTATGTTGGCAGAGATACATAGAGATAATTGTAGATCTTTAAGATTTTAATTTTGGATTTCAACAAATGGAGCTTCAAAATGATAATAACCGCTCCAAAGATATAGTAGCTGTGGATGATTCTTGCAATGAAGAAGTAGCTTTATCTACGCCATATGAGTTGATGAATGTTCGAGCTGCAAAGCACCTTGCTCGCTCAAGATCTCCATCTGGACAAACAAGCTCTAAATGTTTTCAAACTATTGCGGATACATGCGACCGCACCTGAGAAAATTTTGGTTTCTTGCAAGGAGTACTTAGATGCCCTTTGGGATGAGATTCGTGGAAGTGGCAGCCAAAGGGGAGATACGTTGAGAGATGAGTTGACTCATCATCTCCATCGCGTCCATGACAGTAGTGGTCGCATGGAGGCAAACCAACTAGGCATGATTTCTTTCATGGAGAACATGCAATCTGAAATTGGGGAACGTCTATGTGGATGTAATGGGCAATGTAAAGAACACGCAGACTCTCTAAGTATGTACATTAGGCATGGAGTTATTGAGTCTAAAGATATATGTTAATCGACTCAATGCAATTATGAAAAAGATGTGCCGTGTTTTAGAAGCTAGGGTAGTTGCTTAGAGATTTTGTGAGAGGGATGATGTTTTTTTTATCAAGGGTCAAATTATGTTCCGACTTTTAGAAAAGCCTCCCTTGAATTTGAATAAGCCTCAAATCTTATATCCTATGGCAAGTTATACATACATACATACATACATACATACATACATATACATATACATATACATACATATATATATATATATATATATATATATATATATATATATATATACATACATACATACATACATATAGATATATGGGTGAATGCATGGTATGGTGGCTCATATAGCTGTGTCCATGGACACAAGCTATTGCGCTATATTTCAAGGGTTGGTTTATGTTTCAAAAGTCACAAAAAAGAATTATATTATATTATATGTATAACGGATTTGAAACCCCACGTAGTGGGATTGCTACGTGGGTTTCCTCTTTCTTCATAAGCCTTTGTTGCTTCCCCCTCCCTCTCTGTACCTATCTCTGTCTGCCCATCTCCTCGTCATCACACACAGAGAGCCGTATAGAGAACCTCTGTCCATGTCTCTCTCTCTCTCTCTCTCTCTCTCTCTCTCTCACACACACACACACACACACACACACACACACACACACACACAGAGATTAACATGGTATTTCCATATCTGCTTGAGGCTATTTCCATATTGTTAAGGCTCACCCTAACCCTCCTTAAAACACATCCAAAAAGAGCTTACCTGTGGTGGTGAACCGCAACTATCATGAGGATCTTTCCAATGGCCGAGCTCGTAACCCTCGAGGTCTCCAAGCTCTACAACTCCTTGAGAAGCAATTCCACCGCATCTCCCGTGAGTGTTGTCACACCGTCGCATTGCACTACAGATCCTCGTCCCTCCTCTCACCTCACTTCACTCACACACACACTACTAGCATGCATTAGGGAGAGAGATTAGCAAGAGCAAGATTCAATTGCACAATGGGAGAGTATTTTGTATCATGAGAGAAATTCACTTATATACATGGCCATAAGTGTTCACACTCACTTAAACTATGGCCGGCCGGGAACTTTAGGCTCATAAGAGGCCTAATGCTATTACAATGACTACTCTCATAATATATCCATGAAGTACATCACTTAGGACTTCATCCTAACTTGCTACCACACGCTCTTGAAGCGGGAATTGCCATAAATACTCTGTCACACCATTACGGGCGCCCGTCCAAGTTGTAGCTTTGGACACTATTGCTTGATATCTTGAATGTATGACCCTTTGGTGTATCTACTATGACTCCTTGATGTAAGATAATGGCGGTAGCTCTTGATAATCCTAGAATTGGATTAACACATATCTATACTTGGTTTTGTTTAATGGAAGGCAGAGAAGATACATGTGAACGGTAGCAAAGTGAAATGCTACTATGGACCTTTAATGCAGGCTTGCATTAGCTGGCTCCATAAGCCAAAGAGCCTTAGCCAAAGTGAAATGCTACTATGGACACTGCTATGGACCTTAATGCTATGGACACTGCTATGGACCTTAATGCAAAATAAAAATTTCCCTTAACCAACTCCATGAACAAAAGGAGGCTCATAGGAAACTTGAGGCTGAAAAAAAACATGGCTAGACAAGAAGCTCTAGTGAGGCAATAAATACACAAACAATCATGTCCTCCCCCCCAAGGATGCAAATCTCCATCCACATGGTTACTCTAGTAATCAATGAGAAAACTAATGTGAACGTAGCTCAAATTGAGATAGAATTCCATAAAAAGATGCATTGTGCAACGTAACCAGCTAACTTAGCTTTGTTTGGGTGAATTGAAAGGGTGTTGTCGGATGTGGATGTGCACGTGGACCTTTCACAGTATGTTGCTTTGCATTATCCTCATACAATCATTATCTGCTTTTCCCACTTTAAGTGCTTCTTTTCCAGATTGTGTCTCTCCTTATTGCTCTTCATTTCCCTCTCTGCAAATGGAGCCCAAGCGATGGTGTACTGCTCCTTGCTCTCAGCCCTTTTTGCAGCCTCACAATTCTCCAAGGCAAATGCTTTTGCAAATTGATGCCTGATCTCGTAATTGAATGGCCCTTCTTGATAGACATCCCAATGTCGATGGACCAAGCATTTTGCAAACTTTGGCTTCACATAATATGATTTAATCTTCTCGCTATTTCCTGGAAGGGTCTTTGAGCACAAAAAAATAGAGCTCCAATTTTTATGAGAGATGCCATTCTTCCCATACAAGGTGTGGGGATCCACTCCTACCATGGAAAGACCCCGATCTTCATGAAAGTCCTGTGCATAGCGATAAAATTTTTTGTGGTGAGGGAAGCTTGTGACTTCATTGAAGAGCCTGACCTTCCCATCCTTCACTACACCACATGCAAAAAAAAAAACACCGATTTAGCATTGGATGCATTAGTATTCTTGAATGAACACAATCAGGAGAGAGAGAGAGAGAGAGAGAGAGAGAGAGAGAGAGAGAGAGAGAGAGAGAGAGAGAGAGAGAGAGAGAGAGAGAGAGACCTGCAATATTTTGACAACGTGCAAACTCTGTGTGTGTGTGTGTGAACAAGCGAACCTGTCTGGTGAACACATAGAGCGGGAATACACAGATAGTAGAACAAACACAGAGCGGGAATATGCACAAGGAAGATAATATTTTAGTCGCACCATAGTCCAAACGAGTTTGAAATGACTATGGGCTCATTATTGTTAGTAGTGGCCGTCCTACGCTCGTTATTGTTAGTAGTTGGGGAAGTTGGCAGGCCTTCCTATAGTAGCAGCCTCTCCTATATAGCTCTTTCACAAAATAGTTTAAAATTGTTATGGTGCCAACTAAACGTATGCTAATAAATTTGGGATATATAACTCATATAGTATTCCACCATACCATGCTTAGACCCATATATATATATATATATACATATATATACATATATATACATATGTATATATGTGTATATATATATATGTATATATGTATATATATATATATGTATATATACATATATACATATATACATATATATATATATATACATATATACATATATACATATATGTATGTGTGTGTGTGTGTGTAATGTCAAAACCCTATAAATCGATAAGATGTAAGAGTTTTTTTATTATTTACAAGGTTGCACGCACGCGTAATGTGCATGTGCAATGTAATGTGTACATGAGAGAGAGAGAGAGAGAGAGAGAGAGAGAGAGAGAGAGAGAGAGAGAGAGAGCATTGACACCCTATTTGAATTAAACAAAATGTAGACTATATAGAAGTGGTGTTTATTTTAAAGCATGTTTTTAAGAAGCGGTGTTTATTTTTCTTAAATCACGTAGACATGGTGTTTGTTTTAAAGCACAGAATGTAAACAAAACACTTTTTCAAAGATACCACCTCAATTGTACTTTATGTGATACCCAATAATCATGATACACTTAATAACCATGCTTCCACGAATAATCATCAAGCAGCATCATTCAATCCAAAATAATTGCTCGGCTAGGTGTGTGTGTGTGTGTGTGTGTGTGAGAGAGAGAGAGAGAGAGAGAGAGAGAGAGAGAGAGAGAGAGATCTCTGACTCATGGGTTATAGGTGAGTCATGATCCTCATACAATCTGCTTTAAGCTGATCATTTGTGATGCTGTAACAATCTTCCATCACTTTAATTCTAATAATGTTCCATGGAACAATTACCTTGCAAAGCTGAACTTTCAAAGCACCAAAAGTAGAGTACATATTTCAAAAAAAAAAAAAAGAGAGAGAGAGAGAGAGAGAGAGAGAAGAACCTTGATTCAAATGCTAACATATGGTTTTGACTTTGCCCTCAAATCAAAGGTTAGAAAAACAAATCATTTTTTCTTATGTGTGTAGAGATATTGATGGGGGCAAAGTCTACAAATGAATTTTGAATTTTTCATATGAACATATTCAAGTGTACATAGATAGGCCAAGGCTTCAAACTGGATTGAAGTTCTTGTATGTATGCCTTTCCGTCTTCATGTACCTTAGTTATCCCAGACTTGAGTTAATTCATGGGTCTCATTTGCATCATTAGGAGGCTCTTCAATCTGCTCAAAGGCAAGCATCGTGGAGTCAAAAGCAAGCATTGTGGAACTGGAATTCCATAACATCTCCATGTCAAGTTGATGCATTAGATCCTCTTGCCAAGTAGAGGAATTCAAGGCATCCATGTGTGAGAAGCAGTCAGCACTTTGATCATGAGGAGTGCTCATTGCTTGAGGAGGGTAACTCCAATCAACTTGCAATTGCAAGGGGTTCGTTGATGGGGTGGAGGAAGGCGATATGAGTGAAGAGGTGGTACTAGGAAGGGGAGGGGTGGCGATGGTCTTGGTGAGATTGGTGGAGTTGGAAGAAGGGGAGGGGGCGGCGGCGTGTAAAAGGGGGAAGTTGAGCTTGGCACGGTCTCCACGGAGGCGGTGGGCGGCCCGGTCGTAAGCGAGGGCGGCGTCGAGGGCGGAGTCGAAGGTGCCCAGCCACAGGCGGGTTCTATCGCGGGGCATCCTGATCTCTGCCACCCACTTCCCCCAGTGCCTTTGCCTTACACCCCTATAAAGCTTCGGCTTCCCACCTGCAGCAGCCTTGCCTTCTTTTTGCTTCATGTGCAGCAAAACCTCGTGCTTAGTGGAAGCTGCAGCAATTATACTAGCACTCTTACCTGCTCCTCGACTAATCCCTTCTTTTCTTTTTTCTCGTTTCTTTACCACAATTGAGCTTATCTGGCTTTGTGAGCCCCCCTGCATACCCCAAATGTGCACTCCCTTGTTCAGTATTGTTGGGTGATCGCATTGCTCATGCAGCATTATGCGCCCGCCTGCATTAGAAAACCCTAAATTATCACTTGCTGCAGCTGGCAGCCAGCGCTTCTCCAAACCTTGGGCCAATTCTGCGTTGGATTTGGGTTCCTCTTTAAGAGAAGACAGGGTATAAGCAGAATCATGAGCTAGTATGTTAGAGTTGTATAGAGGTAAGGAACTCTGATATGTACCAGGGGTTTTATTAACTGTTGCAGTACTTGGGTGGTCACTATGGGTCCTTATATGATTGGAGACCCCTCCTCTTGGGTCCTCATTAGCATAGGAGCCCACTCTTAGCTCGGGAAAGTGCAGAAAAGAGGGCATGCTATCGCCCAAATTAGAGTGCTCTGAACAGTGATCCCCTACATCAAGAAACAAGCCATGGCAAAAGAGTTTAGGGTTGGGTTTGGTGCGAGTTAGAGGAATGGTCTCACTGGGAACTACCATGTTGAAAACGCTAAGCAGTTCACTGTGTCATGGATTGCACATATCTGGTGTGCTTCACAACACTAGTAGTTGTTGCTTGGTTTGAATCTAGGTGGCTGGCTAGCTAGCTAACACTGTGCACTCCAACAAAGCTCAAAGGTATACTTTATATATTGAACCTTACGGCACCCACATGTTCGTACATTTGGTATCTCAAGTTGCACGCCCCATCTACATCTGGACGTAAATAAGTGCTGGTGGGCAGAGTACGGCATATGGGCCAGAAGGGCCTATGAAGGTAGTAGAAAAGCAAAAGCAGAAACTCTATCATGGCAGCACTCATGACATGCCATGATAGTATTGGTGGTCAGAAAAAGCCTTGAGTAGGAAGAGGGAGTCCGATGGGTACAACAACAGATCTTTGCAGGAATATGTAGGTATGCGTGCAGTGCAAGAAGGGAGGGGGGGGCGCAGAGCAAGTAGCAAGGGGGCTATCATGAGACAATGAAAGAAGCTCTATGTATGTGTGGGGGTAGGAAGGGCTGACCTGAGTGCAAGCAAAGGTAAAAAAGGTGACAAGTTGGGGGGGGGGGTGCGTGGCCTATTCACACACACAAATGACAGTGAGAACAGACAGGGACGAGGGCGATGTCTGCTTTGGCAGGATGTGTAGCGATCACACTTTGAAGCAAGCAGGCTCATTTAAAACTACCTTCCCATCATCGCATTTCTGTGGAGATGAAAAAGTAGGCTTTTTCTGCCTTAGCCCCCCGGCTTTAAAAAAAGAGAGGAGAAAACTTCGTTATCCCAGTACGTGCAAAATCATGCATGAGCAAGATGACGACCGCCATCACGCCCCCCTCCACTTGTATCCCACAGCACACGTGCAAAGGTCCTCCCATTATCCATACTCTACAATCTCACTTCCAAGGCCTGTTACACAAAGAGCTCACCCATAGCTATTGATGTTTTCTCAGGTCTCTCTCTCCCCACACCCACATGTGTTTGTGGGAGCCGGAGCGCATGCCTTCTTTTTGAAGAGTACAAAAAAGCCAAGGCATGCACACGTGCCTTTCAACTTGAGTATCCTTGAGCACTATTGGACCTTCTCTCTACACCTCGGAGCAAGTGCTAGAATTCGAAGGTTGTAGAGTGCAGTACCCTTCCAAAGGGCCTTTACCCTTCAAAAAGAAGGGTCACATGACTCGTCTCACAAGTGTCCTTCAAAAGGAATTAGAGTCGAGAATATCCTGGAAGAAACTTCAAAGTTAAGAATACCCTTTTTCAAAAGAAGGGTCATACATAAAATTGTGCTTCAAAGGAATTTTAGAGTTAAGAATATCCTGGAAAAGAAACTTCAGAGTTAAGAATACCCTTTTTCAAAAGAAGGGTCATACATAAAATTGTGCTTCAGTGGGAATTATATATATGTATTCATAAAGTTGCTATAGCTAGAGTCTAGAATGCTCAATGTGGCTAAACTAGTTGGACATGAATGATTAATTGTAGCCTCGTGCCTCTATCGATTTGGTGTAAAGATGGAATATTTGCATTAAAATTGGACCTAACCTACTCACTGCCCCCAATGCTTTCAACGTACCGCATGAATGATCAATTGTAGCCTCATGCTTGTATCAATTTGGTGTAAAGATATAATATTTGCATTAGAATTCGACCTAACCTACTCACTACCCCTAGTGCTTTCAACATGCTAGAGAGAATCGAAGAATATTGCAAGATCATAAACTAGAGATATTTCATGAGCGGGTTTCTACAAAGAACATAAAAGAATCTAGATTCTAGTCATTTTAAATTGATTGAGCTTTGACATCTATAGTGCTTCATTATTTGAGGGTTGTAATACACACACATGCAACCCATCCACTTAAGACTTCTAGCCTCTTACACATTCTTGCTTTGACCTCCTGCACATTCTTACTCCAGCATTTTATGAGAAGTCATATTAATTTAGTCACGTGTCCAAGCATAACCCAGGCCATCAGAATGACCAGGCAACGCACCACCAAGAGCACGTGACCACCAACCCCCCTTGGGCACTACAACAACAAACCCCCCAACATTCTATTGTGTGTTACTCCCTAAAAATACCAATCGAGGGAGATGAAGGTGCAACTCTAGCGTATCTATGGCTCTTCGACTTCCCATGTTTCTACAGATGGGATAATCCAACACACCTTCTAAGTATTCCATGCTTGAATTGCCTCCAACACCCTCCTCTTTTCGAGCCACCATAAGCCCGATCTTGATACCATGAGAAAAGCCACAGTAGTGCCACCACATCCAAGCACAACCCAGCCCATCATGAAAACTAGGCAATGCACCACCAAATGGCATTCTAGTGTTCAGTTTATATTGGCGATCATATCAAAAGAGATGAATTTATTGAGTTTGAAATTTCAAGAAAATGATGCGGATATAACTACTATATATCCTAGCAAGTATTTTAAGAGAGATATTGTCATGAGAAAAAGTTGGAGTGGCTCAAAGTTATTATCTGTGTGGCTTTCAAATGTTGAGAATGAAGTTTTTTTTTTTACAAGGACAAAGAAGGCTCGGATACACTTACATGTTCTTTATTATACCTCCCTTCTTGTAAGTGGGACAGGGGGAGCGTGGATGATATAGTATCTTTGGTTAAATCTTTTGTTGTAAGGCTTATGTCTAACTTGGAGATGCAATTTTATTACTTTTCTTTGTTTAACACTACAAAACTCTTCTCGCCCAAAAACTCTCATAGAGATGGAAATATTCACCACTCACAAGTAAGAGTTTTTTTTAATAGATCTATTGACCAATTTTGTGTGTGGGTCCTTGCAAAGCATTGGTCAAAAGCAATGAGAAATAGTATTCTTCTCATTTGTTTCAAATTTATATGAAACATATCCTTCCATGGGGCTTACTGAATCATGGTAGCAATGTGGTTCTTCATAAGTTCAAAATGTAACAAATGTTTCTTTCACTATATAAGCTATGGCAAATTGTTGTGGCACTACTAGCTAGCTCGGTCTAAAGTGAGAGAATTCTCTGAGCAAAATATAGTCAGAAGCACCTGAAGATGTTGTTTGGGCTTGAAGAATCTTGTGACATGCTAATTTTTATCGAAAGAATTCAGGATTGGAACAACAACTTTGAAGTGTCGAAAAGGAGACCCAGGGGTTTCACTCCTGAAAAAATTGATGATGTCACATGCATGTGCATGCATGCACATGAGACCTTTTTAAAGAAGGTTCGTTTTAGTATTTCCATTTATAGGAGGTGCCTAATTATTAGGTACTAGTGTATTCAACTTATGATAGGCATGTAAATATTCATGTTTAAAAAAATGTATGCATCATAGGAAATTGTATGTAGAATGTGCACATGTAATTAGTTAGCTATAATAAGCTATAAAATTTAGTAATTGGCCTTAGAAAAAGGCATTTAATATGAATAGCTATGTTAAGTTAATTAGAATTTAGAATAAAACACAGGCTCATGTCTCGAATCTCGATGACTCGGAATGCGGGAAGCTTTTGATGGCTGTACAACTTTTTAAAATTTATCTTGTGACCAAATGTGGCGATCGGACCGCCCAGCTTCTCCACGGACGCGTCTGAACCCACCCCAAGACTTTTATCTAAGGTTAAACCTTAGAGAATGGCCAGCGCGTTCTACACCCATGGGCTGTTGAATTGCAGTGGTGGATATCTGCCCGTTTGTCTAGAAGTGACGAGTCCCCTAGTGATCAGGTGTTCACACATAGTGGACTGTTTTATCTCCTCCTTTGGGATTTAATGACCTCTTGCACACGTTGACACCAACACCTTCATGAAAATTCCATGTGGCACTTCTTTACAACTTTTCAAGGGACTTACATAGTTTAGAGACTTCATTTTGGAGCATGAGGGAGATTGCTTGGGCCAAGTTAAAACCTACTTGGCTACGATCTGGATAAATGCTTGGTTGTGCTTTTGAAAAATGCATTACACCAGCTAGAAAGTTATTTGTAGATGCTTGGAGAGGCTTAAAACATTGCTTTTTGGCTTTGAGTTGGGGGGTGATTATATAAGCTTTTAGACACATTAGCAAAGCCTTTTCTCCAAGTTGTGCTTTTTTGAAAGAGATTATAAATTGTGTTCTTGCCTCTGATAAACATCATATCATGATGCTCATTGAGCGTGAAGGGAGGCCAACTTGCATACTTTCCAAGATGTTCTTCGAGCTGACAATGACAAGAGCATGCCTTACATGATGAATTTGTGAATTCATTGGTGATGTTGATGTTCAGTAACCATTTAAATTATGGTGTCATACTTGTTCCAAGGGATTTAAATGAGTATCCTATGACTTTCACATATGAATCCCCCTCCCCTCAAAACACCCAAGGTCGCTTTCAAGCTAAAATCTAACACAATGACTCCTCATTTATTAGGGTGCTTTTGTACGTCTACTCAAGGATAGTCTTTTTCTCATCTTTTAATGGGAGCTTTTTGATCATGCAATTGTTTTTCTGCGTGCCAATCCACATGGTGTTTTTTGTAATTTTTTCCCATCACAACATATTGTCATCCAAGAGATCATGCTTAACAAAAGCCACCCCATAAACTCCTTCAAAGATTCTCACTTATGAAGTAATTTTCTTCCACCAATCAATATACTCTTGTGTGAAGTGGTTTTTTAGCCTTAAGAAACTAAGAAATCATAATATAAGAAAAGGTCATCATGTGGCTTCACCCTTTTAAACCACTCAAGAACTACACCAAGTGGGTGGTTACCATGGACTTTCTTGTAGAGGCAAATTGTAATCTAAGAAATTGCGCTACTGAAAATCCATTTCTTTAGTTACTCCTTGAATGATTCTTAATAGTATCTAGGTTAGTTTTATTAGGAACTCAAAAAGGGCCTCATTAGTAAGCCTAAACATAGTGACTATAGTCCTAAAAATGGATACATAGTCCCATATTATGTTGACCTCTTAGATTACCAGCTCAGCAAAAAAGTGACAAAAAATTTTCAAATTATGTATTCTTTCTCAAAAAGTTGTGAAAACCCCATCAAAGTTTCCCCATGCCTATCTGTGATCAAAATTAACTATTTTATTCTTTAAATAGTTATAAACTAAGGCCATAATATGCTAGTTTCAGCTTCTCAAGCATCCATGCCCTTGTCCCCCTTACTTTCGCCCGATGGATCCAGCCACCTTCACACATGCATAACCCCCCACCCCCCAAAAAATGAACTTCTTATATAGTTCCCTCTTCTTTCCTCAGCTTGACTTTTGTACTCCCCTCAACCTAAGCTATTGTAGTGCATTGTTCTCCTTTCCTCCCTCCCCTCATCTCCTACTCTCTCTCTCTCTCTCTCTCTCTCTCTCTCTCTCTCTCTCTCTCTCTCTCTCTACACGCACACACACACACACACACACACACACACATGCAAAAGAAAAATGTGTAAAATCACCCTTCCGTTCCTTTTAGAAGCTAGGCACATCGAGTTACACACAAATACGCATAAAGATGTACGTATGTATGTACATGTATGTATGAGTACGTGTACGTGAAATCCATTGAAACCATACATACCACAACTGGAAGATATATGTACGTATGAGTACGTGTACGTATGAGTACTACATGAAATCCATTGAAACCATACATGCCACAACTAGAAGATATGTGTAAGTGTGTGCACGCCTATGAATGCATGTCACATACACACATGTAAAAATGTGTCTGTGTATGCGCACGCACCCATGATATCCATAGATACTGGTCAACTTGCCAAACTAATATATAAAAACATCGTGATTGCCATATATATCCATATAGAAGCATCTACAAATCCATAAAATGATGAGTATCTTAACACACATGAACACAACCTCAAAACAATCTTCAGACAACTGGATTATCTCTCCTTGGTAGCCTATATCCCGTGCCTACATCTGGCAAAATGTATGCCATAAAAAATATTAGCATTGAAAATATAACTCTCATAGAAAAAAGTTGGATAAGGATAAAAGCTTACAAAACTCATTTGGTGGATCAATATTTGAAGCGAACGGCGTTTGAACAGGCTTGTAAACAACAAATCAAAAAATTATGTATTGTCCAGTGCCTATGCACCGAAAATCTAACTTATCAGGCTTTTCATAATCCACAAACATTACACGTACATGAAGCTGATCTGCAACCTTCCACAATCGTAGATTGTAAACTCCTACTAGGAGCCCAAAGCTCTCATCGTAACTGTCTCGACCATACAAACCCAACAATAATCTAGGTTCTAAAAAGTGAAGATATTCCCTGTTTGCAAATGAATGTTTCAATAAAAATAGAAATTAATCCAACAAAACACAAAAGCTACATAAAAAAAAAGTTTGTATATATATCGTAAAACACCAGTGCTCTCTGACAGTTTGATAATTAGAGATGCTGTTGCTTGGCCTTCCCAAAATGGAGGGTCTACAGTTCAACTCTATGAATATTAAATAAATCTTGAAAAACAATAATACCTAAATTATAGCAAACATCTAAAACATTTACTTTCAATATCTTGTCCCATCACGATAAACGAACGAAAATGATCTCCTTGCCACATCCATCCTAAGCAATATATCCCTGATATCAAATCTCTCTCTCTCTCTCTCTCTCTCTCTCTATATATATATATATATACATATATATATATATACATACACACACACACACACACACACACACACAAATAAAAATATAAGGGCACTGTATATAAAAGCAATCCTGTATATAAAAGCAATCCAAAAACAAACAAAGACTGCACTTGCACACCTTCAGAAACATTCTCCAATCAAATGCTTCCTTCATTGCACAAAGAAAGGTATAAATGTAATCTCTTACATCTGTAAACTGCCATTTACATTTAAATTCTTTGACATGCCATTTGCAAAACCTCCTTGTAGCCTCAACATTGGTTGTGAAGAGTTAATTTGAACCTATTGTGCCACTTTTATATTCCACAATATGCTTTACACACACTTTCACTGCATTGGATGATCTAACACGTGATATAGCGACGTACAGTTGTCCATGTGTGAATACTTGTGTGGCTAGATAAAGTCCCAATACACTCAATGTTTATCCTTGGGACTTATTTATTGACATACCAAAAGCTAACCTGACACGAAATTGCCTCCTTCTCATGTCAGACGGCAATTGAAGCATAGTAGACACAAATGTTATCCTCGGAATAAAGACTCTGTCTCCAATGTTTGTACCTGTAATGATTTCTACTTCTATCACCTTTGAGCTAAATTGCTTGCATATCAATCTGGTACCATTACAAAGTTCTTGTCAAGGGTCCAAATTGCGGAGTAAAATGATAGGCGCATTAATCTTTAGAAGTGAGCGGTGAGGAGGGTAACCACCACCTAAGCTCAAACTATTCAAGTACTCAATTGGATACAGTATTGTGTCATTCTCGCACAAGAAACAATAGAATATGCACTAAGGTATTCTCTTTCAAGACCAGGCAATGAACTCAAGGCTAGTTCACTGATCTCATCAACCTCTAAATTTTGTGGTGCAAGAATAGCACGGTCTTTGATGAAGAAGCATGCATAATCCTCAACTCTATAAAGATCTTTGTATACCCATTCTACCAAACTCAAAACAGATTTGCCATGGATCAACATTTGCGATGGAATTACTACTCTGCCTTCATTGTTTGGCTGACCTATAGTGCCATCCCCAATTTGTAATGTCCATTTAACAAATTCATGTTCTATACCATAGTAAGCACTCTATCTAACCCGCATGTTTTGGGTGAGGTTTAAAACACTCACATATCTCCAAATATGTGACTAGCATAACGTTGCATCAACAATGTCTTCGCACGATACCTTTGGCACAACTGGTAAGATTTGCCTAAAGTCACCACCAAAAAGCATAAATTTTCCACCAAACACTGTATCACTTTGCATAATGTCCCTCAATGTCCTGTCCAGTGCTTCATATGCGTACCTATGCATCATTGGAGCCTCGTCCCAAATGATTAGCCTTGCAAGCTTCAACACCTCGGCCAATGGGCTATTAGCTTTGATTCCACATGTGCTAGAAGCATTGAGTACCAATGGAATTTTGAAATGTGAGTGAGCTGTACGACCATTTGAGAGTAATAATGTGGCTATTCCAAATGATACACATGCCAAGGCAACGTGTTTCTCTCCACGCAATCAAGATAGCAAGGCATTGTAAAGATAAGTTTTTCCTGATCCACCTGGTCCATCAAGAAAAAAAACACCACCCTAGTTCAAAGAAATGGCTCTAAGGATAGTATCAAATGCTCTTGATTGATAACTATTAAGACTCCTTTCCATGGAAACAGACAAATCAGCCTGCTGAACAGAATCAAACATCATCTCTTCCATCAGCAAACCATTGTTGAACAGTGGCAACACTTGATCTATCTGGAGTAGACAACCCTTCACCTAACTGCTTTCCATACTGGTGTAAGAGACCTTGCATGTGCAACAAAGCCTGATTCTTTGCTATAGAGTGACAAACGCACCATCGACACACCCTCTTTGTAGCAATGAATGCAAAACATCTTCCGAAAGTTTGGTAGAGAATTTGTCACAAAGCTGCCCAGGGTATATAGGCTCACAAAAAACCATTATAATGACAAACAATCGACGCAATTGAAATCATGTATTCTGAATTGCAGCTTCATAGAGACACATGCACCACTCCTCATCACTCTCCAACATCCCTCTGGCTTCACATGCAGCTTTAAAACATGGATACAAATGTCCATTCACACTGTTCGCAAATCCTCAAAAGATTTGCACCCTTTGCACACTGAGTAGCATCCGTAAAGTAATATTGCTCACACCTGCACTTGGACTAACATTATACATACGTCCAATCATATTTTCCCTTTTCCTTTTAGTCCATGAGCAAAGAGCCGAATTCCACACCCACTTGTAAGGGAAATCAACATATAGTATGCTATTTGCACCTGCATACAATTGATTGGCTTTGAACTATTCAGTGAGAGATATTCTTTGGTTTCTGTCACAACTAATCACATCACGCAAGTCATCCTGGTCATTGAAAAGCACATTACGGTGCATTGGGAGATGAACATGTAACCTTTGTATATCGGGCTTTTCATCGTGCAAATCATATTGATATATGCGCCAACATGCCTCTGAAACAGAAATGTATCGTGCATCTAGATATTGACTAGCCTCATCAATAACCCCATTTCTGTCTTGCAGCTCTATAGTAGCTCTATCATGTCCTTTTATACATACTTATACAAATATTTTACAGACGTAATAGTAGAGTATACTTCTATGTTAATATGGGCTTTGTACCTCAAAGAGAGAAAAGGGTTATATGGAACAACCCATTGACTATCCACCCTATAATCCTTCACCTAGATGAAACTACCATCATCTCATCACATGTAAGTTGGATACCCATTGTCATCAATGCTAGTACTCTCGCAAAAATTCCGAGGATACCAATGTTTGCAACTTCCATTAACCATGCAAGGAGAGCGCATATTCAGTTCACCACATGGTCCATGGACATTGCAATGACTAATTATGATGTGCAACTCTGGAAACATCACCTTGTCAAAGGAAGTTCAGCACACACCAACATATCATAGTGAGGGATCTTAATCAGTTTGCATCTACTTTCCAAAATCAATAATATATGTGCATGTGGCAAGCCTCTTTTTTGAAATTCAATAATAGAAAAAAATCCCAATACCATTCCAAATATTGATTTTTTCACCAATAAGTGCATCATGTCCTTATGCTTCGCATAAAAGACCCGTGCAGTCAAGTCGGGTCGATCTTGGGCAACCTGACGACCCGACAATAAAGCATTGGTTATTTCATCCCACTTAGGATTGCAAGTAAAGGTGATAAATAGGTCAGGTTTAGCCATCTTTCTAACAACAGCCATTGAATCTTGGTACAATTGATGCATATATCTAGCCCCCCAGTATATGTAGATGGCAGTACCACCCTGCATCCAGCAATGTCTGCAAAGACTCTATTAACTCCATCACTTAAATTAACCATATTTGCAAGACCTTGGTATACTTCTGCACGCAATGCTTTCTGATTATTGTGTATCCATACTAATCTAGATTCTTCCATGCTACTAAATGCATCAACGATGTACTGTTGCAAAAGACGACCACCGCGTAGAAGGCATGCATTTGTATCTTCCCTAATATGTAGCCTATAAGCATAATATTGTCGTTGAGTTACGCTATTTGTATCCTCATTTGAGCCTTCTCTATTGAGTGGAATCCCAACATGCCAACCATCCTCTCCTTGAGGAAATAGACATTAGGGCCAAAAACGTCTCAAAATGGGCTGTGTAAGGAATTTCGCTAACTTGCTAATTAGTAGAATGTTGACGGTCAAAACGGCTCCAAATTTAGCCGTTTTGGGTATTTAAAGCGTATCTATCTGATTGAATACGTATCTAAGTGCATATTTTAAAATCTAAAAAAATAGATCGTTTTCATGCTACTCTTTAATGGCTCGTCTCAAAATTTGTCCTCTTTTAGTGACTACGCGGCAAAATGACCATTCTCTCCAAACGCGCTCTTATCCATTCTCCAAAAAAATTTCACTCCTCTGCTTCTCTAAAAATTTCACAAGCTACATCTCATTCTCATTCTTCTGTGTCTCTCATGATCTAATAGCTCTGCTTATATTTTTTGCTCGGTTAGTAATGAGTGATACATCTAATCGTAAGTTTCATTTGAACATCAAGCTCAACCAAGAGTATGCAACTACACGGAGTGTCTACCAAAGATCCCTTTCATGTGCAAATGAAGCTCAACATCTTCGCAACGAAGGAAAGAAGCATATTGACCTATGGACAGATGGAAGTCTATATCCACCGGATCCCAAAACAAGAAGGTATCCTTCTTTTCACACACCACATGATTTGATTAGATTTGTTGGTGATGGGGAGGATGGCTTACTTGGTTATAGTTCAAGACTATCTCAATCACATATTAATTATGCAGAATATACTACATATCTTCAAAATACTTCATCTTTGAATGCAACAAAAATTATAGAACTTGAAAACAAAATAGTGTCTTTGAAACAAGAAAATGATCAATTGAAAACCTTAAAAGAAACTCCAATAGGATTAAGAGCACGAGTAAAACGAATGCGGGATGTAGTTAACTTAACAGAGAGATCTGGACAAAGAAAAAAAAGGTTAAAACTTGTAAGAGATCATGTTACTAACCTTCTAGGATTTGACATGTCTAATGCTCAGGAAAGGGTAAGATTTTTGAATGAGCTTATGAATAGGTCGGATATCTTGAAACTTTTAGAACTTCCTGAAAATCAAACTAAAAAAAAACTGGTCTTTCAACATCTATTAAAAGATATGGACTTATTAGTCCAGCCTTCCCAAATGCAAGAAGTTTGTGACACAGTGGGAGTGAGTAGAAAGGGATACAGAGCCATCTCTAAAACCTGGTTCAGGGTCCTTAAGTATTACAAAATCAAAGCTTTTGGGTTGCCTAGACCTCACAATGTTGGAAAATATAGAACTCTGTTAAATGAGGAAATTTCTAAACATTTCGGAGAGTATTTCCATATTGAGGGAACAATGCCATATGAGAGACAAAAAAAAAAAATCATCTTTTGAATACAACGTTTATAATAATATTTGGATGAACATTAGAAAAGTCCAATCTTTTATGGTGAGATATTACAACATAAGAGAAATAGATTGTGAAGGAAAACTTGTATTTGTTTTAAAATTAGATGAAGCTCAAATCCAAAAATGTCAAAAAATGGAAAGAATATCTATATCCCTAATGAATAAAGCATTGGACTATAGTCAAGGTAAGCTTGATTCTCCATACCACAAAACTCAATCAGAAATGGAGCTATGGTGGATTGGATCAGCTCAGGTACCAGTAGAGAGTCATGAAACATTAAAGTGGCTCTTCTCAAAAACAGACATTCCTTCAGTTATTCAGAGCCAAAATACAGGTGAACACCTTCATGTTGACGACATAGGTGATTTCATTGTGGAATGGCATTTGAGTGCCGACCTCAAGGCGTTGAAGTGTATGTTTGGTGTATGTGGAGGAGCAAATACCAAATATCCATGTCTTTATTGCATGGCAAGCACAGGGACAAGAGAATGGCTTGCAGAAAATGAGATTGGAAAACCACCATCCAGAAATAATGTGAATGTTGTCGATTATCCAACTTCTATTAAAATATGGGATCCAATTCTACCAATACATTTGAAAAATGTGCATATATGTACATTGCATGCAGAGATAAGAATCTTGGACAAATTGCTCAGACTTCATCTGGACTATGCATATTCTATTAAGCCGACTAAACTTGCAGATGAGTGCATAGAAAAGTGCGAAGCCTTGCTCTCTCAAATGGGTTTTCATGGTGGGGAAGTGCATCTTAAAAAAGATCCTGTTCTTTCTGGAGGTACAGGTGATGTTCTGCAAGATGTTTCAATGGGAGGAGCAAAAGCGAGAAGATTTTTGAGCAACCATGACACCAAACAAGTCAACGCAATGTGGAACTGTTGGAAACAGCTATGTGTCATCACCACAAATGTCAAAAGTAGACCAGATGTAGCCAACAAACGTATGGAAGTTTGGATAAAACTCGACAATTTTTTCAAAGTCCTTAGACGACAAGTTGGTTCAAATACTTATGCAGATGATTTCAAAAACGCAATAAAGCTTTTGATCAAAGCTATCATAGATGCCTGGGGAGAAAAAGACATAACTTATTACTTGGTGAGTATTCAGACTTATCAAAACAATAATAAATTGGTGTGTCCAGACTTATTACTTGTAATTTCTTAAATGTACTAACAAAAATTGTCTTGTAGCATATTCTTTACTTGCATGGACCATATTTTGCTACAGAAGGACCACTTGCAACATGGAATACACAAGGAATGGAAAAGTCTCATTATCAAGCGAGAACTTCCTTTTTTAGATGTACCCGAAGAGGAGGAGGTGGACAAAGAAGAAGCAATGCACTAAACGAATTATTCAATTGGTTCTACAGGAGGCAATTACAAAGGATGAGAACAAAGACCCAGCAATCTGAAACTACACCAACACCTCAAGAAAGAGACTAATGATTACTAACACATTTGTACCTCTAACAAAAACTTTTGCTGAAATAAAATCGGTCCTTGCAAAATATTGTGTACATTAGTATTTGATTCTCTTGGAACTACTTGGCATGTCACCTCTGTATCTCAAAAATTTTCTCCTTCTATAACCTCCAAGAAGATTGATATCTGACACCTCAGCTGCAGCTGCATAGCTAGAGTAGCAAAGAAAGTATCCTGCTCTTGAGGCATTGAAACCTGCAGCATATCCAAAGATTCTAAGAGCAGCAGCTCTCTCCAGAAGCAAAACCTTGTTAGAATTTATTTGAAGGGGAGTATATCCCATGAACCTTGACAACACCTTCAAGGCAAATATTGGCAACTCAGCATCTTCAGAGAAGTTCATGTGGAGTGCACAGAACACAGCCTTATCCAATGTAGGCAAGTAGTGCATGAGAGCAGCTGAAGGCCTTCTTGACCTAGTTTCTGTGGATTTCACTCTGCTGCCTCTAGCTCTTCCCAGAAAATCATCCTTATCAAGCAATTCAATCTGCAAGACAAAAACCTCAAATAAAAAAAATTACAATCACAATAACATTTAACAAAAGATTAAATGGAAGCTACCTTCTGCAACTCATCCTCAATTACTACTTTGTCTTTCATCAAGTTGCATGAGCCAACCCTTTCCACTTTATCAGAATCTGCCTGAAGCTTGAAATCTCTGCCAAAAGACTCAATACCTAACTCAATAAGCCTGTTCTCAAAATCCTCATCACTCAAGGAAGGTTTCCCCTCTTCCATTTTTTTAAGGCACAAGGCAAGTGCATCATTAGCAGGGATAAATGAGTTGTCAGATGTTTGCAAATCAAGTGCCAAAAACTCTTCCTTTGGCTCTACTTCTGTATCAATAAAGTCTTTGGCCACTTCACAAGCTTCTGAAATTGCTGCAATACAGTAGTCTTCTCTGATATTGAAGAGACATTGAAGATAGGAAAGAGGAATAAAATCTTTCTCATTGATATAGAAGAAAGGAAGGTTTGGAAGAGTAACAGAGGATTCAGATATGCTTGCTTCCTCTGAAGGCTCTTCAGTAATAGTGGAAGCCCTAAATTCTGCAACATCAAGATTGGCACTTTCTCTCTCCTCAGCTTGAACATCAATTTCTTCCTCTTCTAAAACTTCACATTTCTCTAACTTTGAAACTGTGGTGACATTTAAGTTTTCTTCCTCATTATCTGCATCAATTTCTGGTTGTTGCTCTTTATCCTGTATTTCTGCTTTCAAAAATAGGAAGAAAAGAAAGGAAACATCCTTGGGGACAAGGTTGCAATGCTTTTATGGATTGGACAAGAAATAAATGAAGGGCATGTGAAAGAGGTTCTATTTGAAAATCTACTGAACCTCTTTGTTACTTTGGCTTTCTCCACAGATAGCTGTGTAAAATCTGTAAGGTGACAAAAATCATGGTCTCCGATACGAAAACAATGAGCTTGAATTGACATTTCAAATTGCTTGTACTCATCTTCAAGAATGTCCTTTAGCTTCAACAAAACATCTGAAAGAGAAAACCTTGGATTGAAAATCTCCACTGCATCAACGTATATCTTCATATCATGACCATCTTGCAAAATAGCATTCAAGAGTTTCTCACTTGGGCTTTCTTCAACAAGTTCATGTCGACCCGCAACACCTTTACTCATTGAGATATTCGAGAAAAATGCCTGAAAAATTCTGATGAGCCAGAACGAAGCGAAAATGAAAGGTCCAAAAAAATTGGAATGCCTCTATCGCTTGGTGCGGGCTTTGACAATTCCAAGGTCTCGAAATAAATTTTGAGTTTGCAAAATAGGGCTAGGAAGAGAATACGGTGCACAGCTTGATTTGACGCAAATAAGTGGTCCAAAACTGGGGAAAAAAATTAAAAGTGAGTTTTGAAAAATATATGTTGCGTGATTAAAACACATTAAATAGTGACCGTTTATGCCACGTGGCAATAATGATTACATGCCACGTGTACCCAACGGTACTTTGTACGACATATCCGAGGTATAAAAAGTTAATATTGTTGAAAATATTCATATTTTTCTCCGACACTGTATCAAGCGAAAGCAGGCTACCTTTTATTTCCCAAACCTACTTTTCCCATATCAAGCGATTTCACAATTCCCTGCCCGAATCAAGCGATTACGCTCATCCGAGATCCTTGGATTCTCCTCATCGCTTCGTTCGGGACTTCTAGTTTTCTTTATTTCCTGCCCGAATCAAGCGATTACACTCATCCGATTCTCTTGGATTCTCCTCATCGCTTCGTTCGGGACTTCTAGTTTTCTTTATTTCCTGCCCGAATCAAGCGATTACACTCATCCGATTCTCTTGGATTCTCCTCATCGCTTTGTTCGGGACTTCTACTTTTTTTTTATTTCGTGCCCGAATCAAGCGATTATCACTTTCCATTATCTTTGGATTCGCTCTATCGCTTCGTTCGGGCTACCTCATTTCTTTGTCCTATTAAACAAATCGCTTCATCTGGTCTCTTTTTTAAGCTTCAATGGCAAGGACAAAGCAGACTGCAAGGAAAGTCTACCCACCATTGGAGACTGAAAAAGCTGAAGACAAGCCAGGACCTTCCAAACAAGAAGAGCCTCTTCCAAAGCCTCGTGCGAGGGCGACAGCAAGAAAGAGATTGAATTATCAGGTGAAGTCCTTAAGAGAGATAAGAGCAGCACAGAAATCTACAAGTCTTATCATCCCTCGACTGCCATTTACTCGGGTTGTCAGGGACATATCAGAAAGGTTAGTTGGCAAAATGAGAAACACAAATCTTCAGAAAGTTCGATGGGAGACCCAGGCCCTCATGTGTCTTCAAGAGGCTGCTGAAGATTTTTTAATCGACTTTATGAATGATGGCTACATTGCTGCTGCATTTGCTCATAGGATCACTCTTATGAGCAAAGATTTTGTGCTGGTGTCCAGACTTAGATATAAGTTTGACAAAGCTTTGGAGCCTATTCCAAGTCAAGATATGAGAGCTTTTGAAATTCTTAATATCCCTCCAGCAAGGCAACCCAAGCAATCTGTTGTTATTGAAGATATTTCTCATCCTTATGATACAAGAAAAGCTCAGGATATCAAAGAAGAAGTTGAAAAAGAGAGAGAGCAGGAGAAAATTTCAGAGGATGCCATTCTTTCTCAGCAAGCTGAAATTCTCCATTCATCCAATTCAGAGCTTTATCAGAATGTGACAGGTCAAATGATAGTAGATGTGTCCATGCCTGGAGAGGATGAGGTGTATTGTGACATTGCCCCTGAGGACACAAGCATGCTTGTGAATCCTAATATTGAGATATCTGACACAGTCCTCTTCATTTGTCTGAGGTTTGTGTGGATTTGCTTTTGTTTTCTTGATGAATTTCTCAGAAACCATATTTTGTTGACATGTTTTGTTTGTGTCTCCAGATGTCTTATGAGGGATCTTCATGAATCAATGGCTGTGCAAGTGACAATTCTTGATCCCCTTGTTACACAGTGCCTTTTCAATAGGCAAGGGGATCTTGTAAGTTTTCTCAAAAACTTTGATATGCTTACCTGCAATTACATTGTGTACCCTTATGTTGAAGTGTAAGACTCATACTCAATTACCTTTTGCCTATTATAGACATGACAGTATTCATAACTAATTTCAGTACTCATATTATCACAGAGGCCATTGGAGTCTTATTATCATCAATCTATTGGATAGAGATGTGATCTTTATGAACTCTTTGGCATCCATCCATGGGAGAAGTAAAATGTAAGAATCAACTTTTCCATGGGTTGACCCTCAAATTTCTTGCATGATTTCAATTATTTGGTTGACCCTCAAAATTTTATGTTTGCAGTGCTGCCAAACTTATCTTGAGTTTTCTAGCTTCTACCTATGTAGACTACAAACTTGAAGATTTTAAGTACTTCAATCAGGAAGTTCCCTTGCAGAAAGACTCAACATCTTGTGGATGGATGGTTCTTGCTAATGCTTGGAGATTTCTTGAGTCAAGATTTAGAATGACAACACTTCCTGTAAGTTCATGAATGAAAACCATTGATTGATTTAGTGAATACATTTAGTGACCTGTTTTCTTACTTTCTTATTTTCTTTTGTCTTAGTTGCATGAGTATCTAGATTCTTGGGTAAGTTGGGTAAGGGAGAAGGCAGTGTCCATGGTTTTGAGTAGATCCATCAATCCATATGATCCTGATTCTCCCTTTCCACCTAATAAAGGAGCCAAGGATACAACTTCAAAGAAAAGGAAAAGGGAGAAGAAGGAAAGCAAAGACAAGGATGACTCATTCAAGAAGGAAAAGACCTCTGCCAAAGAGAAGAAGAAGAGAAAGAAGAGCCCTACTAAGAGCAAATCTTCCAAGGGGAAAAAGAGCCATTCTAAAGAGAAGAGCCATTCTAAAGTAAAGATCCCTCAGGCTACAGAGAAGATCCCTACCCCCCTGTTAAAGAGAAGAGCCCTAGCCCACTTGCTAAAGAGAAGACCCCTAGCCCTCCTGCCAAAGAGATGAGCTCTTCACCAGCTCAAGGGAAGACACCTATCAAAGAGAAAATCCCTAGTCCTCCTACCAAAGAGAAGAGCTCTTCTCTAGCTCAAGAGAAGACACCTATCAAAGAGAAGACCCCTGTCAAAGAGAGGAGTGCTACTAAAGGTCTTCCTTTTCACTCACCAGTGAAATTTAAAATTCAGAAGCGTCATTTGTCCAACAAAGGTAGTAAGAGGGCAAATGTTGGCTCTCCATTAAATTTCTTGTTCATGTTCCCCAAGAAGACTGCCAAGTCTCCAAGGCCAACCTCCAAAGAACCTTCTCCAAAACCAGACCCCACTGCCAAATCTCCCTCGCCAACACGTGAAGGTCTCAGAGAGGAGCCCAACTTACCACCATTAGGGGAATTCACTCTAAAGTCTTCCTCTCCAACACCTCAAGTGCTGAAAACTCCAGAACTTGAACCTCAATCAGCAAAATTTGATCGAAGCAAACAGAAGAGAGAAAGATTCTCTAAAGATGCAGGGTCATCTCATGCCAAAAGGAAAGTTGATTTTGTAGAGTGATTCCACATATTGGATTTTGTTTTGTTCATTTTGTCCATATCAACACACCCTTTTTGGGACAATTTTCTGTACTTAAATTCAGTATCAATAATTTGATAATCAACTGTTAAACCTTGTTTTGTGTCGGGAACAATTTGTTAACCAATTTTGTGAAGAAGTCAAGACGAAATCTAGCAGAATATATTGATTACATTATTGGAGAAATCCTTTTCAACTATACAAACTTGCCCTTGCAAGTGGCTCAAATACAACTTTTTTTGGGGGGAGACATGTGATGCATGAGGTTACACTCTCCATCCTTGTACGGATAACAATATCATCTACTTTGAATCTATAGTCAGGTGATATTTTATCCAGAAACTCAAGCGACTCTCTAACATGTTGTAGTCGCCAGTTTGATGTTACTATGAGTTTCCTGGGATCTATGAATGGATGGACTATGATGTTAAATTCAAACTCTGGACAATTCTCTTCAGAATCCAAAGGGACCCAACTACCAAGCTTGCTTTTCCATCTCCTATAGTCATAGCCCAAAACTAGGGATTGGCGACACAGTTGGTATGAGATGGACAAAGAATTTGGGCTTACTCTACAACTGATATTGTCCCCCATATGAAATGTTTCCTTGGTACTCCATCCTTCTCCAAGTACAGTGTCCAGATCAGTCAGAGATAGTCTTCTATTAAGCCACATCGTTCTTGTCCTCTCCAATTCCATTGTTTTGAAACATGCCACAAAGACATGTATAGGCAAGAACCATTGAAGTTTAATCCTTCTTGAAATCCTTCCAGGAGACATTGCTTTAAGAATATCATCTTTGATTTTGGATTTGAAGCTTGTTATGGTATTTGGATCAGGAACTTCCCATTCTAGTGACATTATTGTGGGAATAGGTATGTCATACAATTCTCCATGAACACCTTCTCTTGATGGAACCCTGTATTCTGCAAAATACACAAATAAATCCACTGATTTGTAAAATGAAGGTGGTTTGTCTGCGTACATGACATCTGCAATCCCCTTGTGAATTGCTTTGAATGTGCCACTTAAGCTCTCAACAGGCTGCCACTCCACAGCTGTTGACGGAAAGATAACTGAAATGAAACAAACAACAAATATATCAGAAAGAGAAATATTGTGTTGTATCAAATAGATAAAGGTTTGTTGAATTACAGTAAGAATGGAGAATTGGATGTTCATCCAAGTTCAACACCATGTCTTTGGCCATGTAGACATGTTGAACTTTTGCAAGCCAGCCATTGTCGGTCACTTTGAATGAAAGAACACGACCTTTCCAATGGGATTTCACTTCATTTCGCTTGGTTCTTTTCACCCTGTGGGCACCTTTGCAAGAGGGAAGCATTGTTACCCAATCATTCACACGAAAAGACATGGGTTTCCAAACACCATCTTCTCTCGTGTTATGAAAATCACAAGAAGTTATATTATGAGAAGGACGACGTGAGGACGCCATAGAAGCTCACAGATAAGAGAAAAATAGTAAATCTTTTGAATAGTGAATCTTTTGAAAGTGCAAAGAAAGGAGAATAAACCATATGCCAAAATGAAGGGAAGGTGGAAAGTAGACGTCTGAAAAATTTGGTGTTTTGTCATTAATAGCGTTGTTTTCAAGGCCTGAAAAGAGGATTTCGTATCTTCATGCTTGATTTTTTGAAATAAAAAATGGAACAAGATGTCGCTATTTTGGACCCAAACTTTAATGTTAGCCATCGTAAACGTCTAAATTTAGCCGTTTTAGCCGTTCGCCACTAAAATAGAACCGTTAAGAAGACATTTGGAGGAGACAAGAATGCCATACTTTTGTATACGTGTCAATTCACAATTGGACAATTTCTTAATCCTTAGATTAACAAACAGCCCTTTTCTAGCCGTTTTTGGCCCTAATGAGAACATATAATAGAGGCATATATAAGCGATGCAAGTTAGATGTTTTTTTTATAGCACCTATGCATGACATTATTTGCATGTCTCTATGCCCCACATGAAAATCATCTCCTTGGTCTGGCATGATAGCTACTACCTCACTTCTTGTAGGGACCAAGTATTGCCGTGAGGTTGATCAAGCCTCAGTGATGACCATTCTCAAATCTGCATGTGGACTTGACAGCAACATTTCTCTCATTGAACGAAGTGCACGGGCATATGGATTATGTACATACATCATTGTTTGTAACCTTTCAACAATGTTGTGATTTAAAGAGGGCATCCCATGAAGTCTAATTCATGCTCTGTATCATACACATAAAGCTGAGCAAATCGAGGAGCCGCATCTCAGGTTCCATCAGGTATGACAGAATCAACACGATGATAGGTGGTACCATGGATTCGAAAATTGAATACTCTTCCTCCCCTAGTGAACTGACTATCCAAGTGAGCACCTAGTGAAATAAATGCCAAGGCATTATTATAAGAGCCTATATTCTTTCTGTATTCCTTACTTGCATTATCATTACCAAGCAACAACTCGACCAATGCAGGAGGTGGATTTTCCAATGGCAATAAAGAGACCTTCCCACTTTCACAACAGTGTTTGCCCACATATTCTCCAAGCTTTCTTGTCGCCTCACACTTCCAAATCATTGCACCACAAAAATGACACTTGCAAGAAAGGGCTCGTAAAAATGAGTGAAGAGTACAATCTCCAAAATATACCGCCATAGTTGCTGGGTGCTTGACATTCCGAGGCAAAGAAAACACCCGCCTTATAGAGTGACATTGAGATTTAATATCTTTCACATCACCAACGACGAATGTTATAGAATGTAAATTATCATCCATAGGTAGCTCATTTAAATCAAATGAGAAAGGTCCCCGCGCCAAATCTCTACGTGTTTGAGCATTGCATTGTGATGTTCATTGTTGATAGGTTCTTGAAAAACTGTAGCATTAAGAATAGTTCTGTTTCTTGAATCCAAGTGGATTCCGCAGCGGGGTTCTCTATGCTGCTCCTCATCATTAAGAATAGTTCTATTTCTTGAATCCAAGTGGATTTCGCAGTGGGGTTCTCTATGCTCCTCATTTTCAACCGTTCCAAATGTTTCAATTCCAGCTATGGCAAAATAATCCGTAAAATTAGCACCATTTTGTTTTCGAATGCAAGTCCTTGTTTGTGATCGTTTACCGGCGAGTCATGCGTGTTGCATCCAAAATTCGAAGCCGACGAACTTGGTTTGAGCTCAAGTATGTACAACTCCTAGCCATCTTTAATCTCCTTCGAAACACAAAATTACGAATACTATTTTTCTTAACTTCAAACAACATAATACTTGAGATAGACAAAGAGAGAGACAATGACATAGATATGCATACATACATACATACATACATACATACATACATACATACATACATATATATATATATAAAGGAAGGCAAAGTTGAAACATGTTGAGAGATAGAAGAGTGAAGTATTAAATTTGAAAAAATAGAAATTTCATATATATTGCCAAAATGAAGAGCCAAAATTTCTAAAAGTCGGAACATAATTTGACCCTTGATAAAAAACATCATCCCTCTCACAAAATCTGTAAGCAACTACCCTAGCTTCTAAAACACGGCACATCTCTTTCATAATTGCATTGAGTCGATTAACAGATATCTTTAGACTCAATACCTCCATGCCTAATGTATGCACTTAATCTTTTAGAGAGTCTACGTGTTCTTTACATTGCCCATTACATCCACATAGACATTCCCCAATTTCAGATTGCACGTTCTCCATGAAAGAAATCATGCCTAGTTGGTTTGCTTCCATGCGACCACTACTGTCATGGACGCGATGGAGATGAGTCAACTCATCTCTCAACATATCTCCCCTTTGGCTGCCACTTCCACGAATCTCATCCCAAAGGGCATCTAAGTACTCCTTGCAAGAAACCAAAATTTTCTCAGGTGCGGTCACATGTATCCGCAATAGTTTGAAGACGTTTAGAGCTTGTTTGTCCAGATGGAGATCTTGAGCGAGCAAGGTGCTTTGCAGCTCGAACATTTATCAACTCATATGGCGTAGATAAAGCTACTTCTTCATTGCAAGAATCATCCACATCTACTATATCTTTGGAACGGTTATTATCATTTTGAAGCTCCATTTGTTGAAATCCAAAATTAAAATCTTAAAGATCTACAATTATCTCTATGTATCTTTGCCAACATAAACCAAACCCAAACCAAACCCTAGTATCCTATATGTATACCGCAATGGAAAGTACACAGCAATACATATATTTCTCTATGAAAGGTTTTTTTTCTTTTTTAAGTATCTTAATGTACACAATCCTCTCTCTGCCACTCTCTCTCTCTCTATGCATCTCTTTTCAACATAAAAATTGAGAGAGACAATGATAGCATCAAAAGAAGTAACTAACCTCAAGTTGAAGATAGAATATATCGAACGCACCAACTTTGAGCCCTTGTGCTTGCTTCTACACATACATATACAAAGATATATAAAATAACAAATTTATGATCTCTCTATTTTTTCACCCTCTCCTAACTATATTTCACACCAAATAAAAGTAAAGCGGATAATAAGCACTAGTTTCGAGAGAGACAGATACAGACAAACAATCAAACATACAGAAGAGAATAGAGAGAGAGAGAGAGAGAGAGAGAGAGAGAGAGAGAGAGAGAGAGAGAGAGAGAGAGAGAGAGAAGACCCATCCATCAATAATCTTAAATCTTATTACATTATCTTTACTAACTTTTTCAATGGAATGCATTTCAATATTTCCCTAAAAATGAAGCACTTTTCCTCGGAGCTCCTACATCTATTACCCACAATGTAAAAGCCATCTAATAATCCCAATGCCTCTTTTATTAAAAGGAGCTTAAGATTGTCATCTAGCCTGTGAGGATCTAAGACTATATAAATGTATCGAGGATTAATATCATCCCACCCATCAAAGCCAAGAACTTCCCATTTTGGGCTACAATGATATCCAAAAAAGATCAATTGTGGCATCTCCTCAAAGAAGATCGTATCCAACAATTTGTTATTATCATAGGTCAACTTCAAGATATTTAATGACATTTCTCTGCATGAAACACAATCAAGCTATATATTAATAACAATCATAGAGATAATAGCAT